>NC_085030.1:1711238-2045432 GCF_963692335.1 Osmerus eperlanus
GACTACAAGCTCCTTTCATCCATGAGCCTAAATAGCTTTAACGGACCAACAATCATGTGTTTTTGCTCTAGTGCGATCGAATCCCACTTCATGCCAGCTTGCAACTGTTTTATTTTCTTAGCCTACAGCAGCAAATATGAGATGCAACTTGAAATTCGCCAATAAATGGAGTTAGGCCTGAAAGGGTTAACTAAAGTTCGGGAGGAAGGTGGCACACCAAGACTCCTCCTTCTCCAATCAAACTAATACGCATCAGCCCAGTAAAGCACGGAAGAATGCGACCAAACTCCCCTTGGTCAATTAAGAGTTCTGTATAAAGTATCTTCCATTCCTCTGGTCCCTGTGCTAGCATGTTGTTGTCACCCTCCCACCCTTCCCTTTCTAGTCTGCGTCTCCCTGTCATTTTTCCAGGCTTCCCAGGGGATCTGCTTGAGCTGCTGCTCGGCCGTGACCCATAAGGACTCTCCGCCACACCCTGAGTCCATGCCCGGACACCAGGCCCGGCTCTGCTACCGGCCTCCACCAACCGCTCCAGGCTCGGTTCTGCTACCAGCCTCATCAACCATCGGGCTTGGCTCTGCTACCAGCTCTGCTTCAATAAAAGTTATCTATTGAATCTATGGTGTGATTACTGAACTTTTTTGAATGTTGAATGTTGTGTGAATTTGTGACGAATCTGGTGATAGAGGCCAACGGCAGCTGCTGCTGTTAGGTGAACGCACAGCTCGCATGCTTACGGAAACCAGGTAGTCTGGAAACCAGGGCGAGAACACCGCGGGTGTCCAGCACCTGTGCTAAGGGGATAGCTGTAGAGCTACCTGTATGGGGGGTGACAGTGGCATCGCACTGCCGAAAAGCATACAATGTAGACAAGCTTTGCCCACAATGTCTGTGTCGTCTCTGTCTTTTTATCATTGGTTCCCAATGGGAGTGATGGCGGTGACCTAGTAGCCTACGTGTGGGGACTTGGTCTTTGATAGTTGCGACGTAGCGCTGAAGTTACCTTTGTAAACATTGCTTTAGCTCGTGTGACGTGTAACTCGTCTGCAAAGCTAACAATCACTGCCACCACTACGTCTTCCTAGATGGTATGTTGGCTATCACCGGTCTCAAAGTCGGCAACTGTAGGCAAAGTGGCTGGCTAGCCGGCTAGCTAGCTGGTGAAATAATAAAAGGACGACATCAGTGTGGCCATTTCAGCTCGAGCTAGCTACTGTAGAGCTAGTGTTGTGCTGTATTGGCACAGACCTGAACAGCCAAACCCGTTTTGTCACTGACTGGTCATTAAAACGAGTCTAGTGGTAGTGGTTTGATTTAATATTGAATAATTACATAAATTATAATATCTGGGTTTGGGTATTGTCTACCGAATTCGTTGAATGGGTCTGGGTCTGGACATGTCTTGGTTAGTTGCAACTTTAAATTGCCAATAATAACAAAGCGTTAGTGCTAAGAAACTTGAAGCAGTACTGTAAATCCAAAGGTATGGGTAATGTCTTGAATGGTCTGGCTTCACTTCAGGTCTCGTCTCACTAAATGGTAATACCGGCATGGCATAATGGTGAGGCTAGATAGTTATAGCTAGGTGCCTTATCGACTGAAATGGCAGAAATTCCAGTGGCACTGTGCAGATTTGAATAGTCAAGAGATGGCGGTTACAATAAATTTATTTTGCTTATACAGATCATGATTTAACAAAGTACTTTGTGATCAGTCATAACGAAGGAGGTGCTAGCCACAGGTCGTTCGCCAGAGTGATACAGAACAACCCCAAAACCCTGCCTTATATAAACTTTAGATCAAATGGTTATTCTGAACTCTGTGATTGGTCAGCACTGCTCAGTGACAGTGACTTCATATCAAGGTCCCACGATTCTTCATTGTGGCCTCTCTCCCCAAACCAGTAGATAGTAAAACCACAGGGGTTCACCAGTCAAATGGTCAACTGTCCTTTGTGTGGGCCACTTCAAACAAGTCTACAGGAAGGGTCAGAGCAGCAGATCACAATAACAATACAGTTGAATCCACATTTGTCTCCAGACCAACTGTCTCTTCCCCCCAGGTGACAGAACTCTCTCAGGTCACCCAGACTTCCCGTCTCCTAGTTATAAAACTGCAAATGGCATCTCTACCAAATGTAGTTGACTCTTAATCAACTTTAGACTTCCGTTAAAACACATTCCTCATATATGAAACACACACATTATAACTGTATTCCAAAATTTCCATGACAATTCCAAATTTTTTTTTTTTTTTTTACAATTCCATAAACCCAAACAGTTAATTAAGAAAAATAATTCAAACATTAACATAAGAAATGCTAGTCTCAAGACAAAACCCATTGTACCCCGTACACCACAAAGTCCAGGTTGTCGGAACGGATGCCATCTTCAGTTGGATGTAGGCAAACTTCTGTCAGGCGGTGTAGTCTAGTCGAATCGATTGCAAACGACGATCAAATTGCTCAGGGCAACTTTCAACAACACTGCACTATGCGCACAGCTCGGAAATTCCTTGGTACTACGCAGAACGCGTATCCTCTGCTTCCGTCTCCAGACAAGGTGCACGCAATGGTTAGCGTGTATCCACGTTGCTCTCCCCTCGATCTTAACCGCCGGATTAGTCGTCAGGAGAATCTGGTATGGCCCCGTCCACCTTGGGTTTTACCAGGCGTTTCAGGTCCTTCACCACGATCCAGTCCTCTGGTATCAAATCATGCAGCGGTCCAGTCATAGGAATAGTGTCCTTCACCTGCCTGTGAATCTCACACAAAAATAGACTCCAAAAAGGTTGCACAGTGATAAACAAGCACATTTTCACAGAGGTCAATTAAAGGTAACTGACTTCTTGTATCACTTCTCCAAAAATTGAACTCTACAAAATCCATCTATCAATACCCAAATGGTTTCTCTAACCTTAACTGTGAAGCTTATCATGTTTAAATTCCTTTTCTCATAATACTTATCCCACATATGAATAACTGACAAAATGTCTATGCATCCATTACAAATCCTCTTGTATGCCAAAATAACGCATTCTTCTTGATATCACACAAACTGTGGAGGCATGATCTTTCCATGTGTTAACTTAGCAAAATCTCAAGATAAATGTTTTATGCAGACCATACAACCTCCATTTTTATTCTCATATCCTTCCTTTTTCCAAAACGCATTTTCTTGTGGATTAGTCCAAGTTCGAATCTCCATTCCACCATTCCTTTCTCCATCTGTCCGCTGTATTCTGTAATTCTTATCAAATATACTCAAACAAAACAAAATTCTCACTCTGGGTTAAATACAGTCCAATATTTTCAACTCAGCAATATCATATCAAACCCTCACAAGCCTATCACAAATCCAAACTACTGAAACTAAATTCATAAAACCCCCATAGTCACTCTCTGTTTGGATCAGTCAGTCATCAGTCAGTCATAAATTCCTAAACGTCACCTCTTCCTCTCTAAGAAGCCTGCGCTTCCCTTAAAGAATCTGTAACAAATGTTGTATCAAGGTCACACAACAATTTTCCTCAAAAGAGTCCTGTCAGCCCAAATTTGTCAAGTTAGGCTCATCTGGACATAGCAACATCATCTCATCACTTCCTGTAAACATATCACATCAAAAACATATTCTAGTTAATTCATCAATGCATTCAGGCAATCTAGAAACTGCTCCAGCTAGTATCAGCACTAGCATTTTCCCTGTGGAATAATCATAATTGTTAGAGTGAATTCCACATTTGCATACAGCAAGTTGTGTCCCAGATCAAACTAAGAAACTTCCTGTTTCCATACCTTTCCCAAAATCATATGTAACACCAATGATGTAATTAACTATCAGTAAATATGTTAACTCTTTTCCCTTTTATGAATTAACAAGCTTACACTGAAGCAACCAACCTTTTGAACCAATTTGTATAAAATAAAACTATTTTAGAAAACAGCCAAATTACGAATAACCTCAACTTTTAGTCTCTTATTATCTTTTCTTCAAAAAAACCTTTAGGAACAGTTCAAATGAATACCTTTAAATTTCAGATTCCCTATTAATTTTTCCCTGTATTTAAATTCACCAAATAAACTCTCTCTTTTTCCAAGACATGTAGAAAACTAGCATCACTACCCTAAACCAGAATTTAATCTGTATGATTCCAAAATAAAACATAGACCATAAAATGTTCTTAATGTAACCATTAACCAAACTTATACCCCATCTATATTTCTATATAGGTTAGATAGGTAGAACTTCATAACTTGCTTTGGCTGCAGTCCAGAACAAGCTACTTAGCACAACCATCACACCACAATTTATCAGACTTAATGAGTCTTCCCAAATTATTTCAAAACCAAATTATCATAACCCTCTTTATGAACCAATACCATAATGATACAACCTCATCACAGCCTAACTGTTTATCCCAAAACATTGTACCATGCCCTTAAGACAAAAGAAAATATAAACTCTCCTTTTTTCTTTTAAACCTTAAAATTCACAATTTAACATAAACCCGTAAAACAAAACCTTATTCTTTAACACCTCAAAAGTTTTATCAAAGCATGTAATGTATACACCTTTGAATATTCCTATATTTACCAGCTATCTCAATTACTCTTTGTTAGTGTATCAACTCAAATAAACAATCGCGCATTTCAAACTCGCATCAAACAGCGCGCTCTGGAACAAAGCAAAAAACTCTCAACCTTTTTTCTCTTTTTTTTTAAACAACTTTTTTCTTTTTTTCTCTTTTTTTTTAAACAACACAGATGGTTGGCGTTTACCAGCTATTCACTTAAACGGGACTTTTTTAGCCCCCACCTTTCCTCGGAATTTCTGAAACTCATTTAAAATGTCCTCAAACAAACAAAACCTTGTTAGCAAATGTTTCAAAATACTCATCACGTAACATATTTCAAAAGTAACCAAATTAATATGTAAAATTCGCTCCAAATGTATCTATTTCTCTAAATTTGCGTCTTTGTAAAATTCTCAACTTCCATCTGCGCATGCGTCATGCGGTTACTCATCCTGGATCTCAAATATCAAGCTACAATTCCTTCACTAGCCTGTACCCGCCTGTCGGTCTGTTAGTTTGTTAGCCAATGTCGTTGCCATAGTTGCAAATTCAACTTCCTGGACTCTCCTTTGTCTCAGGACAGAACAAAATGCACTTCCTCCACGTTTTCACCATTAGCCATTAACCAACAGTCACAGCCTGGATTATCTTTTCAAGTCTATCAACCATTAGTACCATTTTAATTTCAACATAAAAATTAGGCTCCGAAATCTACATATGCACCTAATATCACTCGTCAGAGGACGACAGTTTACCCATGTATTAGCATTCTGGTTGGACAAAGCTATTCGGTCTCAACTGGCTCAATCTTTCTAATCACTTCTTCATAACCCTTTACATATTTCTTTAAACAACAGTAACATCTGTGAACTCCCACAAAATTAAAAATAAAACCATCGAACATTTCCAGACATAAACAAAAAATATTCCTTAAACAACATAACATTTCCGTTTGAACACATAACTTTCTATAAAAGTTTCAATAACCCCGGGATTGTAATTCTTAAAATGAATACCGCTTTTATTGCCAAAACTGGCCTTTTACCAATTATCCTACCCAAACACGAAATTTCCAGCGCGTTATTCAACAACGAATCAAGCTCATAATATAGAAAATCGGTCTGTACATAATTTCCAAATCAAGAGTATGGCAACTCACAATATTTCCTTAAGTTCGACAAAGAAACAGAAACACACATCTGTTTTCCCAACCAATATACTTCACAATTCAACGTCAAATTCTCAATAAAATGAGTGATATATTTTTTTTTTTTTTTTTTTTTTTTTTTGCACTCACGTGTGGGCACTGCACGCAGAATGAGCTTCACTGAAAGAATCAACTTCCGCTAGGCTCAAGCGCATGCGCCTCTTTTCAAGTGGAGAATTCAGTCAAAGAATTAACATTAGCATTTTCAAAACAGAATGCCTCCGTCTTCAAAAACAAATGCCTTCTGACGGTAATAAGACCGATGTAAAGTCTAACATCAAACATATAACGGTTAACACAGAGTTGTAAAACAATCGACTCTCCTCTACCAACAGTGTCAACCGATAAACATTGTACGCCACCATTTCGAAACTCAACTTCCGGTCACGAACCCCTCTGATTTTGCGAGTTCGCTCACAATTTCCAAAAAAACTTTCAACAGTGATGACACATCTCCGGACATTCACGTACATTTTGCTCAAATTCCCACAATTAAAGCACGCATTTTGGATTGACCTTACCTAGCAATTCGTGTTGGCCTACATGTTTTTTCAACAGCATGTCAACACGCTCTGCATCAGCTTTGACCATAGCCCACAACACCACTTATTCCAAACACAACAGGGACTCAAACCCTTTGTTCCAGAGAGGACTTTAACCTTTCCTTCTTCGAAACATAATGGCAATTGCGAGGCAAGGCACAAGCTTCAATCCTTGCGGGAATCCAAAGCAAATCTATAAAAAACATTCCAGGATCCTACTTTCTTGATTTTTCCTAGATATAACCGGCTGTCAGAAGAAATGGCAAATGTCTGACCTCTTCGTATTCTGTTCTCGCATTCCCGCAAACCCTCATGCGCCCGCGCATCCTGCCGCAACACCCCTGGCTGCGGATGAGGCGAAATTTGTTTGCGGAACAGAATCTGTGGGGAAATAGATGAAAAATTCCCCACACTATTCTGTCCTAATATTTCTTTATCCCTCTACCTATCTCCATCCAATCAGAAAAAAAAGCTCTCCAATCAGGCTAAAATCTATTCTTTTCTCCACTTCAAAAAAAAATCGTGTATCTATTTCTCTCCACGAACCCATTTCGCAATACAATAAGGTCCTCAAAACAAAACGACTCCACACTCGAAAATCCACATTTATCAATCCATATTTGCATTTGCAATAAACTATCGTTACCATACTTTTGCTTCATGTAATCGATGTTTGGACAGGTCAATTCTGTCTCCAGACCATTCATTTTCAGAATTACAATCCATAAACGATAACCAACGACGGAAAATAAAGACACAATTACTCCTTTTTGTTTCTAAAAACAATTAAATTCCGACTTCCCAACTGTCAATGAAAATAACTGCACAATCATAAATTACAAATATTCAAACCGAAAAAATAATTAACATTTCGAAAAATAATTAAAATTTTGATTTTTGTAATTTGTATATAGCTTGAATAATAGACACCATTAGTTACTCATACTTCTTTTAACCTCAAAAAACATAACTTGCAATTAAAACAAAAAATGAACACGCGCGCGTTACTAACTTTGAAATTTCATAATTCAGGCCTTTCTTCACTTTTTTTTTTTTCTTTGTTCTCCACCTTCAGGGACTCAAACCCTTTGTAAACACTCTCACTCACACAGCTGATTACCAATTTACTCTTTACCAATTTAATCTTTACCAATTTAATCTTTACCAATTTAATCTTTACCAATCCTCTGAAGTATACTTTTTACCAATTTACTCTTGGGACTCAGAAATCAATACATTTCCTGACCCAATTTCCCAGGGCCTTAAAGACACACAGCACGATATCACGTGTGAATTATTACCCTTTATGCGCTCGTCAGCACATTTCCTGCATGCTTTTTTGTACGACTCTAACGTAACGGGACCAACGTTCCAACGTTCCCCCAATTTGTACGACTCTAACGCAACGGGACCAACGTTCCAACGTTCCCCCAATTTGTACGACTCTAACGCACAGGACGAAGCTCTTCTCCAGTCTCCGCCCTATTACTAACTAAACCGAATTATTGACCATAGTCTAAACAACACACATTTAGACAACTCAAATTACACAGAAGCCACAAAAGAATATTTACCGGTTCTTTCAGGATCCCGCGTCAGTCACAAAACGTCCAACGGGCGCCCCCCCTGGCCCTGCTGTCTCACGCATGGCGGAAGGAAAGGCGGCTTTTGCCGGAAGATCAATTCGCCGAGGGGAGCCGCCTGCTGAACGCCGTAGACCAATCGAGGATCCCCGTACTGGCCACCAAGTGAAATGGAAGAAATTCCAGTGGCACTGTGCAGATTTGAATAGTCAAGAGATGGCGGTTACAATAAATTTATTTTGCTTATACAGATCATGATTTAACAAAGTACTTTGTGATCAGTCATAACGAAGGAGGTGCTAGCCACAGGTCGTTCGCCAGAGTGATACAGAACAACCCCAAAACCCTGCCTTATATAAACTTTAGATCAAATGGTTATTCTGAACTCTGTGATTGGTCAGCACTGCTCAGTGACAGTGACTTCATATCAAGGTCCCACGATTCTTCATTGTGGCCTCTCTCCCCAAACCAGTAGATAGTAAAACCACAGGGGTTCACCAGTCAAATGGTCAACTGTCCTTTGTGTGGGCCACTTCAAACAAGTCTACAGGAAGGGTCAGAGCAGCAGATCACAATAACAATACAGTTGAATCCACATTTGTCTCCAGACCAACTGTCTCTTCCCCCCAGGTGACAGAACTCTCTCAGGTCACCCAGACTTCCCGTCTCCTAGTTATAAAACTGCAAATGGCATCTCTACCAAATGTAGTTGACTCTTAATCAACTTTAGACTTCCGTTAAAACACATTCCTCATATATGAAACACACACATTATAACTGTATTCCAAAATTTCCATGACACGACCTAGCTATCCACATAATAGCAGAGCGATGTAGCGGTGGCAGTGATTGTCTTCTTTGTTAGGAGTAGCGACGGTGTGTGCGGATGTGCGGACGTTCTAGACTCCGCCGTAAGACATCTAGTCTTTATATACACTACCGTTCAAAAGTTTGGGGTCACTTAAAACATTTTTTTTCAATGAAGATAACGTTAAATTAATCAGAAATACACTATACATTGTTAATGTGGTAAATGACTATTCTAGGTGGAAACGTCTGGTTTTTAATGAAATATCTACATAGGTGTATAGAGGCCCATTTCCAGCAACTATTACTGTATGTGTTCGAAGGGTACATTGTGTTTGCTAATTGCCTTAGAAGACTAATGGATGATTAGAAGGATTAGAATTAGAATGCCAAAGGTCTGCAATGTAGTAATTGCTGCAAATGGAGCATTATTTGACGAAAGCAAAGTTTGAAGAACAAAATGTATATTTAAAATAAAAATAATTATTTCTAATAATAATAAGTAACCTTGTAAATGTCTTGACTATATTTTCTATTCATTTTGAAAGTTATTTGATAAATAAAAGTGTGAGTTTTCATGGAAAACACGAAATTGTCTGGGTGACCCCAAACTTTTGAACGGTAGTGTATATCTGTGCTAATCACCCCCCACTACCTGTACATCTTGCACACGAACAGTGCTCGATAAGTCTCAAACTATTTAAGACTTAAATATATATGTTCTGTAGAGCACTTATCCGCCCAAGTACCTCTACAAAATCTACAATGTGTGCCAAAATAATACATCCTGACAAGCCATGCTGATCAATTTGATCAATAAGGCCAGCATGCGATCTCTGACACAAGTAATGTCTTCCATCATCTACCGAATCTAGGTGTCCCTATCTGCCTTCGATCTTGTGTGCAGCTGGGTTGGTCTGAAGATAACCACGCCCCTCTCGTTTGCATGTGAGATCGGAAATACATACAGCACAGACATAAATGTGGTGTGGAAATAAATGTGGTGTGGAAATATATGTGGAAATAAATGTGGTGTGTAAAAGTCTCCAAATATAAATAAATGTGGCATTAGGAAATAAAAGTCCCATGAAATAAATAAATGTTGTCTTTACAAAAACATCATTTTGAAATAAATAAATGTGTTTATTTATTGATGTCGGTAAATGGATTCAGCTATATAATTATATAATGCTATATTTATATATTTATTGCCATATTTTTTTTATTTCAGAATTTATTTCATAGCCATATTTATTTATGTATGTATTTATCTATTTATTTACATTTACATTTATGCATTTAGCAGACGCTTTTATCCAAAGCGACTTCCAAGAGAGAGCTTTACAAAAGAGGGTCACTGATCATAACAATGAGATAGCCCCAAACATTGCGAGCAGCCAAAACATGAAGCATACATTGTGGAAAACCAAATAAGTGCCAAAGGGAAGAACCATAAGAGCATGCAGTTAAACAAGTTACAATTGAACAACATGAAACTCCCCACAAGAGTGCAAGAGTGTACCTGTAGAAAAAACAATCAACAGTAAAATATTTCACAGCGAGTACAATAATTTGAAACCGTTACAACTAACCAACAAGAGCAACAAGTCTCTCAATACGAGTCATTGTGATCCTGGAGGAAACTAACATCAGGTCCAGCCAAGCATTCCTAAGTGCCATTGTACTCCCGGAACAAGTGCGTCTTGAGCCTTTTCTTGAAGGTGGGGAGACAGTCAGTGTCCCTGATGGAGGTGGAAGGTCGGTACCAGAGTCTTGAATCTGATACGGGCCGTGATGGGAAGCCAGTGGAGGGAGATGAGGAGCGGGGTAACATGGGAGCGTCTGGGTAGATTGAAGACCAGACGGGCCGCCACGTTCTAAATCCTCTGGAGAGGGCGGGTTGCGCATGCTGGGAGACCGGCGAGCAGCGAGTTGCAGTAGTCCAACTTTGAGAGGACAAGTGCTTGGACTAGCAGCTGGGTGGAATGCTCAGATAGGTATCTCCTGATCTTCCGGATGTTGTAGAGGGTGAATCTACACGACCGGGAGACCGCAGCAATGTGGGCTGTGAGGGAGAGCTCGTCATCCATGGTCACCCCGAGGTTCCTGGCAGAGGATGAAGGGGTCACCGTCGCCGATCCCAGGGTGATTGAGAGAGCGTGGGAGATGGAGGGTTTGGCCGGGATGATGAGGAGTTCTGTTTTGGCAAGGTTCAGCTGGAGGTGGTGCTCGGTCATCCAGGCGGAGATGTCTGTGAGGCAGGCCTCGATCCTAGCTGAGATCCCCGGATCAGTCGGGGGGGAACGACAGGTACAGCTGCGTGTCGTCAGCATAGCAGTGGTAGGAGAAGCAATGGGAGGTGATGATTGGTCCAAGTGAGGTGGTGTAGAGAGAGAAGAGGAGGGGTCCAAGGACGGATCCCTGTGGGACACCAGTGGAGAGCTGGCGGGGGCCTGACACTTTGCCTCCCCAGTAGACCTGGTAGGATCTTCCCGACAGGTAGGATGAGATCCACTGAAGTGCAGTGCCAGTGATACCCATCTCAGAAAGTCTGGCCAGCAGGATTTGATGGTTAACCATATCAAACGCTGCAGAAAGGTCCAGCAGAATGGAGCAAGAACAAGTTTTGCTGAGTTTTGTTGGTGGCCATGATGTTGTGGCCCTCCTCCCCACGGGGTTCGGGAACAGTTTGATTATTTACCTATTTATTTAATTATTTAATTTTGACTAACTCGGCGTTCCATAGTGTCTGGCCTCGCTCTATTGACAAGCGTTGACTTCCTTGTAGGCGGGTACTCTGTTGAAGTTTAAAACTATTGGATCTGCCCAGAGCCACTCTGATCTGCCATAACCAATCGCTAGCGTTCGCCAATTCCTTCACCACTACTGTAACAGAGCTTGCTGCCGTAGCTGCAAAATCAAACTGTTCCCAAACCCCGTGGGGAGGAGGGCCACAACATCATGGCCACCAACAAAACTCAGCAAAACTTGTTCTTGCTGCGGCTTTAGTTTATAGATATTTGGCAGTGTTGCCACAACGGACCGAATGGCTTCGTTCGCATCTTTCTCTGCCGCCATTATGGAACTACAACACAAACTAGCGCAAGACATCAACGTCATCGTTCTCAGCCACTCCCTCTGTTCGCTGATTGGCCGGTTGAAAATCAACCTGAAAAATCTGACTTACGTACCTCATGGCCAGACCTAGTACAGAAGCTAAATCAAAATTGAGCAGAAGTACGTAGGAGGGCAGAGCCAGGCTAGGACTAAAGTGCTTTGCGTGCAAAAATTTACTCGACGGAACTGTCTTTTGAGATTCTGTTACTGCCTGTTTGAAATTATTTGCAACACATTTTAGTTTAGCTTGACTTTTAGCCTGACACGGATCAGGCCATATATCTATGGATCAGGCTAGTTCCGAAGTATAAGTTACCTTGGTTACGTAGCTAGAACTAAAATAAGCCACCTTAATGGAACGGAACTCTCGCTAAAGTAAGTGAGACTTGGCGAGATAAGTCTCGCTTTTCCTTAATCGACGTCAATGGAACACCCCCCGGATCTAGCTAGACCAGAAACAAAACAACACACTTGTTTGGGCTTGCGAGCCGGCTAAAGAGTAGTAGGCTAACGTTACGTTTTGAGTGGATGGTGAACGTGAGACGCCTAAATGGATGCCAATAAGATTCTGAATGGAAAGTTTACTTTTAAAATGTTGCCAAATGGTTCCATTGACAAGACCAAAGTGATCTGAGCGAGGTGAATTTAGTTTCATATTCGACATTCGACATTTGTCTCACATTCGGAAGATGCTACTTTGCAGCGTCGAGTTAGAGACCCGGTGAAAATTACCCATACAATTTTTAAAAATGATAACTTTTATAATATGTTTATGGATATAAAAACCAAACTGTCACCAGATTATTCTAATAATGTCTGGCCTACTTCCACACCCTTTATTTTTTCAATAAAGTTTTGAATAAAATTCCAATTTATCGCTAATCTATGAAAATAGCATGACATCCTTGCTAATCTCAATATCTTTTTCAAATTTGTGTCAAGAAATCTCAAATATACACCAGATTATTCTAATAATGGCTGGCCTACTTCCACACCCTTTACCCTTTACTTTTCCAATAAAGTTTTGAATAAAATTCCAATTAATCGCTAATCTCTGAAAATAGCATGAAATCCTCGCTAATCTCAATATCTTTTTCAAAATTGTTTAAATCAAATCAAATCAAATTTATTTGTATTGCCCTTTTTACACACAAGCATGTCACAGAGGGCTTCACATACGCCCATAGAACTGCCCCTCCACCAACCTAAACCCTCAAGGAAGACAAGGAAAAACTCCCAGAAAAACTCTCAACAGGAGAAAAAATGGAAGAAACCTTGGGAGGAGCAATTCAGAGAGGGATCCCCTCCTCCAGTTTAAAAAAATCTCAAATACACACCAGATTATTCTAATAATGTCTGGCCTACTTCCACACCCTTAACTTTTTCAATAAAACTTTTTTTTAAATGATAGAAAATCACTAATCTCTGAAAATAGCATGAAATCTTTGCTAATCTCAATATCTTTTTGAAACTTGTGTCAAAAAATCTCAAATATACACCATATTATTCTAATAATGTCTGGCCTACTTCCACACCCTTTACTTTTCCAAGAAAGTTTTGAATAAAATTCCAATTAATCGCTAATCTCTGAAAATAGCATGAAATCCTCGCTAATCTCAATATTTTTTTCAAAATTGTTTAAATCAAATCAAATCAAATTTATTTGTATAGCCCTTTTTACACGCAAGCATGTCACAGAGGGCTTCACATACGCCCATAGAACTGCCCCTCAACCAACCTAAACCCTCAAGGAAGACAAGGAAAAACTCCCAGAAAAACTCTCAACAGGAGAAAAAATGGAAGAAACCTTGGGAGGAGCAATTCAGAGAGGGATCCCCTTCTCCAGTTTAAAAAAATCTCAAATACACACCAAATGATTCTAATAATGTCTGGCCTACTTCCACACCCTTTACTTTTCCAATAAAGTTTTGAATAAAATTCCAAGTTATCGCTAATCTATGAAAATAGCATGATATCCTTGCTAATCTCAATACCTTTTTCAAATTTGTGTCAAAAAATCTCAAATATACACCAGATTATTCTAATAATGTCTGGCCTACTTCCACACCCTTAACCTTTTCAAAAAAACTTTTTTTTAAATGATAGAAAATCGCTAATCTCTGAAAATAGCATGAAATCCTTGCTAATCTCAATATCTTTTTCAAATTTGTCAAAAAATCTCAAATATACACCAGATTATTCTAATAATGTCTGGTCTACTTCCACACCATTTACTTTTCCAATAAAGTTTTAATAAAATTCCAATTAATCGCTAATCTATGAAAATAGCATGAAATCCTCGCTAATCTCAATATCTTTTTCAAACTTGTTTAAAAAAATCTCAAATATACACCAGATTATTCTAATAATGTCTGGCCTACTTCCACACCCTTAACCTTTTCAATAAAACTTTTTTTTAAATGATAGATAATCGCTAATCTCTGAAAATAGCAGGAAATCCTTGCTAATCTCAATATCTTTTTGAAACTTGTGTCAAAAAATCTCAAATATACACCATATTATTCTAATAATGTCTGGCCTACTTCCACACCCTTTACTTTTTCAATAAACCTTTTTTTTAAATGATAGAAAATCGCTAATCTCTGAAAATAGCATGAAATCCTTGCTAATCTCAATATCTTTTTGAAACTTGTGTCAAAAAATCTCAAATATACACCATATTATTCTAATAATGTCTGGCCTACTTCCACACCCTTTACTTTTCCAACAAAGTTTTGAATAAAATTCCAATTAATCGCTAATCTCTGAAAATAGCATGAAATCCTCGCTAATCTCAATATCTTTTTCAAAATTGTTTAAATCAAATCAAATCAAATGTATTTGTATAGCCCTTTTTACACGCAAGCATGTCACAGAGGGCTTCACATACGCCCATAGAACTGCCCCTCAACCAACCTAAACCCTCAAGGAAGACAAGGAAAAACTCCCAGAAAAACTCTCAACAGGAGAAAAAATGGAAGAAACCTTGGGAGGAGCAATTCAGAGAGGGATCCCCTCCTCCAGTTTAAAAAAATCTCAAATACACACCAGATGATTCTAATAATGTCTGGCCTACTTCCACACCCTTTACTTTTCCAATAAAGTTTTTAATAAAATTCCAATTAATTGCTAATCTCTGAAAATAGCATGAAATCCTCGCTAATCTCAATATCTTTTTCAAATTTGTCAAAAAATCTCAAATATACACCAGATTATTCTCATAATGTCTGTCCTACTTCCACACCCTTTACTTTTTCAATAAAGTTTTGAATAAAATTCCAATTAATCGCTAATCTCTGAAAATAGCATGAAATCTTTGCTATTCTCAATATCTTTTTGAAACTTGTGTCAAAAAATCTCAAATATACACCATATTATTCTAATAATGTCTGGCCTACTTCCACACCCTTTACTTTTCCAACAAAGTTTTGAATAAAATTCCAATTAATCGCTAATCTCTGAAAATAGCATGAAATCCTCGCTAATCTCAATATCTTTTTCAAAATTGTTTAAATCAAATCAAATCAAATGTATTTGTATAGCCCTTTTTACACGCAAGCATGTCACAGAGGGCTTCACATACGCCCATAGAACTGCCCCTCAACCAACCTAAACCCTCAAGGAAGACAAGGAAAAACTCCCAGAAAAACTCTCAACAGGAGAAAAAATGGAAGAAACCTTGGGAGGAGCAATTCAGAGAGGGATCCCCTCCTCCAGTTTAAAAAAATCTCAAATACACACCAGATGATTCTAATAATGTCTGGCCTACTTCCACACCCTTTACTTTTCCAATAAAGTTTTTAATAAAATTCCAATTAATTGCTAATCTCTGAAAATAGCATGAAATCCTCGCTAATCTCAATATCTTTTTCAAATTTGTCAAAAAATCTCAAATATACACCAGATTATTCTCATAATGTCTGTCCTACTTCCACACCCTTTACTTTTTCAATAAAGTTTTGAATAAAATTCCAATTAATCGCTAATCTCTGAAAATAGCATGAAATCTTTGCTATTCTCAATATCTTTTTCAAACTTGTGTCACAAAATCTAAAAATACACCATATTATTCTAATTATGTCTGGTCTACTTCCACACCCTTTACTTTTTCAATAAAGTTTTTAAAAGAATGATAGACAATCTCTAATCTCTGAAAATAGCATGAAATCCACGCTAATCTCAATATCTTTTTCAGACTTGTGTCACAAAATCTCAAATATAGACCACATTATTCTAATAATGTCTGGCCTACTTCCACACCCTTTACTTTTTCAATAAAGTTTTTAAAAGAATGATAGACAATCTCTAATCTCTGAAAATAGCATGAAATCCACGCTAATCTCAATATCTTTTTCAAAAGTGTGTCAAAAAATCTCAAATACACACCAGATTATTCTAATAATGTCTGGCCTACTTCCACACCATTTACTTTTCCAATAAAGTTTTTAATAAAATTCCAATTAATCGCTAATATATGAAAATAGCATGAAATCCTCGCTAATCTCAATATCTTTTTCAAACTTGTTTAAAAAAATCTCAAATACACCCCATATTATTCTCATAATGTCTGGCCTACTTCGACACCCTTTATCTGCTGTTTGTTTCAGGTTTTATAGTCATAAAATCATTATAAAAGTCATAATTTTTCAAAATTGTATGGGTAATTTTCACCCGGTCCTTAACTCTAACTTCACCTCGGTAGTGATCTGTGTGTTTTGTCGTTGTGAACTGAGCTATCATCGCAGCACGTCCAGTCTGAAATACCTCAGATGATGCGAATTCTCCGCCCCCTCGTCAAAGTCAGGCGATTGCAATGTTGTTTTCAATTTAAAAAAATATTTACACTAAGCAAGCCGATCCACTTTTCCATGTTGATAATAGCATTAAAATGACTCTTAGGGTTGCTCTTGTTGGTTAGTTGTAATGTAAAGAGGGGGACTGTGCTTAATGAGTGTGCCAAAATTCGCAACTTTTTACCATATGGTTCTAGGGGCTGCCATAGACTCCAATGGCAGAAGAAGTGTAATAATAATAAATATAGCTGCAAGCAGCAATGAGGTGGCCAAGCAGTTGAATGACCCATAAAACATGTTGTACATCCTCAGAAGAGGGTTACGAGTACACGCAACAAGTTTGGTGTGAATCCATCAAAGATTTGCTGAGATACGACCCAACTTCCTGTTTGCTGGCTTAACGGCACATTTTGATTGGCCGTACCGGGCAAACGGTTTTGAAAATCCAAATAACATATGATGGCTTTTGTGAGGCCTGGTCTGAAGATGATCTCTGCCAAATTTGGTGAAGATTGGAAAACATTTGTAGGAGGAGTACAGAAAAAACGTTTTTTCGGTAATTCAAAATGGCGGCCGCATCAATTCGGCTGTTATCACAAGTTATCATGTGTCACACACGGGATGTCCCAAGATATCATGAGACAAAGGAATCACTTAATAAAGGCAAACGAATCAACAGTTATTGGCCAAAACAAATTTTTGCATCCTGCGGCCACGCCCAGTGATCACATGACACCAAATTGTTTGGACATCCTCAGATGAGGGTTCCGAGTCATCATACCAAGTTTGGTGTTGATTTCTCAAGGATTGGCTGAGATATGACCCAACTTCCTGTAGATATGACCCAACTTCCTGTTTGGTGTCTTTGCTGCCGATTTTGATTGGCTGTACCGGACAAACGGTTTTGAAAATCAAAAATCTTTGGATAACTTCTGTGAGGGTTGCTCTGACGATGATGTGTGCCAATTCTGGGGAAGATTAAAGAAAAATTGTAGGAGGAGTAGGCTTTCAAAGGTTTTCGATAAAACCGGAAATGGCGGAAAATCTAAATAACCGGAAATTGACGTCATGAGTGTGAGTGTGTTGAACTCGTCTTGACCCAGGGAATCCAATGGTACCTCATTTTTGAAAATCGGTTATACGGTTCAAAAGTTACGTGTGTAAACACAAGTCCAACTTTGACCCGTTGGTGGCGCTAGAGTGCTCCAATGGGAGACATGAAACTTGGTGAATATAAAGAGGGGACTGTGCTTAATGAGTGTGCCAAATTTCACAACTTTTTACTATACGGTTCTAGGGGCTGCCATAGACTCCAATGGCAGAAGAAGTGTAATAATAATAAGAAAAGGTAGAAACACTACCACGTTTACGCTCCTGTTTCGCCCGCGAGACAAGAATGCTGCCTCCCCCTTCCTCAGTTACGACGCACTAAATTCTAAAAAATATATTTTTTAGACGCTACACATGTTATACATCGTTGGAAAGCTACGATTCTTGTGCTTCCATTGAAATAAACCAATTCAAGATCAAGTCGCAATAGCAAGCAAAGTCAACGTCTTTTTCCGGTGAACATTCCTTCAACAATGCCAAAGAAAAAAGTTGTACTCACCCTAAGTTGTTCAAATAGGTCCAGGTGTGCAAATCATGCCATCAAAACTTGATCTGCGTAAGTCCCAAGGGTTCAAAGTATCTAACCATGTAAAGTAATTCGTCCAAATACAATGTTTTACGTTCATGAATAGCCATTATCCTTTGTTTCATTATGCAAGTTAGCCGACGGAAGAAACAACTTGTTCACATAAAAGTGTTATTTTCTCAGATTTATCAACGGAGTATTTACAAAATGAAGGTCTCAAAATGTCCGTTGAACCCTCCCCTTTTGATTGACACCTTGTTCGACCCAATAGGAGCTTCCATGCCCCGTTGACAGCCCTCTAAAGCCAACTAGGTCTGTGCGTCCTGCCCCCCCCCCCGCCCCCCCCCCCCCCCACACTCGTTCTAAACAAATTTCTCGAACTGGCTTCGACTGGCTCTGAAATTAGCTCGTTAGCCTTGTAGCTGACAGCTAGCTGAAAATGCCAATACCTCATTTGTATGCGTCTGTGGAGCCTTCAAAATAACAGTCGATTGCGCAATATGGTTGACAGAATCAGTGTTCTTTGTGCGCCAATCCTTGGAATCAGATAAAGCACTCCAATGTGTTCATGCTTCAGTTTTTGTGTTTCAGTATTACTAATTAGGGATTTAGCTATTATATATGATATTTCTAAGTACCAGAGATGGGCCAGAGATAACAATTATGAAAAATAATACCTTTTTATTTGACCTTGACCTTGGTTACAAAGGGTCATTTTGGAGTCTCCAAAAGACCCTTTTAGAAAATTCCTGGATGTACTCTTATAAAAACATGTGTCAAATATGAATATATTGTGGTATTATGTTTGACTTTTGATTTGAATTGGGTAAGGCTTCAACCTGTGGTCCAATTTAGTCTTCCAGATAATACCTACCACCTCTAGGCCTATTCAGGCCTCTGTTTTCAAAACAAAATCTAGGCGGAAATAGAAATGTTCACTTTCCTTGTGTTCAAGCTTCTATTACTCAACACTAGAAGGACTGACAGGGGTCCTGACAACAGGGGACATAACTTCAGAGTGTCAGCTTTCAAAAGAGATCATTTACATGCATGTACTCCAAATGGTTCAAGAACAGCTTCCAATTTACTTTGGGTATGCTGTTTAGGCGTTTTCAGGCAAATTTAACAGGAACATGAAAAGGTCATTATCACAAAATGATATAGCGTTAGTTAACTTACTTGTCCGAGGTTAGTAGCTGGATGAAGGAGAGTTAGTACTGATCCAGAATTTAATTTCAGAAAGGCCAGTTTTGTATTAGCTCAAGTTGAGGAAACAGTCGTGGCTGAAGTGTTTGGCGCAGACATACAAAACAAATGCGCCTACAACAGAAGTTGTGTAGGCGCATTTCCAGAGAAAATAAAATTAAGACACTGGGTCTTCAGAGGCTCGGATGAAGGAACTGTAAAAAGATTTTTGTTTTCCTTTGTACATCCAAACTGAGCAAATGTAATGCTTCGTTCGTTTGCAAGCCATGATGTCTCTGGAGGATGAAAACACTTGCACGGTCGTAGCTCAGTTTCTTATGGGCGGGCCAGATTATCTGGGCAGGCAAAGCAGAGAGAGGGGAGGTAACCTTCCTCCTTGTGACGTAACAAAGAGGATATTTTCAAACAGAGCAATTGAGCTTTCATTTTCTGAAAGGCGGAGAAGAACACCCAGGGCTTGGTTTACACCCATCGAAAATTCTAGCCACTGAGGGACCAAAGGCAGGCTAGGGGAACTCATATTAATGTTAAATAACCTCCTAAAGTGAAGTTTTCATGTCACGTCACCTTTAAATCAAAAGTCTATCTAACTACTAACCTTAACTTCATTGCCACAGCCTAAACTTTGTCAATCTGTTCATGAAAAAATTAATTTCAGCCTAAACCGTACAACGGAACGTTAAAGATCCTGTAAAGTGGAATTAAAAACGAGTTTCAAGTTCACCACACCACCGAATAATGTGTTTTTAACTACCCATCCAAATACGAATGAAAAAAAACACCGACAAGTATGTTAAATTAGGCTTTGAAATCGTAAGAAAAATAGCAGTCTTCTCTGTTCAAGACTGGGGGGGCGTGTCGCCTGAATGAGCTGAAGCTCGGCGCCCTCGCTGGAAGGCGCCGCCTCTCTCAAGTAAGCTACCTACGACCCAGATAATGGACGCTACGTCAAGCCGAACAAAACAGTATATAATTAGAATGTAGCCTATTTGTTCAATGAGTGAAACATACAGATGCATATAAATGAAATATTCCCCCAAGCTGTAACACAGGAGTAAACATTTACAGTAGAGACAGCAGACAGTGAGCTCTCCAACTACTTCTAGCACATTAGCTACCATTTCACCAAAATACCATCATTCTATACCGAGTAGTAGCGGTTTGCACTAATTATAGCAGAGATACCTCTGAAAAAGTTATCTAGTATAATTATAACAAGCACACAGAACTGAGTGATGATCTGCTGGCGGCGGTGGATGGTCCAGGTGCGACCGGAGGATGAACGGCCGGGGGGGCGATGCTCGGTACGGCTCCGCGCTGCAAGAGAAGCCGTGTGTTGGTGAACCCCGTCTGTCTGGCCCATGTTAAAACTGTCCGCCGTGAAATGGTCAGTGGCGCAGAGGCGGCTGTTGGAGTTTATCCGAAGCTTTCCATGAGCGTGGCTCTTCACAACATCTATCCACCTATTTTTCCTTTCATTATCAACAGGGAACTTAAATGGCGTTGCAGCGCAGCTGGAGTTCTTGCATCCAGGGAAGAGGCAGTTGCGGGTGGTGGGAGACATCCTGAAGCTAGCTAGCTAGCTGATGTAAGCTACGATATTTTCCGAGACCCAAGACTCTGCCGAAACCAGAGATATTCTTTATATGTCTGTGCAGTGAGAAATACGACTCTACCTGCAGTTTCAAAAACGTGTTCCTTTTGCTTTCCTGGTGCTTGTTTGTTTGGTTGCCACGGTGATGGCGCAGCTGTGATAGCTAATGAGCTAGGCAGAGAGAAAAACGAACATTTACCTAGCATCCACACCTCAAACAAGTTGACCTAGACGCAAAACTATACGTCCAATCCAAAATATAAGGATATTTTCCGAGACCCAAGACTCTGCCGAAACCAGAGATGTCCTTTATATGTCTGTGCGGTCAGAAATACGACTCTATCGGCAGTTTCAAAATCGTGTTCCTTCTTGCTTTCTCTGACTGATTTTACTCACCTCTCCATTGAAGTTAGTGAGAGAATTTGAAAGGCTGCTCTCGCTTCAAGGCTCATAGCTGAAAATCTGTAAATGTGAGCTCTTTAGTAGTTACATTGGCTGAAAGAGGACAATTTTTCCTACATTTTAAGGTATAACTTGTTTCTGTAAGTTAAACTATATGAACGTTAGAGGAATTTGTTTGACATATTAGTTGAATATCAGAAAAAGAGCAGCAAGCAGAGTGTGCCACTCTGCTTGCTGCTCGTTCATAAAAATCAAGAAGGAGCAAACATTTTAATGTATTTCAAACTGTCATAATTCAAAATTGGCTGAACATTTGAAAAAGCTGAATCATTTGGGAATAGCTGAATGTCTTGTGAACATTTTAAAGGTTGAATGGTGTCTCTAGCTGAAAGTAAGCTGAAGTAGTTACGTTTGAAAGAGGAGGAAGCTTTTTAATGATTTGAAAGGATTTACCATTACTTTTAATGGGAGAATAATTTGCACAAAAACCTTAATGTCTTAAAAAGTATAAAAGTGAGAAATACCAAAAGTCATAGCCATCATCTCCTGAAGGAGCTGAACGTTTTGATACAAAACTTGTAGGAATCGGTTAAAGTATGCAGAACGAGTTAAAGGCCAAAAAACGGCGGAAGAACTAAGAAGTTGATATAACTAGAAACGGCTGTTCCTGCGAAACAGCAGTGAGAATGCTGAAAACCTGAATGGGGATAGCTGACCATGCTAAAAAAGCTGAAAAGTGAAAATTTAGTACAAAGTTATAAGCTGAAGCTTCAAAGCAACCGAAAGGTATTTTTGAAAGGGGCTGGAGCAGCATTCCAACAATGATTTCAAAGGATTTACCATTACTTTTAAAGGGAGAATAATTTGCACAAAAACCTTAATATTTTAAAAAGTATAAAAGTGAGAAATGAGAAAATACCCGCAAGCTGAAATGAATTTCAAAAATGTGTGAGTCACACAAAAGAGGCAGTGTGCAAGCTGAACTGCATCATCTTAACAAAGCTAAGAGCTAAAATAGCCTACAATGTGGGAGAAGCTGAAAGCTGAACTGTTAAACAGAAGAAGAAGTAGGCTAGCTAGTCGTAACAAGAATATTATCGTTTTAACAGATTAAATTATAGTTGGGATAGTATTAGCAGTAGCAGATGTAGCCTATGCGTTTACTCGGCTTTCTTAGTTGGATTCAATGTGTTGATGGAATGAAACATACAGCAGTAGAGCCGATACAGGAAGACACGGCGACACTTTGTTGCAGAAGGATGATGGTGCAAGTTTTGTCCGTGGAGCATACAACGATTAATAAAAAAGAATCATGTAGACGTGTTTATTGAGTAATCGCATAACTAACTAGAAAAGGCTGTTTCTGCGAAACAGCAGTGAGAATGCTGAAAACCTGAATGGGGATAGCTGACCATGCTAAAAAAGCTGAAAATAGTGAAAATTTAGTAGAAAGTTATAAGCTGAAGCTTCAAAGCAACCGAAAGGTATTTTTGAAAGGGGCTGGAGCAGCATTCCAACAATGATTTGAAAGGATTTACCATTACTTTAAAAGGGAGACTAATTTGCACAAAAACCTTAATAGTATAAAAGTATAAAAGTGAGAAATGAGAAAATACCCGCAAGCTGAAATGATTTTCAAAAATGTGTGAGTCACACAAAAGAGGCAGTGTGGAAGCTGAACTGCATCATCTTAACAAAGCTAAGAGCTAAAATAGCCTACAATGTGGGAGAAGCTGAAAGCTGAACTGTTAAACAGAAGAAGAAGTAGGCTAGCTAGTCGTAACAAGAATATTATCGTTTTAACAGCTGAAATTATAGTTGGGATAGTAGCAGATGTAGCCTACCATTGAGTGCGTTTACTCTGCTTTCTTAGTAGGATTCAATCTGTTGATGGAATGAAACATACAGCAGTAGGGCCGATACAGGAAGACACGGCGACACTTTGTTGCAGAAGGATGATGGTGCAAGTTTTGTCCGTGGAGCATACAACGATTAATAAAAAAGAATCATGTAGACGTGTTTATTGAGTAATCGCATAACTAATTACACATGTAAACGGAGTAATCGTATTATTGGCATAAACCGACAATTGCTAGTAATCGTGTTTCTCATGGTCAAGTAAACGTACCAATCACCTGTGTGAGAGACTGAGTGGTGCGTGTCTGTCGTTACGGTGATGGTGCAGCTATGATTGCTAACGCGCTGAGGGCAGAGAATAAGAGAAATGTAGCTAGAATCCACACCTCAAACAAGTTAACCTAGGCGCAAAACTGTACGTCCAATCCAAAATATAAGGATATTTTCCGAGACCCAAGACTCTGCCGAAACCAGAGATATTCTTTATATGTCTGTGCAGTCAGAAATACGACTCTACCTGCAGTTTCAAAAACGTGTTCCTTTTGCTTTCCTGGTGCTTGTTTGTTTGGTTGCCACGGTGATGGCGCAGCTGTGATAGCTAACGAGCTAGGCAGAGAGAAAAACGAACATTTACCTAGCATCCACACCTCAAACAAGTTGACCTAGACGCAAAACTATACGTCCAATCCAAAATATAAGGATATTTTCCGAGACCCAAGACTCTGCCGAAACCACAGATGTCCTTTATATGTCTGTGCGGTCAGAAATACGACTCTATCGGCAGTTTCAAAATCTTGTTCCTTCTTGCTTTCTCTGACTGATTTTACTCACCTCTCCATTGAAGTTAGTGAGAGAATTTGAAAGGCTGCTCTCGCTTCAAGGCTCATAGCTGAAGATCTGTAAATGTGAGCTCTTTAGTAGTTACATTGGCTGAAAGAGGACAATTTTTCCTACATTTTAAGGTATAACTTGTTTCTGTAAGTTAAACTATATGAACGTTAGAGGAATTTGTTTGACAAACTAGAAACGGCTGTTCCTGCGAAACAGCAGTGAGAATGCTGAAAACCTGAATGGGGATAGCTGACCATGCTAAAAAAGCTGAAAATAGTGAAAATTTAGTAGAAAGTTATAAGCTGAAGCTTCAAAGCAACCGAAAGGTATTTTTGAAAGGGGCTGGAGCAGCATTCCAACAATGATTTGAAAGGATTTACCATTACTTTTAAAGGGAGAATAATTTGCACAAAAACCTTTATATTTTAAAAAGTATAAAAGTGAGAAATGAGAAAATACCCGCAAGCTGAAATGAATTTCAAAAATGTGTGAGTGACACAAAAGAGGCAGTGTGGAAGCTGAACTGCATCATCTGCATCATCTTAACAAAGCTAAGAGCTAAAATAGCCTACAATGCGGGAGAAGCTGAAAGCTGAACTGTTAAACAGAAGAAGTAGGCTAGCTAGTCGGAACAAGAATATTATCGTTTTAACAGCTGAAATTATAGTTGGGATAGTAATAGCAGTAGCAGATGTAGCCTACCATTGAGTGCGTTTACTCGGCTTTCTTAGTAGGATTCAATGTGTTGATGGAATGAAACATACAGCAGTAGAGCCGATACAGGAAGACACGGCGACACTTTGTTGCAGAAGGATGATGGTGCAAGTTTTGTCCGTGGAGCATACAACGATTAATAAAAAAGAATCATGTAGACGCGTTTATTGAGTAATCGCATAACTAATTACACATGTAAACGGAGTAATCGTATTATTGGCAAAAACCGACAATTGCTAGTAATCGTGTTTCTCATGGTCAAGTAAACGTACCAATCACCTGTGTGAGAGACTGAGTGGTGCGTGTCTGTCGTTACGGTGATGGTGCAGCTATGATTACTAATTAGCAATCATAGCTGCAACGCGCTGAGGGCAGAGAATAAGAGAAATGTAGCTAGAATCCACACCTCAAACAAGATAACCTAGACGCAAAACTGTACGTCCAATCCAAAATATAAGGATATTTTCCGAGACCCAAGACTCTGCCGAAACCAGAGATATTCTTTATATATCTGTGCAGTCAGAAATACGACTCTATCGGCAGTTTCAACATCTTGTTCCTTCTTGCTTTCTCTGACTGATTTTACTCACCTCTCCATTGAAGTTAGTGAGAGAATTTGAAAGGCTGCTCTCGCTTCAAGGCTCATAGCTGAAAATCTGTAAATGTGAGCTCTTTAGTAGTTACATTGGCTGAAAGAGGACAATTTTTCCTACATTTTAAGGTATAACTTGTTTCTGTAAGTTAAACTATATGAACGTTAGAGGAATTTGTTTGACAAACTAGAAACGGCTGTTCCTGCGAAACAGCAGTGAGAATGCTGAAAACCTGAATGGGGATAGCTGACCATGCTAAAAAAGCTGAAAATAGTGAAAATTTAGTAGAAAGTTATAAGCTGAAGCTTCAAAGCAACCGAAAGGTATTTTTGAAAGGGGCTGGAGCAGCATTCCAACAATGATTTGAAAGGATTTACCATTACTTTTAAAGGGAGAATAATTTGCACAAAAACCTTTATATTTTAAAAAGTATAAAAGTGAGAAATGAGAAAATACCCGCAAGCTGAAATGAATTTCAAAAATGTGTGAGTGACACAAAAGAGGCAGTGTGGAAGCTGAACTGCATCATCTGCATCATCTTAACAAAGCTAAGAGCTAAAATAGCCTACAATGCGGGAGAAGCTGAAAGCTGAACTGTTAAACAGAAGAAGTAGGCTAGCTAGTCGGAACAAGAATATTATCGTTTTAACAGCTGAAATTATAGTTGGGATAGTAATAGCAGTAGCAGATGTAGCCTACCATTGAGTGCGTTTACTCGGCTTTCTTAGTAGGATTCAATGTGTTGATGGAATGAAACATACAGCAGTAGAGCCGATACAGGAAGACACGGCGACACTTTGTTGCAGAAGGATGATGGTGCAAGTTTTGTCCGTGGAGCATACAACGATTAATAAAAAAGAATCATGTAGACGCGTTTATTGAGTAATCGCATAACTAATTACACATGTAAACGGAGTAATCGTATTATTGGCAAAAACCGACAATTGCTAGTAATCGTGTTTCTCATGGTCAAGTAAACGTACCAATCACCTGTGTGAGAGACTGAGTGGTGCGTGTCTGTCGTTACGGTGATGGTGCAGCTATGATTACTAATTAGCAATCATAGCTGCAACGTGCTGAGGGCAGAGAATAAGAGAAATGTAGCTAGAATCCACACCTCAAACAAGATAACCTAGACGCAAAACTGTACGTCCAATCCAAAATATAAGGATATTTTCCGAGACCCAAGACTCTGCCGAAACCAGAGATATTCTTTATATATCTGTGCAGTCAGAAATACGACTCTACCTGCAGTTTCAAAAACGTGTTCCTTTTGCTTTCCTGGTGCTTGTTTGGTTGGTTGCCACGGTGATGGCGCAGCTGTGATAGCTAACGAGCTAGGCAGAGAGAAAAACGAACATTTACCTAGCATCCACACCTCAAACAAGTTGACCTAGACGCAAAACTATACGTCCAATCCAAAATATAAGGATATTTTCCGAGACCCAAGACTCTGCCGAAACCAGAGATGTCCTTTATATGTCTGTGCGGTCAGAAATACGACTCTATCGGCAGTTTCAACATCTTGTTCCTTCTTGCTTTCTCTGACTGATTTTACTCACCTCTCCATTGAAGTTAGTGAGAGAATTTGAAAGGCTGCTCTCGCTTCAAGGCTCATAGCTGAAGATCTGTAAATGTGAGCTCTTTAGTAGTTACATTGGCTGAAAGAGGACAATTTTTCCTACATTTTAAGGTATAACTTGTTTCTGAAAATTAAACTATATGAACGTTAGAGGAATTTGTTTGACAAATTAGTTGAATATCAGAAAAAGAGCAGCTAGCAGAGTGTGCCACTCTGCTTGCTGCTCATTCATAAAAATCAAGAAGGAGCAAACATTTTAATGTATTTCAAACTGTCATAATTCAAAATTGGCTGAACATTTGAAAAAGCTGAATCATTTGGGAATAGCTGAATGTCTTGTGAACATTTTAAAGGTTGAATGGTGTCTCTAGCTGAAAGTAAGCTGAAGTAGTTACGTTTGAAAGAGGAGGAAGCTTTTTAATGATTTGAAAGGATTTACCATTACTTTTAATGGGAGAATAATTTGCACAAAAACCTTAATGTCTTAAAAAGTATAAAAGTGAGAAATACCAAAAGTCATAGCCATCATCTCCTGAAGGAGCTGAACGTTTTGATACAAAAGTTGTAGGAATCGGTTAAAGTATGCAGAACGAGTTAAAGGCCAAAAAACGGCGGAAGAACTAAGAAGTTGAAAAACAATAGTGAGAATGCTGAACAGCATTCTCACAATAATAAAGAGAAACAGGAAAACAATAGTGAGAATGCTTAACAGCATTCTCACAACTAGAAAAGGCTGTTCCTGCGAAACAGCAGTGAGAATGCTGAAATCCTGAATGGGGATAGCTGACCATGCTAAAAAAGCTGAAAATAGTGAAAATTTAGTAGAAAGTTATAAGCTGAAGCTTCAAAGCAACCGAAAGGTATTTTTGAAAGGGGCTGGAGCAGCATTCCAACAATGATTTGAAAGGATTTACCATTACTTTTAAAGGGAGAATAATTTGCACAAAAACCTTTATATTTTAAAAAGTATAAAAGTGAGAAATGAGAAAATACCCGCAAGCTGAAATGAATTTCAAAAATGTGTGAGTGACACAAAAGAGGCAGTGTGGAAGCTGAACTGCATCATCTTAACAAAGCTAAGAGCTAAAATAGCCTACAATGTGGGAGAAGCTGAAAGCTGAACTGTTAAACAGAAGAAGAAGTAGGCTAGCTAGTCGTAACAAGAATATTATCGTTTTAACAGATGAAATTATAGTTGGGATAGTAATAGCAGTAGCAGATGTAGCCTACCATTGAGTGTGTTTACTCGGCTTTCTTAGTAGGATTCAATGTGTTGATGGAATGGAACATACAGCAGTAGAGCCGATACAGGAAGAGACGGCGACACTTTGTTGCAGAAGGATGATGGTGCAAGTTTTGGCCGTGGAGCATACAACGATTAATAAAAAAGAAGACGCGTTCATTGAGTAATCGCATAACTAATTACACATGTAAACGGAGTAATAGTATTATTGGTATAAACCGACAATTGCTAGTAATCGTGTTTCTCATGGTCAAGTAAACGTACCAATCACCTGTGTGAGAGACTGAGTGGTGCGTGTCTGTCGTTACGGTGATGGTGCAGCTATGATTGCTAACGCGCTGAGGGCATAGAATAAGAGAAATTTAGCTAGAATCCACACCTCAAACAAGATAACCTAGACGCACAACTGTACGTCCAATCCAAAATATAAGGATATTTTCCGAGACCCAAGACTTTGCCGAAACCAGAGATATTCTTTATGTCTGTGCAGTCAGAAATACGACTCTACCTGCAGTTTCAAAAACGTGTTCCTTTTGCTTTCCTGGTGCTTGTTTGTTTGGTTGCCACGGTGATGGCGCAGCTGTGATAGCTAACGAGCTAGGCAGAGAGAAAAAACGAACATTTACCTAGCATCCACACCTCAAACAAGTTGACCTAGACGCAAAACTATACGTCCAATCCAAAATATAAGGATATTTTCCGAGACCCAAGACTCTGCCGAAACCAGAGATGTCCTTTATATGTCTGTGCGGTCAGAAATACGACTCTATCGGCAGTTTCAAAATCTTGTTCCTTCTTGCTTTCTCTGACTGATTTTACTCACCTCTCCATTGAAGTTAGTGAGAGAATTTGAAAGGCTGCTCTCGCTTCAAGGCTCATAGCTGAAAATCTGTAAATGTGAGCTCTTTAGTAGTTACATTGGCTGAAAGAGGACAATTGTTCCTACATTTTAAGGTATAACTTGTTTCTGTAAGTTAAACTATATGAACGTTAGAGGAATTTGTTTGACAAATTAGTTGAATATCGACTCTGCTTGCTGCTCATTCATAAAAATCAAGAAGGAGCAAACATTTTAATGTATTTCAAACTGTCATAATTAAAAATTGGCTGAACATTTGAAAAAGCTGAATCATTTGGGAATAGCTGAATGTCTTGTGAACATTTTAAAGGTTGAATGGTGTCTCTAGCTGAAAGTAAGCTGAAGTAGTTACGTTTGAAAGAGGAGGAAGCTTTTTAATGATTTGAAAGGATTTACCATTACTTTTAATGGGAGAATAATTTGCACAAAAACCTTAATGTCTTAAAAAGTATAAAAGTGAGAAATACCAAAAGTCATAGCCATCATCTCCTGAAGGAGCTGAACGTTTTGATACAAAAGTTGTAGGAATCGGTTAAAGTATGCAGAACGAGTTAAAGGCCAAAAAACGGCGGAAGAACTAAGAAGTTGAAAAACAATAGTGAGAATGCTGAACAGCATTCTCACAATAAAGAGAAACAGGAAAACAATAGTGAGAATGCTTAACAGCATTCTCACAACTAGAAAAGGCTGTTCCTGCGAAACAGCAGTGAGAATGCTGAAAACCTGAATGGGGATAGCTGACCATGCTAAAAAAGCTGAAAATAGTGAAAATTTAGTAGAAAGTTATAAGCTGAAGCTTCAAAGCAACCGAAAGGTATTTTTGAAAGGGGCTGGAGCAGCATTCCAACAATGATTTGAAAGGATTTACCATTACTTTTAAAGGGAGAATAATTTGCACAAAAACCTTTATATTTTAAAAAGTATAAAAGTGAGAAATGAGAAAATACCCGCAAGCTGAAATGAATTTCAAAAATGTGTGAGTGACACAAAAGAGGCAGTGTGGAAGCTGAACTGCATCATCTGCATCATCTTAACAAAGCTAAGAGCTAAAATAGCCTACAATGCGGGAGAAGCTGAAAGCTGAACTGTTAAACAGAAGAAGTAGGCTAGCTAGTCGGAACAAGAATATTATCGTTTTAACAGCTGAAATTATAGTTGGGATAGTAATAGCAGTAGCAGATGTAGCCTACCATTGAGTGCGTTTACTCGGCTTTCTTAGTAGGATTCAATGTGTTGATGGAATGAAACATACAGCAGTAGAGCCGATACAGGAAGACACGGCGACACTTTGTTGCAGAAGGATGATGGTGCAAGTTTTGTCCGTGGAGCATACAACGATTAATAAAAAAGAATCATGTAGACGCGTTTATTGAGTAATCGCATAACTAATTACACATGTAAACGGAGTAATCTATTATTGGCAAAAACCGACAATTGCTAGTAATCGTGTTTCTCATGGTCAAGTAAACGTACCAATCACCTGTGTGAGAGACTGAGTGGTGCGTGTCTGTCGTTACGGTGATGGTGCAGCTATGATTACTAATTAGCAATCATAGCTGCAACGTGCTGAGGGCAGAGAATAAGAGAAATGTAGCTAGAATCCACACCTCAAACAAGATAACCTAGACGCAAAACTGTACGTCCAATCCAAAATATAAGGATATTTTCCGAGACCCAAGACTCTGCCGAAACCAGAGATATTCTTTATATATCTGTGCAGTCAGAAATACGACTCTACCTGCAGTTTCAAAAACGTGTTCCTTTTGCTTTCCTGGTGCTTGTTTGGTTGGTTGCCACGGTGATGGCGCAGCTGTGATAGCTAACGAGCTAGGCAGAGAGAAAAACGAACATTTACCTAGCATCCACACCTCAAACAAGTTGACCTAGACGCAAAACTATACGTCCAATCCAAAATATAAGGATATTTTCCGAGACCCAAGACTCTGCCGAAACCAGAGATGTCCTTTATATGTCTGTGCGGTCAGAAATACGACTCTATCGGCAGTTTCAACATCTTGTTCCTTCTTGCTTTCTCTGACTGATTTTACTCACCTCTCCATTGAAGTTAGTGAGAGAATTTGAAAGGCTGCTCTCGCTTCAAGGCTCATAGCTGAAAATCTGTAAATGTGAGCTCTTTAGTAGTTACATTGGCTGAAAGAGGACAATTTTTCCTACATTTTAAGGTATAACTTGTTTCTGAAAATTAAACTATATGAACGTTAGAGGAATTTGTTTGACAAATTAGTTGAATATCAGAAAAAGAGCAGCAAGCAGAGTGGCACACTCTGCTTGCTGCTCATTCATAAAAATCAAGAAGGAGCAAACATTTTAATGTATTTCAAACTGTCATAATTCAAAATTGGCTGAACATTTGAAAAAGCTGAATCATTTGGGAATAGCTGAATGTCTTGTGAACATTTTAAAGGTTGAATGGTGTCTCTAGCTGAAAGTAAGCTGAAGTAGTTACGTTTGAAAGAGGAGGAAGCTTTTTAATGATTTGAAAGGATTTACCATTACTTTTAATGGGAGAATAATTTGCACAAAAACCTTAATGTCTTAAAAAGTATAAAAGTGAGAAATACCAAAAGTCATAGCCATCATCTCCTGAAGGAGCTGAACGTTTTGATACAAAAGTTGTAGGAATCGGTTAAAGTATGCAGACCTAGTTAAAGGCCAAAAAACGGCGGAAGAACTAAGAAGTTGAAAAACAATTGTGAGAATGCTGAACAGCATTCTCACAATAATAAAGAGAAACAGGAAAACAATAGTGAGAATGCTTAACAGCATTCTCACAACTAGAAAAGGCTGTTCCTGCGAAACAGCAGTGAGAATGCTGAAATCCTGAATGGGGATAGCTGACCATGCTAAAAAAGCTGAAAATAGTGAAAATTTAGTAGAAAGTTATAAGCTGAAGCTTCAAAGCAACCGAAAGGTATTTTTGAAAGGGGCTGGAGCAGCATTCCAACAATGATTTGAAAGGATTTACCATTACTTTTAAAGGGAGAATAATTTGCACAAAAACCTTTATATTTTAAAAAGTATAAAAGTGAGAAATGAGAAAATACCCGCAAGCTGAAATGAATTTCAAAAATGTGTGAGTGACACAAAAGAGGCAGTGTGGAAGCTGAACTGCATCATCTTAACAAAGCTAAGAGCTAAAATAGCCTACAATGTGGGAGAAGCTGAAAGCTGAACTGTTAAACAGAAGAAGAAGTAGGCTAGCTAGTCGTAACAAGAATATTATCGTTTTAACAGATGAAATTATAGTTGGGATAGTAATAGCAGTAGCAGATGTAGCCTACCATTGAGTGTGTTTACTCGGCTTTCTTAGTAGGATTCAATGTGTTGATGGAATGGAACATACAGCAGTAGAGCCGATACAGGAAGAGACGGCGACACTTTGTTGCAGAAGGATGATGGTGCAAGTTTTGGCCGTGGAGCATACACCGATTAATAAAAAAGAAGACGCGTTCATTGAGTAATCGCATAACTAATTACACATGTAAACGGAGTAATAGTATTATTGGTATAAACCGACAATTGCTAGTAATCGTGTTTCTCATGGTCAAGTAAACGTACCAATCACCTGTGTGAGAGACTGAGTGGTGCGTGTCTGTCGTTACGGTGATGGTGCAGCTATGATTGCTAACGCGCTGAGGGCATAGAATAAGAGAAATTTAGCTAGAATCCACACCTCAAACAAGATAACCTAGACGCACAACTGTACGTCCAATCCAAAATATAAGGATATTTTCCGAGACCCAAGACTTTGCCGAAACCAGAGATATTCTTTATGTCTGTGCAGTCAGAAATACGACTCTACCTGCAGTTTCAAAAACGTGTTCCTTTTGCTTTCCTGGTGCTTGTTTGTTTGGTTGCCACGGTGATGGCGCAGCTGTGATAGCTAACGAGCTAGGCAGAGAGAAAAAACGAACATTTACCTAGCATCCACACCTCAAACAAGTTGACCTAGACGCAAAACTATACGTCCAATCCAAAATATAAGGATATTTTCCGAGACCCAAGACTCTGCCGAAACCAGAGATGTCCTTTATATGTCTGTGCGGTCAGAAATACGACTCTATCGGCAGTTTCAAAATCTTGTTCCTTCTTGCTTTCTCTGACTGATTTTACTCACCTCTCCATTGAAGTTAGTGAGAGAATTTGAAAGGCTGCTCTCGCTTCAAGGCTCATAGCTGAAAATCTGTAAATGTGAGCTCTTTAGTAGTTACATTGGCTGAAAGAGGACAATTGTTCCTACATTTTAAGGTATAACTTGTTTCTGTAAGTTAAACTATATGAACGTTAGAGGAATTTGTTTGACAAATTAGTTGAATATCGACTCTGCTTGCTGCTCGTTCATAAAAATCAAGAAGGAGCAAACATTTTAATGTATTTCAAACTGTCATAATTAAAAATTGGCTGAACATTTGAAAAAGCTGAATCATTTGGGAATAGCTGAATGTCTTGTGAACATTTTAAAGGTTGAATGGTGTCTCTAGCTGAAAGTAAGCTGAAGTAGTTACGTTTGAAAGAGGAGGAAGCTTTTTAATGATTTGAAAGGATTTACCATTACTTTTAATGGGAGAATAATTTGCACAAAAACCTTAATGTCTTAAAAAGTATAAAAGTGAGAAATACCAAAAGTCATAGCCATCATCTCCTGAAGGAGCTGAACGTTTTGATACAAAAGTTGTAGGAATCGGTTAAAGTATGCAGAACGAGTTAAAGGCCAAAAAACGGCGGAAGAACTAAGAAGTTGAAAAACAATAGTGAGAATGCTGAACAGCATTCTCACAATAAAGAGAAACAGGAAAACAATAGTGAGAATGCTTAACAGCATTCTCACAACTAGAAAAGGCTGTTCCTGCGAAACAGCAGTGAGAATGCTGAAAACCTGAATGGGGATAGCTGACCATGCTAAAAAAGCTGAAAATAGTGAAAATTTAGTAGAAAGTTATAAGCTGAAGCTTCAAAGCAACCGAAAGGTATTTTTGAAAGGGGCTGGAGCAGCATTCCAACAATGATTTGAAAGGATTTACCATTACTTTTAAAGGGAGAATAATTTGCACAAAAACCTTTATATTTTAAAAAGTATAAAAGTGAGAAATTAGAAAATACCCGCAAGCTGAAATGAATTTCTAAAATGTGTGAGTGACACAAAAGAGGCAGTGTGGAAGCTGAACTGCATCATCTTAACAAAGCTAAGAGCTAAAATAGCCTACAATGTGGGAGAAGCTGAAAGCTGAACTGTTAAACAGAAGAAGAAGTAGGCTAGCTAGTCGTAACAAGAATATTATCGTTTTAACAGATTAAATTATAGTTGGGATAGTATTAGCAGTAGCAGATGTAGCCTATGCGTTTACTCGGCTTTCTTAGTTGGATTCAATGTGTTGATGGAATGAAACATACAGCAGTAGGGCCGATACAGGAAGACACGGCGACACTTTGTTGCAGAAGGATGATGGTGCAAGTTTTGTCCGTGGAGCATACAACGATTAATAAAAAAGAATCATGTAGACGTGTTTGTTAAAATGTAAGCCTATTTTTTTATGTTCTCAGGTTACATGACTGTAAATATTATTTACTCTTAGCGACACAAGAGGGCGCAAGAGCACACAATAATTAATGTGATGAATGTTCATGTATTGTATTGTGACCTAATGGACTTCCCGTACATGGACATTTTTATGCGTAACGTCTTTACTTTAAAAAAGTTAGTTCGCGATCAACCCAACTGGCAGATGGCCACATTTCATTGTTCTGAAATAAATGTCCTATAATGAGAGAAGTCGTCAGCCTCCTTCATACGCATCGTCAGCAGCACCACTCTGCTGATAAAATTCAACAGTGTTTATTGAGTAATCGCATAACTAATTACACATGTAAACGGAGTAATCGTATTATTGGCATAAACCGACAATTGCTAGTAATCGTGTTTCTCATGGTCAAGTAAACGTACCAATCACCTGTGTGAGAGACTGAGTGGTGCGTGTCTGTCGTTACGGTGATGGTGCAGCTATGATTGCTAACGCGCTGAGGGCAGAGAATAAGAGAAATGTAGCTAGAATCCACACCTCAAACAAGATAACCTAGACGCAAAACTGTACGTCCAATCCAAAATATAAGGATATTTTCCGAGACCCAAGACTCTGCCGAAACCAGAGATATTCTTTATATGTCTGTGCAGTCAGAAATACGACTCTACCTGCAGTTTCAAAAACGTGTTCCTTTTGCTTTCCTGGTGCTTGTTTGTTTGGTTGCCACGGTGATGGCGCAGCTGTGATAGCTAACGAGCTAGGCAGAGAGAAAAACGAACATTTACCTAGCATCCACACCTCAAACAAGTTGACCTAGACGCAAAACTATACGTCCAATCCAAAATATAAGGATATTTTCCGAGACCCAAGACTCTGCCGAAACCACAGATGTCCTTTATATGTCTGTGCGGTCAGAAATACGACTCTATCGTATACGTTTCAAAATCTTGTTCCTTCTTGCTTTCTCTGACTGATTTTACTCACCTCTCCATTGAAGTTAGTGAGAGAATTTGAAAGGCTGCTCTCGCTTCAAGGCTCATAGCTGAAAATCTGTAAATGTGAGCTCTTTAGTAGTTACATTGGCTGAAAGAGGACAATTTTTCCTACATTTTAAGGTATAACTTGTTTCTGTAAGTTAAACTATATGAACGTTAGAGGAATTTGTTTGACAAATTAGTTGAATATCATAAAAATCAAGAAGGAGCAAACATTTTAATGTATTTCAAACTGTCATAATTAAAAATTGGCTGAACATTTGAAAAAGCTGAATCATTTGGGAATAGCTGAATGTCTTGTGAACATTTTAAAGGTTGAATGGTGTCTCTAGCTGAAAGTAAGCTGAAGTAGTTACGTTTGAAAGAGGAGGAAGCTTTTTAATGATTTGAAAGGATTTACCATTACTTTTAATGGGAGAATAATTTGCACAAAAACCTTAATGTCTTAAAAAGTATAAAAGTGAGAAATACCAAAAGTCATAGCCATCATCTCCTGAAGGAGTTGAACGTTTTGATACAAAAGTTGTAGGAATCGGTTAAAGTATGCAGAACGAGTTAAAGGCCAAAAAACGGCGGAAGAACTGAGAAGTTGAAAAGCAATATTGAGAATGCTTAACAGCATTCTCACAATAAAGAGAAACAGGAAAACAATAGTGAGAATGCTTAACAGCATTCTCACAATTAGTTGAATATCAGAAAAAGAGCAGCCAGCAGAGTGTGCCACTCTGCTGGCTGCTCATTCATAAAAATCAAGAAGGAGCAAACATTTTAATGTATTTCAAACTGTCATAATTAAAAATTGGCTGAACATTTGAAAAAGCTGAATCATTTGGGAATAGCTGAATGTCTTGTGAACATTTTAAAGGTTGAATGGTGTCTCTAAAGTATGCAGAACGAGTTAAAGGCCAAAAAACGGCGGAAGAACTGAGAAGTTGAAAAGCAATAGTGAGAATGCTTAACAGCATTCTCACAATAAAGAGAAACAGGAAAACAATAGTGAGAATGCTTAACAGCATTCTCACAATAAAGAGAAACAGGAAAACAATAGTGAGAATGCTTAACAGCATTCTCACAATTAGCCATTTCCCACTACATTAATGTCAAACTTATTTACGTTTTGGGGGGCATATTTTCAGTAAGCAGACGGTACAGTACTGTTTGAATCGCGATTCCATACTGCCAGTGACAACGTTGTTACAGTAGCTTGTTTCAAAGGGGGTTCGCAGCTGTTTGAAAGGGTGTTCTTAATGAAATATGCAATATGAGTAGGCTAAATGCTTGAAAATATCACTAGAAGGGAAAAACTTAGAGGACGGACCCACCTGCAACTGACGCAAGCAAGCACACCCTACAATTTCCCCAGAAATTGTACCCTCTCTAGTTATTGTTTATTTTCGCCCCCCTAAGGATCAGTCAATATTTGGACTACATAGACAACGCCTGTGTCAAAATGTTTGTCTTGGTCTCGATTGTGTTGCTTGTATTTTTATTTACGTTCCGTTGCACGGTTTAGGAGGTTACAACGTTTTTGTGGCAAAAAAGTGCCTTTAGTCGACGAAGGGTACTCAGTGCTATCTACGTCACCACGTCAGCACACGTTAGCAACAACGCATGGATTGATGTGCTGTTGCACAGCGAGTATCGTATCGTGCCGTGTGTACTACTACCAAAGAACTTATATTGACTCTTTGCTACTACTAGCAGCATCATACATGTACATTTAAGCAAATCAAGACTTGCATGTAAAGTAAGTAATGTCACATTAAAGAATGTATGTAAAGTTTAAACTTAAGCTTGTGTGGTGTGTCGCTGGCTTCAGTGCCACAGCCTAAACTTTATGTCAAAAGAAACATTCTCATTTCCGGCGCTTAAAAACAATCCCCTCACTCAGTGAAGTTTGGCTAGCCACCGCAACTAGCTTGCTCGTAGCAAACTTCTTTAGAATTATCCATTTCTCCCTAAATAGATGTAAAGCTTATTTACGTTTTTGGGGGCATATTTTCAGTTAGCAGATGGTACTGTTTGAATCGCGATTCCATCTGAAATACTGCCGGTGACAACGTTGTGACAGTAGCTTGTTTCAAAGGGGGTTCTTGAGTAGGGTAAATGCTTGAAAATATCAATAGATGGGAAAAAACTTAACGGGACGGACCCACCTGTAACCGACGCAAGCGAGCACACCCTGCAATTTCCACAGAAATTGTACCCTCTCTAGTTATTATTATCAATATAGCTGCAAGCAGCAATGGAGGGGCCAATCAGTCCAGAGCAGGCCTCCATGGCACTTTTGCAACAAGTAGGTCACAACGAGCTATTGCACTCATGTGACACACCCAGTTCGTTTGAAATATCTGTTTCTGCTCAGAAAAAGCTATCATGAATTAAAAAAAAAGTGGCTGTGACCTGTAGCACCACCTACGGTCGAATATGGGTCCTTTGTGGTGTGGGAGTTACACTTGGCCTGTACTTATAACATGCAGTAACTTTATTCGCTTCTTGGCTTTGGTCAAATATATTGTTCGATACACCAAGGTGATTCCAAATTAGATTTGCTGTAACTGACAAACAATTTCAAAAATCCATCAGATAACTTTTGTGAGGCCAAAATGTATTTATATAACAAACACAAAACGACAAATGTTAGACTGACAATCTTGAAAAATAGTAATCACATAATCTTACTGTAGTCTTGATGTATACATTGTTGATGTGATAAACAAGTCAATTCAAGAAGTGGTGAGTGGAACATGTTCTTTCATGGCAGCAGTGGTTGAGAATATACAATTAGCAAAGTTACATAGTGTATCATTTTGGCCATCATGCAACAAATGTATAATAGCTTATATGATCTGTTTCTTTGTACTGCGCTGTTCCCAGGTCTTGAGTAGGATATTGTCAACACAAAGCTGTGTAGTTGCACTCTGTAGTAATCTTTCATGTAGAGCTTAGGCAATGATGTGGTCTCCTGTTCTGAAGTAATGGAAAAATCATTGAGGCATCAAATGTATATTCAGTATATTTGTTGCTAATACATATTATGTTTAAGTTTGAAATAACTCTGTCAGCAAACTTACTGCATCCTGTAGGGTGTTTTGAACAATCTTTGCAGGGTTTCTTTCCAAAAGGTTCCATTAGGTGATACTATACTATAAATGATATAAAGCTGTAGGTTAAAAAATAGAATAATCAATCAATAATGTATTACAGCAGTATTTGACTTCGCCTTTGGGCTGTTGCATACTCACCATGTATTCCCTTCTTCTGACTGCATTTAATCTTCGGTTTCTGTTGACAGGTAGGCTCAGGCTTCATAGCCTCTGTTATGTTTTTTACACGTAAGTGTTCATGTGCTCTGTAATATATGAGTGAAGGTTTCATACGTGATTTTAATATAAAGACTGCTGCAATTCTCAACAGATTGTCTTTAGAAATGTGGGAGTCTGTTGGCTGAGCGGTGAGGGAATCGGGCTAGTAATCCGAAGGTTGCCAGTTTGATTCCCGGTCATGCCAACTGACGTTGTGTCCTTGGGCAAGGCACTTCACCCTACTTGCCTCGGGGGAATGTCCCTGTACTTACTGTAAGTCACTCTGGATAAGAGCGTCTGCTAAATGACTAAATGTAAATGTAATGTAAATGGTCTCACATGCCTATTTTGACCTTTGTGATGAAGCCGTTTGTCGTTTGTCCGTCTGTTTGACAAACTGATATGATCCTGCAACATACTAAAGCAACACAAACATTCAATAGGAATATTGATGTATATATTTGAGTAAATACATTTGGATAATATGTTTGCAAATCATAACAGTGTATCTAGACTTACTTGTTTCTTTAGGACGTTGGGAATCTCAGAAGACCACAATGGATAATAGTTTGTTGTTCACAAACTAAATCTGAAAGACCTAAAAGTAAAACAATGGAAATTATACAGATGTGCTTATTAACTTCAATTCATTTAACTGGAACTTGTACGAAGTTCATACTTACACTTGATAATATTAGGGAATTGTCCCTGTAGTTGGTGTTTAAATTGATCAGCCATGTTTAAGATACTGGTGGTTGTTATGATCAGACAAAAAAAACAAAGTCTCTGGAAGATTTGTGGTGCATCTTCCGCTCATGTTTTATCCAAACTGGCAACAACAGAAAAAAAACAGACAATTAGAATAATTTTAAAATTAATAAATAGACTTCATATGGATGTTTATATCAAAGGCTCAGAAGTTACAATTATTTTTCTGTATTTTATGGTGGAGGTAAGCTTAAGAAGCTTACACTTCTGATTCAGTGACATGCAAATACACACGTTTTGATTTAATTCTCATATTCATCCACAGCTGGTGTAGTAAGGTGCTTTGAGACCCTGACCTTTTTGTTGCACAGAGGACTACTTTGTGCTGTGATACCTACTCAATGTTTTGTGGGGTTATGTGAAAAGACAAATGTACACAGTAACAATAACATTGGACAAATTGCTAAATGAAATACACATGCATGAAGATAAACAAACAAATGACTAGATAAATAATGATCCGTCTAGTCAGAAAACTCACCAAACACGCATTACAATTATAATAGTAAGTAGTTTTAGATCAGGGGTGCCAACACTTTTTTGGCTTGTGATCTACTTTTAAATTTACCAATAAAAAATGATCTACCACAAAACATGTTCATAAATAGAGACTATGCATGGCTAAGAATATAATGTATAATTAACATAAGTTTAATTTCAAGAAGAAAAAACTGAACCTGAGGCCAAGACAGGGTAAAGGAAACCTCTATGGAGCACATGAAATAATATTTTTTTTATTTATGATTTCCTTCTTTTTTTTAATGATTTTTTCTTTTATAATTTTTTTTTAGTTTTTTGACACGATCTAACACCATAAGCTTTTCCGACCGACACATTGGGCACCCCTGTCTTAGATTATCTAATAAAGTAAAGTTTCTTTGCGTAAAATAAAATAGTTGACATCCCTATGCTACCTCCCTGCATCCCACCACCCCCTACATTAGAAGACGGATAAAATATCCATGTAAATTTCATAACTGAATGTCCAAATTTAGTGGATAGAAATAATGATGGCATCATGAAAGCTGTAGTATGTCTGCACCACTTTAACACTGACATCATCTCCATCTTTTACATACACATGATCAATTAATGTACCTTTCTCAGTTGTGGCTTTCTGTACACACTGGCTGTATCCATGTTGTTCCATTAAATTTACAATGGTAGACGATGTAAAAATGTCCTCATTGAAGTCTCCCATAACAACTTTTGTACCAGGATGTTTCTCTAGTTCTGAAATTATATTCAGTAGCTGCTTTCGAAATATGTCAATTGTGTACGAATTAGGTCTGTACAAAACGGCAAGTATAAACACTCTAAATTACAAGTCTCTGGAAGCAAAACATCAGCCATGCTTTTTTCTGAATAGTATATTCCAACTCCACCTCTTGTCTGGTGTTTTAATTTGGCAAAAATAGGTTGACTGTTATCATAACAATTAGGTCTTGGGTTGTTCTTAAACAAAAAACCTGTCAACCGTGGTGCATTGTCTGTATTGTCAGAACTTAACCATGTTTCTGTTAAACAAATGCAATCCGCACTCATCAACTGCTTATGTGCTTGAAGATCCAGAAAGTGAGCACTGAGGCTCTGGACATTATGAAGCGCTATAGTGAATGTAGACGGGTTTATCAATCTGTCCTCTTCCAAAATGAATGCAGGCATGGTGTTAATGGCCTCTTGAATTTTTTCATTGGAAAATATGGTAGACTCTTTGAAATCCTCAATAATTAGTCCACTGAGGCTTCTTACCCGACTCAGTGCAACATATGCTTGTCCTGCAGCAAAGATTTTTGCAAGGGAAACAACAGCTTTGTCCACTGTCAGTCCTTGTACTTTGTGAACTGTGCAAGCCCATGCTAATCTAAGTGGAAACTGACGTCTAATGCCACCATCATTTGTCACCTGATCTTCCTGTAGTTCTATTACTGTACCAGTTTGGACTGATGTCGGGTGTGTTTTTGACCGTTGACGTTTTCCAACTCTTGCGTCATCAAACACCACATGAATAGCAGAGGGGAAGCCATCAGCACCATCTGATTTAGTTGATATCTGTTCAACTGTTCCAAATGCCCCATTAACAAGACCATCAGACACATCAATATTCTTCTTAAGCATAACTCGAGCACCAATACCCAGAGAAAGAGATTTTGACAAACATGAATTGAAAACCTTTTTATGATGTCCAACTTTCCTTTCCATTTTTCCATTTTTGGGATTTCTGTTATAGTCTTGAGCGTCTATAGTGATGGCCCCAGGGCAACACTGATGTAGTCTTACGATATTGTATAGATCAACCTCGTTGTTGGTAGCAAATATGTGAAGTGCAGTGGATGGCTCTCCAGTTGCACATTGTTTTAGCATTTAAATATCGCTGGCACTTAGTTTTTCCTTCTTTTTATGTACCCTTGGGCGATTCAGCATCCCTGCAAAGGTCGCATCATTCTGTTGTCTTACAATTTTAGTCAACAGAGCTATTTCAAAATTATTTTCCCATAAGTTAACTGTTTCCACATCACTATACAGAGCGGTCCCTTTCACAGGTGGCAACTGATAGAAATCACCGACTGCAATAATGCTTACTTTCCCAAACAGGGAATAGTCTCCAGTCTGTTTAATTTGACGCAATCTCCTGTGAATGTAGGCTAAAAGGCGATGGTCTACCATGGACATTTCATCATTGATTAATATCTGTAAATTAGCCATTTTAGCTCGCAAAGAGTTGATTTTCTCATCACCGAGAGGTTGGTATGGCAATCTTGTATTTGCACCGATTGAAAAAGTGTTGTGAATGGTTGCAGCACCAATGTTATATGCAGCCACACCAGTTGGAGCTGTTAAAGCCACTGTGATGTCATTAGGGTTTTCTGACATTTGAGACAAAAGTCTGATTGATTCATATTGTATTGCTTTAATTAAGTGACTTTTCCCTGTACCTGCTCCACCAGTAACAAACACTTTTAATGGTTCTGGGTTTTTCCCCCAAATTTTGTCCAGACACCACTCACGAATCTTATAGAAAATGCTAGATTGCTCCTCATTTAAAGATTGCAGTAAGTGCAATGCATCCTCTCTTGACAATATGGCATTATTACTTTCAATTGTGCTAGCAATTTGAGGTTTTCCTGTGAGATCAGAGATATTTTCGTCAGCATCATGTTCATCCATTATCACCTCATTTCTTAGCTCAAGACACTCGAAACGTTCTTTTTCTGTCTCAGAACAGATCTGAGCCCATGCATCCTCCAGTTCACCAATTTCTGCAAACAGTTGTTGAGCTTCATCTATTTTCTCGCTTTCCTTTTCAAAATTGGCTTTGTTAGCCTTAACGATTGATTCTACAGTTTGTAAGTCTCCACCACATGTTACAGCACCATCCCTGTAGAAATACTCAAAGGACTGAAAGGGATGCGGTTTCAACTGACAGTCGTCATAGTATGGCAAGAAAAGTTGTAAGAGGGAGTGAAAGTATTTCTCAGGATCTTTTTGGGGTGCAAATCTTGGATATCTGACCACAGCAGGTTTTGTTCGTGTCCTCTGTTTTACAAATCCAAAATTATTTCTCAGTTGAATTATTCCACTTTCTTTTGCTCCTTTGTCTGCTGGGACCTCTGACTTGCATAACACTCTGTATTCGGAACAAAAGCTTGCTAGACATACATTTTCAAATGCATCTGTACACGGCCTGTTCTTATATCTGTCCACTAGACTTATCATCCACAAATGTGTGTCTTCATCATCATCTTTTTGAGAACATTCAAAGGCAAACTCATTTTAATTGGATTTAATCCAACAGGAATGAATTGTACTTTGCGAGAGCATTCCTATACACAGCCTCTTGTGCACAGATTTCTCTGTTGTGTAGATAAACACTTCCGAGCTGTTTCATTGCCTCTTTAGCATCCATGTTACCATTACAACTCTCCTTTTGAGCTCGTTCAAGCAACAGTCCCATTTCTCCCTCTACTTTTGTAATATAACTTAGAATGTAAACAACACAGCTGAAGGCATCAGTCACAAACTGAATATCCATGTTTGCATTCCATGTGCGCAACAAGTGTGGATTATATTGGTTGAGCCAAATGTCATTTGGATTCCTTTTAAGAACAATACTTGTTTTTGTGCTACATGTCTTGTATGCAAATTCAAATAAACTCTGGGTTATTCCAATAGCAGAAAATAGGTCATCTGTTGAATTGAAACTGATGTCACCATTTAAAACGGTTTGTTTGACTTTTTCCAGAATTTGCTTTGCAAGTTCATTGGCACCTTCATCTTTCAAGTCTTCTTTATCTACTGGTCTAGTTATAAATGTTTGAGAAGAAACCGGACGTGGGAAATTGAATCTGCACACTGTTTTCTTCTTTCTGCATGTCTTTGAATGTCTTGGACTGTGCTTTTGTACACTATCAACAATGTCATTAAGTTCTACATCATGTCGAGATGGGTTTTCACATGTGATGTAACGATCAATGAATTCAGTAACCTCTTTGTGTGTATTTTTATCAATCTGAGGAGCATCCTCAACCCAAAAGAGACAATGAACATGGGGAGAGCCTCACTGTTGAAATTCAACACGATAGAAGTAATCTTTTATTTTACCAATAGGTGCTGCTGGAGACATGATTACATCTTTCAGAAAGCAATGCCATCTGTGGTCAAACATTCTTGCTGCTGTGACAGGGTTTCGCTGCAAAAGTCCATTTTTCTGACCAGTCAAGGTCTTCCACATTTATTTGCTTCCCTTCATGTCTGATAATTGTATTGAGCATTTCTGGCCATCTAAGGTCAGCAGATGAAAAGCTACAGAAAAATGTTGGTATAGACAACTGTCGTATCATGGCGAAAAGATCTTTCTGAGCACATTGCCAAAATGGCGGTGTACCACGAATAGGTTTTAAAAACGTATATCCTTCATCAATGTGCAATAGATTTCTTAAGGATGCTGGGTCTGTTAACGTATTAGGCGTCACGTTTCGAATCTTGTTGTCTGCTCCTTTTCTCAGTGCTATTGAAACATCAGACACAATCTGATCAAGTTCTGATAAATACTGAGCATAAAATATAAAATCTATACTTTTGGCAAATCGTCCATCAGTATTAAGTATCCGTGCATTCAAGTATCTAGACAGTGTTATTTTTTCCTTTCGATCATCGTGAAAAGTTGGACCTCCAAAAGGATACAAAACTGGGAAACACTTTGCTTCGTTCGTTTTGTCCATTAACAATCTCACAGGACTATTACCTTCACCAGGAGCAAGAGACATTATGCTGTCAAAATGCTGATCCAACACTTCAGAGGCAATGTCAACAGGCTGTAATGATTTGTCTGAGAAGAGGCCACCTTGGTCTTTAATGTATGTCAAATCATCCTCTGTGTCTTGCACTTTATCAACATCATCTGTTTCACTCTGCTGTGTCGGATCATGCTCATGCATCGCATCTAAATCATCTCCTGTGTCATCTGTTTGATTCAGAGGGTTTTCCCGTTCTTCATTAACCCTCGTGCTGCCTTCGGGTCACATGACCCAAAGGTTCATAACGAACCATCGTTGTGTTTACCCAATTTTACCCAATACAAAAACAAATTAAAATAATTTTCTTTTAACCTTTGCAATGTGGGGGGTCTGAGACAGCCTAGCTGTTAAAAGAAAATGCTTCACTTTGTCTTTGTATGCGGTAAATTCGTCGCAATACGACGGTGGGTCACAATGACTGATGGGTCAGAATGACCCGAAGATAACACAAGGGTTAAATTGCACATCTTTGTACCACTTATTAAACTTAAGCAGGTATGTAAGAGCATTTCTAATATGGTCTGTTTCAACATATTGGTACTCATAATGACCCTTGTATGTGAGTTTACATTTCAGTTTGATTTTCATCATCTTGTCATCACACTGATTTCTTGGAAGATTTGTGACATCATTGCTATGTACTGGTACACATACAACAGGTCCATGACAACCGTTTTGTTTCCCACGAGGCAGGCAGAGCAGTTTCATGAAAGGAATGTGTCTAGCAATAAGATGATGCTCTAGAGAGTTTAAACATTCTAGCTCAGGAGGTACACAATCTAAGTGTATGTTGTTCACAACAGCTTCTTCTGGCATTCTACCTGCAAGCATTTTCCGATGACATGTATAACAAACCCACAGTGCCGATTTTGGACAATTAGTTCCACACTGTCTATCACAAGTGTGCAAATAGGAAAATGTAATGCAATGTTCAGCCAAATGAGCAGGGCCATCACCTTTCTTCAGATAACAATCTGCCTTACATTCTATGACTTGCTTTCTGAATAGAAGCCGATAACACACAGCACAAACATACTCAGGACCAACACTGATTTGATCATGGAAAACATTCATTACACAATTGATCTGTTGCTCTTGTATTTTCCTTTCTGCATACATTTGACATGATCTGCATTTTACATCTGCTTGAAAAAGTCTGCATGGTATTTGCTCTTGGAATAGTCACGCACGGACTGCTGAAACTCAGGATTGGTCGCATATTTTACCTTAGAGTATTCCTTCACAGTTTTCAGAAAAAGTTTGTTAGTTTCATATTTTTCTTTGCTTGTTTCTCTTTTATAACTCCTGTAGTTATCAAAATTATATTTAAACCTTTCAGTCTCAGCCTTCATTTGCTTGTAGGTCTTGTCAGTATGATATTTTGTAGTGGCAGCTTCCTTCTTAATTTTTCGAATTGTCATATCTGTCTTGTACTGTTCTCTCTGTTTATCAGCTTTGGACATTTTATAGTTCTTTGTGCTCTCATTGACCTTAAATCTTTTCCGTAAATGCATTGAGGTGTTCTGTTGTTTCTCAACATCACATATTTCTGCACAAACACTAACATTACCTCTACCCTTCACACATAATTCATAATGGCATTCATTGCAGTGGTTCAAGTAAATTGCATTGGAACTTTGAACAAATGTTGCAATGTCACCAGGGATATAATAACTGGGATATGCATTCCATCTGTCAACATTAAAAGTCATGATGGTTGTCTGTAAAAGGTCAACTGCAGCAAAGATTTCAATTTCTGTAGCCCAAGACCCTGAGTAATACATACGTGATGTTGACAAGTATTGCTCTACCGATAGGTGTTCATCTCTCAAGTACATGTCAATCCTTGTACTGTTTTGCTTTAGGTGTTCAACTACAGAACGTTGCATTTTCAAATGCTGATGTAACACTCTTAATTCTTTCTGTAATGATCTCTATAAAATATATATATAAAATAATAACAACTAAGGAATGGCTGGTATTTCTAGGAACGCTCTAGGAGGAATGATACTGGGCACAAAGATACAGTTTGAACATTTGACATTTATTCACAATTATCAGTATCAGTATGTGGTGTATGTAGTGGGTGTAGTGTTTTGAAGGGCAATGCTCAAGCACTCAAGAGTTATTGTCCATGAAGAAAATTAAAAGAAGAAGAAAGTTATCTGCAGACCTACTACCCGGGTCGTGTAACTAACGTTGGAGATCTCACGTAAAACAAAACAAAAACATGAATGCACAGTATGGCAAGCCTTTTTAACATTTAACAGCTAGACTGGATATGTGTTGCAGATATCTGTAATTCAGTTTTGCCTAGTCAAAAAGAACATTTCAGATATCCGCAATTACATTCTTCCTATCCATAATTGTCATTTCAGATATCCACAAAGACATTCTTCCTAGGACAAATGACGTCACTTTTGACATTCATTTGTATGGGGTTTATCATTACAGATATCTACAATTCAGTTGCGGATATCCACTATGTGAATTACGGATATCCGCAACTGAATTGTAGATATCTGTAATTCCAGTTTGAGATATCTACAATTTGATTCTGACTAGTCATAACTCCAGTTCAAGATATCTTTAATTCACCTCAATTCAAGATATCTACATGTTCATTTTGAGATATCTTAAATTAAGTTTTGACTAGGCGAAATTACGTTGTAGATATCTGTAACTGGAATTATGACTAGTCAAAATGACGTTGTAGATATCTTTAACTGCAGTTAGGGATAGTCATAATTTAATTGTAGATATCTATTATCAAGTTATAGATATCTTGAAATTAATTTTGATTAGAGATATCTGAAATTTGAGATATCTGTAACTTTCATTCTGCCTAGTCAAAATGTAATTACAGATATCTTGAATTAGAGTTTTGACTAGGCGAAATGACGTTGCAGATATCTGTATGTGTATGCAAATCATTGTTAGGCCCGCATCCCACTTTAGGCGGAGCACCTGTTAACTTTTAATTATCACTGATTAGCACCATGTCGGAGCAGCCAGAGGCCGAAGGAGTTTTTAATCGTCTTTTTAATGCTGCAACCCGTGCAAGACTGGAGCTGGCAGCGAGAAATAATGATTCAACGTTACTTTCCACAACAAGACGACTATTTCGCCGGCAAGTTCATCGAGTTCGGGGTAAGTTTTCTTTTTTAACATCAGAATTGCTAATGTGCTTGCAGAAGTTCGGGGTATCTGTTTAATAATATGCTAACTTAAAGCAAAACCGTTGCCAAAATGCATTCTAGGGTCTTTGTGAATGTACTCGAGTCAAACGTCTGTTTAAAGTTATACTTAACTACGACAAAAACTGCACTTTTTAAGATTGAAGGTTGTTTAGTTTTAGGGTCAACGCTAGGGGCACTATAGCACCAAAATCGCTATTTTTAAAATACTAGCTAGCTAGATGTCTAGCTAAGACCACTCGACACAACATAACACTTTGCTTGTATATTATAAGGGTCCCTACACATGAACACTAGCATTGAGAACATTGTTCGTGTGCGAAGAGTTTGCTTAAAAGACGTTTTTGATAGCAGGACCTAGGACTTAGCTAGCTACCTCACGTTGTCTTCCGGTTGCTGCCATATGTAGCTAGCTTGCGAAGTTCCAGCGTTAAAAACGTCGTTTTAAGTAAACTCCTTGTACACGAACAATGCTCTAGTTCAAGTGCAGCTTTTGTCGTCAATACCCTTTTTAAACGAACGTTTGACTCGTGTACATTAACAAAAAGACCCTAGGTTGTATTTTGGCCACGGTTTTTGCTTTCCCAGCATGTTTTGCTGGGTTTACTTATCTTGCTTCCTTACTGTAAAGTTATTTGTAGCATAATTTACTGGCCTGATGTACCAGCCTCATAAAAATGTACGCTTAACGCTCAAAAATCATTTTAGCCAAGAATGACTGCTGACAGTTATGTATTTGTGTTTACAGGAGGATCTGGTGGACGCAGGGAAAGCCCTATTTGGCAAGCAAAACTTTTCCTCCTTCCAGGGCCAGATAATGGTTTTCTGCCTCCCACAAAAGAACTTGAGGAACTGGCTAAACTTGGATTAGGTAAATGTGAGATTGAAGCACATAATAGAGTGTTATTTACTTTTACACCTTATCTAACCTTGCTAAGGAAGCTATGGAATGAGCTGCTTTGAATTGTGTTGGCTTGACCCTGTCTGGTCCCATTTGTTATACTGTCTCTATATTTGGAAACATTTGACTGTTAAAATACATTTAGCATTTGTTTTAAAGAAATATTATAGAGCAGTTTACTCTTTGATGATTTTCATAAATTTCCATGTAGCTGTTTTTAATAGTTAACACCTATGCAACACTTTCTCATGCCAAGGCATCACTTTAACCCTTGTGTTATCTTCGGGTCATTCTGACCCATCAGTCATTGTGACCCACCTTCGTATTGCGACAGATTTACCGCATACAAAGACAAAGTGAAGCATTTTCTTTTAACAGCTAGGCTGTCTCAGACCCCCCACATTGCAAAGGTTAAAAGAAAATTATTTTAATTTGTTTTTGTATTGGGTAAAATTGGGTAAACACAACGATGGTTCGTTATGAACCTTTGGGTCATGTGACCCGAAGGCAGCACGAGGGTTAAAAGTGTCCAGGAATACCTTCCAATGAATCATTTTGCATCAACATTCTGAAGTTACTCAATGGTGGTTATGGTTAATGTGTGAGGATTTGGGTGGTGCATTCAGAGGCTAAGCTACACCATATATCGTATGTTTATGTTCTTTCACATTATGCTCAAATGTCTGATGTCCTTGTGAGTGAGACCAGGCTCTTTCTTCTCAGTCATAGGCAATTTTCTTAAGAGTGTAGGGTTTGTTTAGTTTTAAAGCTGTAAACTTATTAGAAACACAAATGATCTTAGATTAACTGTGGTAGTCGTACAGGTCTACTTTTGGGGTTTGGCAACACTACGATTATGTCTGAAAACAGTTTGGATTCCTTGATTGGTGAAATTTATTGTCTTTGAAACTGGCTACTTGAACATTATAGGAGTCAGTGCAAGATCTCTCAGGACTGCTAGGAGTCCTGAAAGATCTTGTGTATATAGCAACTAATCAATGTTACTTTGCCACTAGGAACAGATTATACTGATGTTTACATTTCCATTTTTAGGAAAAGCTCTGCATGAGTCAACAGAGCCCGGACGCACAAACTCAAAGATTGGGTTAAACTGGAGTTTATCTGAATTGAACAACTTTGTTTGCCAAAGCTACCCTCGCGTCAGTTTAAATTTGGTAGGCTTTGAATTGGCAAGGACAGGCAAAGGACGCAAGATCCAGAAATTACAAGTTAGTTCTGTGAAGGAATTAAAAGCAGTTGTTGGCAAAAGCAGACTTAACATCGTGCCACGAGCCACTGTCTTGCAGGTATGGAATTGTATACCCAGGGATTTATATCATACTACAATCACACATGTTCTCTGTAACATATGTGCCTATAACTGAAGTTACCGTCTCTACCCTCAGGTAACATCACCACCCTCTGACATGTCCCAGAATACATTCCCACCACTCGCAGCTCCACCAGTAGATGAGACCTCACCTCAAGTGGTTTCAGATCAGGTCCATATTAAAATGATTGCACATTTAATGTTTTATGTCCACTATGCACTTTGTTAGGGCTGTCCTCAACTAAAGAAATTCTTAGTCGACTAACACTTATACAATTTTGTCGACTAATCGATTAGTTGATTTAATTGACAAGAGCTGTGCGCTTTGAGAGGTGGTTAAGACTAGAAAAGCGCAATATAAATGTAGTTAATTAACCATCTGTAAAACTGAGTTTCTCGACAATTAATCCTGCAAAAGCACCACTTTAAATCTTGTGTTTACCATAAATGTGCTTATAAGTTTCTTGGAAATGAGTTTTTAAGCATAAAAAATGACTAATCGACTAAAGAAATCTTAGTCGACTAAGACCAAAATGACCGATTAGTCGACTAAGAGGTGGCAGCCCTACACTTTGTAGTGACATCTTAACACATTAGAAAAAGACAATTATGTATGTATGTACACATACATACACACACACTGTGTTTTTATTGTCTTTTCTAATGTGTTAAGATGTATGTATTCTGTCTGAGTAGTTACATTCCCTAGGATAACAGTTTTTGTAATTTTTTTACCTATGTATATTTTCTAATGTATTTTGTTTCCACTATGAGCGAGTGTGTTCTCTTGCTGAAGGAGAAATCATTTGGATTTTCTGTGTACTACCAGGTGGCATCCACATCCTCTGCCATATCCATTAATTCATTCCCATCGCTCTCAATTGCTCTAGTACAAGATGAGACTGTGGCTGAGAGTACCCAAGCTCAAAGTGTGGTTGCAAATCAGGTACTCAATTTTGACAATGTATAGAATCTATTTTTTTTAAGTATTTATTCATTTTGTGTGTACTATTTTGATGGTGATTTGTTTTTAATTTAGGCTCTTCAAGAATGGCGAGCAATACGTTCTCAGCAAGACCAGGAGTATAATACAAGTTTGTTGGTGGATCAGGAGAAGGTAATACTTAAGTTCTATTTATGATTTACATTCTCTTAAAGAATGCATACATTTTAATGTAGTCTTCTTTTAATAGGAGAGGAAGAAACTAGCCTATCAGGCCTGTGAGGAAAGACGTCAAAAGGTTTGTTTATAATATATTAGTTTGATAAACTAGCTGAAGGTTATTTAAAAAAAAAAAAAAATTAAATGAGAGAAATCACATTTCAGGCTATTGAGGCAAGACGTCAGCGACTGTCTGCATGTGAGGAACCCTCAGATGGGGCCTTGATCAAATTTAAATATCCAAATGGACACATCAATGGGAGGAAATTCAGCTTGTCAGAGCCAATCCAGGTGATGTGTGTTCAGCTTGAAAATATCAAGTGTCTTTCAGTGGGTTGTAAAACTGGACTGGTGTAACACTGTTTCACATCTTTTTAGATCTTGTTTGACTTTGTGGGACAAGATGATATTGCCAGTGAAATCTTTGTAGTGCAAGAAGCCACATCCTCAAGATCAATTGAGAGCAGTTCATCCGGGTCGATAATGGATCATGGCATAAAAGCATCCTCAACTCTATATGTACTTTGGTATTCAAATCAGGATGTACAGGTAAATGTGTGTTGAATTTTATTTCCTGTCTCAAATGAAAACGGAATGTGTTTTGGTTTGTGCAAGCTCATGTATTATGCATGTTTTTCAGGAAATTCTCTCGGATCAACAAAATGATGGAGCTCATGCCCTAGACGATACATCTCATGGTCAGTCATTGCTGGCTGAGACCTCCTCCCAGCCAAGTCTCTCTGTGCCCTCTCTCCAGCCACTGCTGTGTGAGACCACCCAGCCAAGTCTCTCTGTGCCCTCTCTCCAGCCACTGCTTTGTGAGACCTCCACCCAGCCAACTCTCTCTGTGCCCTCTCTCCAGCCACTGCTGTGTGAGACCTCCACCCAGCCAAGTCTCTCTTTGCCCTCTCTCCATCCACTGCTGTGTGAGACCTCCACCCAGCCAAGTCTCTCTGTGCCCTCTCTCCAGCCACTGCTGTGTGAGACCTCCACCCAGTCAAGTCTCTCTGTGCCCTCTCTCCAGCCACTGCTGTGTGAGACATCCACCCGCTCACTGCTGTCTGAGCCCTCCTCCCAGCCACCACTGACTCTGTTATCACAACCACAAGAAATCCTGACTCTTCATGACGAACCATCACTCCCTCCATCTGCCCAGGAACCAATCATTATTCTTGATGAACAAGATGAGACAGTTACACAAAATCAGTCTCATGTATCAACACATCACCTCAGAGGACCTGTGGATGAGTATGCTTTTCTCTTGACCTAATATTTTTGTTTATGTACATTTTTCATTTTCTATATCCTGTTACATTTAATCAGGTGGTTAAAACTTATAAAATATGGTACATATTTGGCTTATTAATAAAATGCATGAACTTCTTTGGTTGCAGGATTGATCTACAAACCATATTGAAAAAAATGGTCAGCAAAGTTGACGGAAGTTTCTGTCCAACAAGCAACCAAATAAATGTGTGCAGGGATAATGTTTTACTGTGTAGCCTGCGGGCGTTCAAGCGTAGGTTCTTCAACCCTGAAGCAAAATTGGATGTTGTGTTTGTGGATGAAGATGACAATGGTGAAGGGGCAGTTGACGAAGGCGGCCCAACAAGAGAGTACCTAAGGCTGTTAATGAGGGCTGTCCACCAGTCCAATATCTTTGAGGGCCATGAGAAAGACCGGCAGTTGTCTCTTGATACTCAAGGTAGGGAAGCCCAAATTCTTAAAAATTCTTCAACTGGCAGAATTTTAGAAGTGTATACACAGAAACCCATTTAAAAATGATTGCTCCCTTATTTCTCTGGTCTGATTTATTGTGTTCTGTTTTTTTGTGTTAGGCATTTTGCCTTGATTTGTTAATTCTCAGGATTTTTCCATGATTCTTCATTTCTTTGTCTTTTTGTACTTGATGTTTCGAAAGGTGCAATACTTATTATTCGTTGTAGCACTAATATTAATCATAGCATTTTAAGGTATTGCATTTTTAAGAAGCATTACAACAGAGCAATATTTTACGGTTATGTCTTTAATTTTAGCTTTGCAGACTAAACTTTACACATGGGTGGCAAAAATGATTGCTGTGTGTGTCGTCCATGGAGGAGTCGGTCCACACTTCTTTTCCGAAAGGCTTTTCCATCAAATCTGTGGGATACCAACACCCCCCGCCACAGTGGATGAAGTTGGTGACCATACTTTCAGGGAACAGTTAATAAAAGTAAACAGGAGAAAAGGTTATACATTGAATGTACAGTACTGTGACACAGCCCTGTTATTTTCTATTTATGAATCTCTTCAAACATGTTCAGATGCAAGTGGAACTGCTGTAAAAAAGCAATATAGCACTTGTTTTCATGAGAATGTTTGGAGATCCTCATGAACACGAGCGCTATATTGCTTAAACATCTCATTTTATAAAGGGAAGGTATCCTTGCACGCCAATTTTGGACTGACTAACTCACTCTTTCATTGTCTTCCATTCTGTCTTTTTCTGTATTTCTTTCGCTTTCTTTTTAGATACAGGAAGCAACAACAGTCCGAGAGGCGAACACTGCAATTGCAGAGGCAGCAGATAGTCTCAGCATTATAGGTTCCTTAAGACATGTTTCCAGCCTGAAGGAGAAGGACTCCCTTGTACAGTCAGCTGCAGACTTCTTTGTCAATGGAAGATTGGTGACTGCCCTGGACCAGTAAGTGCCTCAACTGTCTTAATCTTTCCGAAAAATGAACCTGTCATTGGCCCAGGACGACTCACACATTACGTCCCATGTTTTTATAGGTTTGCTGAGGGGTTAAAAACCCTTGGTTTACTGGAGGAGCTGAGGAAAAATCCAGCAGTGTTCTACAACATGTTTGTCAGTGAGGAGATTCCACTACAGGCGAAGGACCTATGCACTTTATTTGACGTGGACTTCTCTGTGCAGGGCAGCAACAGGAGAGACCGAGAAAACCAGACAATATGCTTTTGGCGTGACTGGTTAATTGAAATTGAAGGTATACTATTTATTGTACAAGTTATAACATGGACTTCATAAGTACAATTAATTAGTGGTTATTTTGTTGTCCTGGTTGGCAGGAAAATTAATGCTGTAGTTGAAGTGACATTGAAGTCTGGCTGTGTGAACATGGGTAGCTCCCTTAAACTTGTTCATATTGTGTTGTAATATTTTACCAAAGAAGTACTTGACTGAGGCTTTTGTGGTTGATATTCACCACAAAAAGTCCTGTCGGTATGCAACTTCCAAAGTAACACATACAAAAGACTAGGGCTGGGCAAAAAATAAAATCAACCTTAATGTGTTTAAGGGACCTAAATTACTATTTCTCTCCACTTTCTTGTGTTACAGAAGGAGAATGCAGTCCAGTCACCCTGGAGAAGGTATTGGAGTTTACAACTGGAGCCTCAACAGTGCCTCCGCTGGGATTTCCACACCGTCCACAAATTCAGTTCCTTCATGAGGGCAACAGAATCTTCCCAGAAGCAAATACTTGTGCTCTTCTACTCCGCGTGCCGCTGCACTCTTCCTATGAAGCCTTCAAACAATACATGATGGAAGGAATTTTGCAAGCTCCAACCTTTGGACTTGCATGATGTCACTGTGTAAAATTTGTTGATGGAAATTCAGTTTTCACTTGAGCTATATTTATGCTTAGAAGTTAGTTGATAGAATGCTGTGTTGAAGCAAGTCACAGGTTCAGATGGTAATTTTTTCTTTTTTTCTTTTTTTTTTTAGATTTAGTAATTTTGTTTATTTTGCTTTAGTAACAGTTAACTTCAGTTTATAGGTTATTCAATATTGAGTTTTTCAGTTAACTCAAGTGTATTTTCTTTTTTTTTTTTTGCTTTTTCTTTCAAAAATATTTTTATATATTTTTGAAGATCTAAATTGACATGATTTTCACAAAACAATGGCACACAAATGTGAATTAAATACTGCCTAAAGACCACCAATTACCTCATTTCCAGAATTAGGATATTGGCTCTGAAGTTGCCTCACATGTTGTTCTAGTTCACCATCATCTATTGCAGACAGCATACTTCTAACAGGTATACCCATCAACTTTGACTTCTTGTACAGAAATGATGAGGAGCATCCCAGTATTTCAGCAGTTTTTGCAATTGTATGGCCTTGCTTCAGCAGAAATTCAATGTGTTCTCTGGTAACATCAAGGGCTGGTCGGCCTCTTCTCACTACAAAAAAGTGTTTAAGCAGCATTGTACTGTTTATTTTTTGTATATATCAGCGTAGCAATTCACATGCATGCATTGGAATTGCGTATTGTTAATGAATAGGCAGGTTCAGATGGAGTTTTTTTTTTTTTTTGACTCAGTAATTCTGTTCATTTTGCATGAGTAACAGTTCACTTAAGTTGATAGGTTATTCAATATTGAGTTTTTCAGTTAACTCAAATGTATTGTGTATTTTCTTTATATTTTGAATGTTTTTTAAAAATATTTTAATTTTTACAAGACATTTATTGGGCTTGTAGTTCATGGTTACTATGGTGACACTGTTGTGGTTGTCTAATGAAATACTCCTTTATAAGCCTACTGTAAGGATTGATTGGGTTTGTAATTCAATGAATTTGATCAAATCACACATAACTGCCAATATGTTTGGCTTATGTAGATGTTGACGAATACAGAGTGAATACAGACAAGGCAAACAAAGTCAGGCTGGTTGTAGTTCCGTCAGAGCTGGAAGCTGCTACCTGACCAGAGGAGGTTTGAGGTAAAGGAGGATGACTTGAAGAGTCTGGACAGACACTGAAGGGACATAAGTCAGTACAAGCAAATGTGATATAGTAAACTGTATAACATGGTGAAAAATGAAACTCTTACTGCGGTTTGTTTTATAAACAGTTTGTTCATTGTATCACATTCAGTTATACTGACTTCTGTCCCTCCAGCGTCTGTCAGACTCCTCTGGTCATCAACCTCAACAGCTTACCGTTGTAACCTGTCCCTATCATGACTCGGTCTCTGTTCTGATTGATTGATGTTAAGGTATTTAAGGTATTTTTGGCTGTTAAACCTCTCTCCTTAACTGTTAATCTAAAATCCCCATTCAAGCCATTAAACATTCCATGTTTTTTCATACATTACCAGCTTGTTCATTTTTTTATTCATCTTTTCAATCCCATTCATAAATATTTAGATCCTTCTCCACTTTTCCAAGTATTCATGGGTCAATGACGAATAAGGATGAAAAAGACTCAAAAACTTTGAAAAAGCTTTTTTAAAGGCATTGAGTTTCATTAAAATGTATATTTTGTGTTATTGTACATTTTATTTCATTTGAAATAGGATTTTCACCCTTTTTTTTTAACAGGTAGGACCAAATGGACCTAAAATGTCAAGTGGTGTAACCACAAAGGAATGATTAATATTTAATATTTCATCCACTACATTGTGAGTGCACTCATACAAATTAACTCCTATTTCCAAATTTCAGCCAAAAATAGATTTTATTAGTCTTACTTCTAAATTTAAATTATATTTGTTATTGCAATATCAAGTGGTAGACGTGCTGGAAACATTTGTTTTCTAAATAATCTTCGACAAATTGTGTAAAAAGTCTTAAATTGTTTCTACAGTGGAGTAGAGTATTACATTTTATCAAACATTAATTTCCCTGCACATCATTTTTTCAAGAAAAATTTGAATTGAACTTAGCGTTTAATTTAATTTCAATGACAAATATTTAAATATATTATAACTCATTAGATTAAATTAAACAACTAACATCTTAAAAAATTGTGTGTGTATGTGTGAACAGTATTTGTGTGTGAGAAAGAGGTAGATAGATCGGTAAAAGAGAGAGGGAGAAGCAAGTCTGTTTAGGGTTGTGCATGTCCTTTAACATGTTTACAGGTAAAGAGCTCATGGTTTTTGGGATGTCATAGGTTTACAAAGTGAAAAAGCCCAAAGTCCCCCCCAAAGGGACTTACCATCTCCAACAGAAAACACTGTTCACAAACTGCTCCAAACAGCTCTGTTGTAGTCCAGCCTTTACTTCAGAGACAAACGTGGTCACTTTGGAACACACGTTATAATGCTCGCCTAGCTGCTAGCATGGCACGCCTCATACTCTGCTTCTGACTGGCTAGTAGTCCTTACCTAGGTACTGTCAGGACCTCATACTCTGCTTCTGACTGGCTAGTAGTCCTTACCTAGGTACTGTCAGGGCACGCCCTCATACTCTGCTTCTGACTGGCTAGTAGTCCTTACCTAGGTACTGTCAGGACACGCCCTCATACTCTGCTTCTGACTGGCTAGTAGTCCTTACCTAGGTACTGTCAGGACACGCCCTCATACTCTGCTTCTGACTGGCTAGTAGTCCTTACCTAGCTACTGTCAGGACACCTCCTCATACTCTGCTTCTGACTGGCTAGTAGTCCTTACCTAGGTACTGAGCATGTGCGACTCCCAACAAAGATGGAACAGAAGTGAGATGTCTCACTCTGTACCTAAAACAGAGTGCTAAACACACAGGGTGAAAAGAGGAGCTGCAGCAATGTGCAGTACAACAAAAAATAATGGTGTTTTTTTTGAAAATTAAACCATGTAAAACTATTCTGGTACAACCTCTAAACGCAATTATTAACCTGAAAATGAGCATAATATGAGCTCTTTAACTTATTCTGGTGCATTTATCTGAATTCAATTTGATAAACTGCATTTTGTTCAATGGCATTTTTAATATTTAAGTAACATTTTATACTTCAATTAAATAATCCTTGAATGTTTTAGGTATTTCAAAGCTGCTGTTCTTGTAATACATTAGGGGTCACAGTTCAACTGGCTCCTTCTATGTTGTTAAATTGTTAAGAAATTATTGTAACATTGCAAAGGAATGATATGGAAATTGTAATTTAAGGGTAAAACCTTTTTTAAACACTAAGGCCTTGCACTATAATGATTTAGCCTAGCCTAGCTAAATAAGCTATCTTAATTAAGTGTTGGATAAATTACTTCCACTTTTAAAAGATTCAAACAGTGAACACATACAAATAGTTCTAAATAGTAATTAAGTTCATATAACCTCTGGGACCAGTAACTGAACTAGTTATATTTGAAAAGATTGGCCAAAAATTGAGAGGCTTGTAATAGGAGTCAAATGGTGTAACCGGTTACACCATTTGACATTTCAATGTAAAATCAAATTGGTCAGGCATTATAATGGACACATATCAGCATATGGCCTTGGTGTAAATAATCAAACATAATTTTTACACTAAATACACATTTTCATTCAAAAGAATGTTTTTCAATGTTTTACTTGGGTCATACCATTTGACATGTGAACCAAAGAACTGAACTTAACCTAAAAATGTCTTATTAACTTATATTTATCAGTTATTAATCTTGTGACGCAGCAGTTATGCTGATCAGGGGTCCTTTTCTCTGATGTAACTTTCTGTCATGTGGTCGTCTTGCTGATTTTAACAAAATGGCACCTTAAATGGTGGTTACACCTTAGGTTACACCCACCACTTGACATTTCAGGAAGCTAGCATGACTGACAGGATTCCCAAAATTATAAAAATAAATATAAGCATAATTATAAAATATATTGTAAATATGTATAATAACCTTTAATTTAGGTTAATGCCCAAGTAGTTAATGAGATCTTTTATTAAGAAATTTGACCTTTTTAAGCAAGATAAAAATGTTGGTACAAAGTTTTGACGGTTAGACCACTTAGACATTTTTGCCCTTAATCGCCAATTATTCTCTTAAAATGAATTAAAACCAAACTCTTTAAAATATGGCCTCTAAAAAAAAGTATGTATTAATGTAATTTGTTTGTCTGTTTTTTAAATGAAATGTATTTAAATTTAATTTCACCTTATAGACACAAAAAAATGGGCGTCACGTCATTATTGAATACATTTTTTTTATGCATTTTCAAATCTTGTCTATAGATTCATATTACATTTAAACCTTAAGATGTTTTACATTTTTCATACATTAAAGAGTTTTATTCAACATTTAAATCTCATTCATACTAATTAGACACTTTTTCTACAAATCATAACAATGGAAGTAGAAAAGAACTATAAAAATATTGTCAGCTAACAACACTATAAATAAAGAAACAACACAACACCAACAGTGCTGTTAGCTACTGCCAATGTCTGGACTGGCACCCACAAATCTAGCACACCTGGCATTAGCTCCATCAGCTGCAGCTGCACCACCCATACCGCCTTATTTTAAACTCTGAGGGCAAAAGATGCACTGGCATGTCCGAGTGATGTTTAACAAAACTCCTACTCAAAAGGATATTACAGAATGTAATGTAAGACATTTACCATTTTATTCATATATAATGCTATTGTGAACCCAAGACTTTTAAAAAACTAATTTCAAGCACCAAAACAATTAAGTTTAGGTTTGCTTCACAAGAGATTTGAGAAATATTTCCGCTTTACGACAAATTATCTCTTCACACAATCTGGAACAATTTTGGGCATCACTATGCATAAAGCTGAGTTTATTCTGAATATTTTGATATGAAACACATGGGGTCTACGGAGCCCCGGAAGTGACATTGAGGGGAAAAAAAAACAATAAAAACGAAGAAGAAAAAAAAACCATGTAAAGTACGTTTTTTTTTTTCTTCCTCCATGTCACCTCCGGGGCTCTGTAGGTATCAGTTATATATGCAAATACCCTTAAAAGACGAATTCATGAAGATATATAGAAATGCCCTCAGTCCTCAGAGGATTAAAGCTGATGAAACTAAAAATGTCTTTCCGTCCTGGATAATATATGCAGCCAAGAAACTTTTGTCTCTGGGCTTGGAATTGGACTATACCTGAGTTTGCAAAATACTGACAATTGCAGTACAACAAGCCTGATATTTCATCTTTAGATCAGAAATGTGTTGGATTGCATTGTGTACAGATGTCTGTTGTTGCTGAGTGAGGATGAGTTGAGGTGGCTCTACATTAACAGCTGGGAACTCTTCCTCATCAAGTGAAGGCAGTGTTTGAATTCCATACTGCGCTAGGATGGCATCAATGTTTTGGTCGCTGTAGGGATTTTCCCCAAACACATTGTTGACAGCTGTGCTGTCTGTTGCAATGTTTTTGAGCATGCCCTCTGTCCAGAGTTGAGTTGGTGTGCAATTATTTTCAGTTCGCAACGGATGGAGGTTCCAGGCCTGTCTAAACTGCTCCAGTCTTTTTTGAATCTCAGGAAGATAAACAATATGCAGTGAAAGTCTGTGGACATCATCATCTGGGTTTAGAACCTCTGAATCCTCTAAGGAGTAGAACATAAGATAAAAGTGCTGCAACACATGCAAAAATACATCACGCCAAAGGCGTTCAATTCTCTGATTGTGAACGGATTGTCCGGTTATGAAACCTCTGTGTTCAAGTCCTTGAACTAGATGCATGAATAAAGCCACAAGGATGTTTTCACCACCATGGTCAGATCTGACTCTTGACGGTAGGGCATAGAGGCATGTTGCTTTCAAAAACTGAGAAAGCACTGTTGTGGCACGATTGTCTGTGCTGCAGTTGAGGTAAGTAATCAGACGGGAGTATCCATCAATTGCACCATGAATCACAAAGCCCCATCTAGAAAGGTTGAAAAACAAATATTACTTTAAAATGATAATACTATTGACAGTAGTCTGGAAACAATATAGCTGTAAAGTCCAGTTTTTCACTTGCTGAAGGTCTTTTCAAAATATAAAAAGTATGACTGGTAATAATAACCTGATCAGACGCATGTTCCCATCAATGTGCCACAAACTATTGGGGTAAGGTACATGATAAACACGTCTTGCAACTGTCTGGCTCCATCTCCTTGCAGTAGCAGTAGGATTTACCCATGTCAACATCTCACGCACTCTGGACCGTGTAACAAGCACACCCTGTGCGCGCAACAGAGCTCTTATCATCTGAAACAGATTTTTGAATAGATCTAAATTGACATGATTTTCACAAAACAATGGCACACAAATGTGAATTAAATACTGCCTAAAGACCACCAATTACCTCATTTCCAGAATTAGGATATTGGCTCTGAAGTTGCCTCACATGTTGTTCTAGTTCACCATCATCTATTGCAGACAGCATACTTCTAACAGGTATACCCATCAACTTTGACTTCTTGTACAGAAATGATGAGGAGCATCCCAGTATTTCAGCAGTTTTTGCAATTGTATGGCCTTGCTTCAGCAGAAATTCAATGTGTTCTCTGGTAACATCAAGGGCTGGTCGGCCTCTTCTCCCTAAAAAAAGAAAAAGTCAACTAAGTTTAAGTGTTTAAGCAGCATTACTGTTTATTTTTTGTATATATCAGCATACCAATTCTCATACATGCATTGGAATTGCATATTGTTAATGAATAAGGCATTTGAGCCATGTCAATAGAAATATTGCTTATTTTCATAAAACCCAAGGAACTTGTTGTTGTAGCTGTTTGAGAGCCTGGAGATAACGCGATTCGGCGGCCAGGGTAACCAGTTGTTTTAGACCTCTTGTTTCAGAATCCGTGTGCTGCCTCGTATAATTTATAACAAATCCTTGAACACGGATAGTGCAGACGTGTAGCAGAAGGTTAGAGTGCACGATATAGTTACGTTTTTAAGCCTAAATCAAGGTAACCTGTTGTTTCGTAATACTCAGTTAAACGGTGATTCATGGCCTACTGAGATGAAACAAAGTCATGTCATTCTCCAGAGAAGTAATGTGATTACTGATAGTGTAGTGGAGAGCGAAGCGGGCTTGTGTGTTGTTATTTTTGCTGAGGGAGGTTCGAATCCAGCGCCACACGGATCATCCTAATTATTTTTACTTTTAAAACACATTTTCCCCGCTGTAGAATGTTGTAGTCATGTACTGTTCAGATACTCAGTTCAGTTCAGTACAGTTTATATTGAGGTGCGACATGCAAAGGCCAGTAAAATGTTTATGAATATGTAGCGAATCTGTCGACGTGGGTAGTCTGATAGGTTTACACGGCATCTGGACAGTCTCGGAAACCAGTAGGTGGAAAAACCAGAAGGCACATAACACCGGCTAGGTCGGATCATTTCCCCATACGTTAATGCATATAATAATGCATGAATGCAGTGATAGAGAGACTCACCTGAACTAATGCACCTGACAGAGAAACGTCGGTCTTCCCCAGCACGGAAATTTGCGTCTATTAGAGTTTTCAGTTGAGCCAAACTGCTTTTGAGTTCGTTGTTTGTGTCTGGTGACAGCAAATGCTCAATTCTTCCGAGATTTCTTTCACAGTTTTCAATAGAACGACGTTCTCTCTCTCCACAAATCCCCTGTGTGAGGGCTCGTTCAATTTCATGCCATTTTCTGGTGGTTTTTTCGATTACAGCCAACGCCATGACTGCTCGTTTATCCATTCACTTTGATTATGGCGGGGAGGGGGAATTACGTATTTATGGATATCTAAAATAGAGCAACGTCATGCACAATAATTTGCACTAGTCATAATGACGTTTGAGATATCTTTAACTTTCATTCTGTCTAGTCAAAACTGAATTACAGATATCCGCAATTGTCATTTAAGATGTGTGACGAGTTGAATGTCGTTTCCAATGACGTCATTGCAGATATCTGTAATTCAGTTTTGCCTAGTCAAAACTGAATTACAGATATCTCTAACTGTAGTTTCGACTAGTCACAATTACGTTACAGATATCTTGAATGACAATTCCAACTATCCAAAATGTAATTACGACTAGTCAGAAAGACGTTGTTGATATCTACAATGTTAATTCCGGATAGTCAAACTTAGCTTTTAAATGTTAAAAAGGCTTGCCATACAGTCCTATCTGTTATCTCTCAGAGTCCACGTGCGACAGGAGCAGCATCCACTGGATGACGATAGGACTTCAGTACGATCCAATCCACAGTCAATTTACACTGGGGAAAAAAACAATCTGCACATAGCAAACAGTAACAGTTCGATATTAGTTATCAATTCAACTTATCCAAATATCACACAAATCGTCCTCCCTAATTGTATCCCTTCCCATGGTAACGCTGCAACATAGCCATGCTACAGCGAGAGACAACAAAAAGGCCTGACTACAAAATGCGTCCGGTTCTCTCATTTACTGTTGCTAATTCGCATTTTGTTCAACAAAACCACGCTAGTCTAAATGCAAAACATACCCCAAAGTAAAATAAAAAATCGTTATTTCTTTACAATAGGTAGTTACTCATTCTAGCAGCACAATATCACCACGTGTTATCTGGCACGTTACACATGAGCAAAATACATTCTGACCATTTCAATAAAATACAAAACTATAACTTCACATATCAGCATATATATATATATATCTCCGATTGGTTTTAAACTAATTCTTTCAAATACATTTGGTTTCCACTCAAAACAATATATTTCTGTTCAAATTCAATTATATTCGTTTCGACCATGCTAGGGCTAAGCTACAACATATCACCACGATGTCACGTTAAAAAGAAAACTTACCGAAGACATCAGATGAAAGAACAAAACAAAATGTAGCTTCCACTTCTTATATCATTAATTATTTACCGATGAAAGTAACTTTACTATGTCAAATTATTATATTATACCTTAATTCTTTGATTTTGCTTCTGCGTGTTCGTGTCGACAACTCTCCTCTTTTCGTATGCTCTCCTTCTGTACTCTAGAACTTTTTCTTTTAACCTGAACACCCTGTTACAGCGTCCACTCAGCGTCCACTTGCACTAGCGTGTCTTATTAACCAAAAACAATGCAGCTCCAATCACGTAATTATATTCGATTACCTTTTCTATGTAAAAGTTACATATGTTACATCCTCCCCTCCTAAATCTGCATGCGTCCCTGCATGTAGTACTTAACCCTCGTGCTGCCTTCGGGTCACATGACCCAAAGGTTCATAACGAACCATCGTTGTGTTTACCCAATTTTACCCAATACAAAAACAAATTAAAATAATTTTCTTTTAACCTTTGCAATGTGGGGGGTCTGAGACAGCCCAACGGTTAAAAGAAAATGCTTCACTTTGTCTTTGTATGCGGTAAATCTGTCGCAATACGACGGTGGGTCACAATGACTGATGGGTCAGAATGACCCGAAGATAACACAAGGGTTAAACAGTGGGGGTTAACTGAGATATATCAAAGGAAGGAGTATATTCAAGATTTTGAGAGAAAGCCTGATCCAGACCATTAAGAATGGAATGCATAATCAATATTAGAGGATTCCCTAACGATTTATAAGACAATCGGTCAGGTGCTATCTTTGGCCTTGTTGATCGACGGTTTGCCGTTTCCTCTATCTGATTAGGATCACTATGTGATACGCTAGGCTGCTGTACTACAATATCTTTATTAACTGCATCTTCAATTACAGACTGATCTGCTTCTTCTCTGTTTACCACAGTCAACTCAACTTCTTGCTTTTGTTCAGGTACATTCTCTGAATACTCATGTTCCTCCAAAGTTTGATTTGATACTTCAGGTACATGTTCGACTTCGCTTTGGTTTACATTGGTTGCTTCCTTTGTTTCCTGAATTTGCATAGGTTGGAACACCTCAGCTTCCACGTTTAAGTGAGAAATGTCAGGATTTATTTGTTCTTGATCATTCTTGGGTAGATGTTCTCGAAAAATCTCACGAACAACGGTGAAGGTTGAACAAGGAGTATCATGTACAGTAGACACAGGATAATAATATTCAATTTCTTCTGCACTTGCCAGGTCACAGTGGTTCTCCACTTCCTCTTCAGGCACACAGGTTTTGCGTGAGTTGTTCGCTTTTGGTTTTGCTTGTAGGCTTTGTTCTGCTTCAGCTGGAACCGATGGAGAAAGGAACCCACATGGCAACAGCAAATCCCGGTGAAGTGTCCTCTTAGGACCGTCAGAACTCTGGGGTGCCACAACATAAACTGGAGAATTATCAATGTGTTTTACAACTTTGTACACAGTTTGGCTCCATCTATCAGCAATTTTATGTTTGCCTCTGAGTCCAACATTCTTGACCAGAACAAGATCGCCAACGTCAAGAGCACATTCCCTGACCTTAAGGTCATATCTCAACTTGTTACGTTGAGCAGTCTTCTTACTGTGTTCAACTGCCAATTTGTAACTCTCATTTAGACTCTCTCATCTGTTTTACATAGTCAGCGTGAATAACCTTTTTCTGTCCTTCAGGATTCAGCCCAAATGCAACATCCACAGGGAGGTTTGGCTGTCTCCCGAACATGAGCTGGTACGGAGAGTATCCAGTCATGTCATTCTTGGTGCAATTGTAGGGATGAACTAATGGTTGTACAAAATCACGCCATTTGACTTTGTCTTCTTCTCTAAAGCCTAATTTATACTTAGGTCGCAGACACTTTTGAAAAGGTCGCCGACAGAAATTACGTCACGGTCGACACTTTTAACCATCGCTTGGAAGTGTCGCCTACCAGGAGAAATTTCTACTGACGCTGATGTCGTCACATAGTGTCGCGCAAGTGTGATTGGCTAGATAGACGGCACGCATCGTTGACTTCATTGTTTTGAATTTTCAGCAAGCGCTCAACAGCTGTTTTCTAACAGCTGTTTATGATGGAAGGAATAGAGGAGAGATTGGCGGAGCAAGTTAGAAAATATCCACACCTTTATAATGCCTCTCTGCCATGTTATAAAGATCATCAAGTGCTAGTAAATTCATGGGGGGAGATTTCGCAAACGATTGGCTTGACAGTAGTGGAGTGCAAGGCCCGGTGGAAGAAACTGCGTGACAGGTAGCTAGAGCTAACGTTAAATTCCTCCTGGTGGTGGCTAATGAAGCTAACAACAGTCAGAATACTGGTACAAATAAAATAGCTATTATAGATAGTGTTGTTATTTTAATAAAGGTCACTCATAATAGTAGCATGTACGTGTACAGGTATAACAAGGCAAAAAAGAGGATGGCGGGAAGAAGCGGCGATGCCGCGGGAAAGCGTGTCCCCGACATTTATATAAGCCTCTCATGGATGCACGACTTTGTCAGGCTCACCAACAACACCATGACAAACTTTCCGGAGACAGAGGCGGTGACAGTGAGTATTATGATTGTGTCATTATGCTGCAGTCAAACATTACATATGGCAGGGGCAGCAACATTGAAGCTACTAGTTTGTTTACCCTTTAAATACACATCTAAGCAATCTGAAATGAGGCACAATGCTAGAAATGATTGGAATCATACCAAAATTACATTTCCTCTCAATGTGGTATTCAATAGCCTGTACAATGCTTATGAATTAAGGCTTGACATTTTACAATATTTTCCATTGCCTCCTAGTCAGAGAATGAAGAAACTATTAACAGGGAAGACTTGGATGCAATCTTCTCTGGGACCAGCACAGCAGAACCAGCTTCATCACAGCCAGCTTCTACACAGCCAGCTTTTACACAGCCAGCTTCTACACAGCCAGCTTCTACACAGCCAGCTTCTACACGGCCAGCTCCTTCACAGCCATCTCAGCGCCGAAAGAGGAAAGGCTCAGAAGAGGCAATCCTGGAGAGGCTGGAGGAGCTACGGAGGATCCGGGAGGAGAGACTTGGCCAGAGCTGAGAATGAGGACAGTGTTTTTGGCAACATGGTGGCCAGCATGCTCCAAAAACTGCCTCCACAGAAGAAGAGCGAAGCAAAGTTTGCCATACACAAACTCCTATTTGAGATGGAGCAAGCAGGGCAAAATACAGAGGAGTAGTCTCACAATAAAAAAAGAAATCAAAGATTTTGATGAGATGTATATTATTATTTATTATTGCAGTATATTATTATTTATTATTGCAGTTATTGTTGTGGCGGGTGGGGATTGAGGAGATCTCTTCTGATGTGGTCAAGCTGCCAGGGTACCTGACCCTGTGTTGATTGAAAAAACATCTTGAGGTCATCCCTGGTGGCAACGGCAGCTTGGGATGCCCTCGCGTTTGACAGACGCCCAATATCCATGAGGTTATTGTCCCCGGCAACCACCCGTCTCCACTCCCCTGGCTGGATCTCCTGAGCTGCTGACACTGTGTCAGTAAAGTTTGGTGGGATATACCTGACAGATGAAATATGTACAAACACACATTATACAGGGTGATGAGTTGGATTATATAAGTATAACAAGGCTAGACTTTTAAAGATCTTTGATTCCTATTTGATTCCTGTTGCTGCTATTACACCTGAATTTATAATAATACCTAGTGGCCAAGGAATTTGCAGCGTCTGTGTAACACAGGTAGTTGTGGAGAGCCGCACAGGCATTGACCAAATCAACCACCTTCTTTGGATGGAACTCGATGGGCCGACCTAGGACCCTCCATCGCGTAGACATTATTCCAAATGTGTTTTCGATCACCCTCCTGGCTCTTGAGTGCCTGTAGTTATAGATTTTTTTTACCTTCATCAAGATTGGTACCTGCATATAGAAGTATTAGACAAGAGACACAATGCTTTGTATGATTTTCGTCAGAGGCAACTCTCATATTTAGAGATTTATTAGAGAATATTTCAGTCCATATTTGGGTTTAAGGGTCAATAAATAGGTAAATGTTCAGCATAATCATTTGAATAAATAAGTAATACATTTCCTGTCAAGTAATTTCCTATTATTTAGCCTAAACCATAGGAAAAGGAGGAACCAATTTTTCGTTCTGCTTGCGACTTATTGGGAATTATTTAATTGTTGCCGTCAGGATAGTTTTACCAGTGCACAATCAGAAGAGCCTCACGAGGTGCTGTGCTGTGTGCCTTCAACGTGAGGGGAGTAACAACGGGAATCTTACCGTAGGGACGCATCAGATTTGCGTGTAGGGGGAAAGCAGCATCTCCCAAAAAGGTGTGTGGGATGGGCACTGTACTTCCTGGAAGATCGGCTGGCGGAGGAAGATCGAGTGTCCCCTGGAGAAGCCCGTGCCCAAACCGACTGGCTTGAAAAATCCCCCCATCGCTCTGCCTCCCGTAGGCTCCAACGTCCAGCATGGTGAATCGGTACTGTGCATCGCAAACTGCCATCAACACCACGGAGTGTGTTCCCTTATAATTGAAATATTCGCTGCCGGCGGATGGAGGCGCTTTGATCTGCACATGCTTCCCGTCAATGCAACCGATGCAGTTGGGGAAGTTCCACATCCGCCAGAAATCCCTTGATATCTCCTGGAACCCAGCTCTGGATGGGTAGGGGATGAACTCATCTTTCAGTGCCGTGTGTATGGCCTGGCAAACTTCGGACACGATGCTTGAGACTGTGGCTGACCCTAGTCGGTAGCTAGCAGCCACACTCTGTTGTGAGCCCCCACTAGCCAGGATACGGAGTGTGACGGCCAACCTCTCTGCTACAGTAACAGGTGATGAGTGGGTGCTGGCACGCTGGATGTAGGGACGGATGCGGTGGACCAAATCGTCGAACCTACTGGCTGACATTCTGAAGTATCTGAAGTGCATTTCTGGGTCAATTTCCCTCATCTGCTTTACGAGCTGATACTCTCCCTGGCTCTCTCGACTCCTGTTAAGAGGACGAACACACCATCGTCTCTCCCTTCTGTGCCCCTGCTCTCTTGCTAACAGCAATTCTGTTAGTAATTCCTCCTCCTCTAATAAATCAAATTCCTCCTCCACTGACATGGTCTCTATTATTCCTCCAACCCCTCTCTCTCCCTCTCTCTCAAAATTAGCTGCAGCCATTTTCTTCGATTGATCACCTAGGCTACAAAGCGTTAACAATGTAACCATAGCTATGAATGTAACGGTAAAATGATTCTGTTTACGTCACGCGAACCTTGAGCACAGGCGACTGTTTGCCGAAGTATAAATGCAGCAGCCTGAGCTACACTTTTTTTTTCCGTCGGCGACCATTTCAAAAGTGTCGGCGACATAAGTATAAATTAGGCTTAAGAGTTCCAAGCATTTCAAGGAGAGTACGGTTGAACCGTTCCACTGGATTACCACGCGGGTGATAAGGTGTTGTCCTTGTCTTGCGTATCCCTAGCAGTTGGCAGAGCTCTTGAATGACGGCTGACTCGGCTGCTCATGTTCTTCCAGTGTGTCAGAGAAGACAATTAAGTCATCGAGGAACACAAGAACTTTGCTTAGATTTAGATTTCCCATGCATTTTTCCATGAGCCTTTGAAAGGTGCTTGGTGCATTAGTAACACCTTGGGGCATTCTATTGAATTCCCAAAATCCCATGGGTGTAACAAAAGCAGTTTTGTGCTTGTCTTCTTCTTCCATTTCCACCTGATAGTAACCAGATTTTAAATCCATAACAGAAAACCACTTGGATCCTGTTAAAGCTGCAAATGCTTCCTCTATGTTTGGCAGGGCAAAGGCATCTTTGATGGTTTGGTTGTTAAGTTTGCGGTAATCAACGCACAGACGAATACTGCCATCTTTCTTCTTGACGACGACTATTGGTGAAGCAAAGGGACTTTCGGACTCTCGTATGATGTTTGCATCCAGAAGCTCTTTTAGATGGAGTCGCACAGCTTCATAGTCAGACGGATGTATGGGTCTGGCTCTTTGTTTGAAAGGTGTTGGGTCCGATAAGCGAACCTTGTGTTTTACGGCAGTTGTGTGACCATAATCAAGATCACCACTGGCGAAAACCTCAGGTATGGATGTTAACATTTTGGTTATCCTTGCTTTCCACTCTTCTGATAAAGGTGTGTCACTAAAGTCAAAAGTGAGACTGTTCTCATGAGTAGTTGACATCAAAGAGTTGCACCCAGCCCCATGGGTGGGTACTTGTGACACTTTGTGGTTGTCTTCTGAGTGCGTTGGCAGAGAGGAGACATATACAGGGATTGAGAGTTCTGCGATTAACTGATGCGCTGGCACGGATATATCATGCGCTGTCTCATTTTTCAGCAATACTGGGACTTTAAAGGATGCTTTTCTTGGACAGGCTAAGACATAGCTGCAGAATAGCAGACCACTCGTAAGTTTGGATTGAGAAGAAGGTTCTACTGCCAGGGTGGTTCCAGCTCCAACAGGCACTTTCCTTGTGTAACCGTTAAGTACCATCTTGTGCCCCGCTGGAACAGTGACACAATGCTTGCCCTGCAGTTTGACTTTCCCAACTCTGCCATTGTCTTGTTCGATTTTGTATCTACTCCACAGGCTTTTGACCAAAGGAGTTAACACACAAGGCCCCAGTACACCCTGAGTGCCCTTTTTAGCATCTGCACATATCCTATACAATATGTCTAGAGTGTTGGTGCCAACAAGAACAGGGACCTCTGTATTAGACTTACAGTCAGGTACTACAAGTGCTAAGGTGTTAACTGTTTCAGGTTTTCCTGCTATGTTCTCTGGGAAAAAGATATTTACTTCTATGTAGCCCAAGTATGGCACAACTTGACCTCCAGCACCTTCGACCTCTAAGATACTGTTAAGTGACAGAATGGGTTGTGAAGACAAGTGGGTTTCATAAAATGACTGAGAAACTGTTGTAACTTGAGAACCTGAGTCGAGGAGTGATTTACACTGATTACCCTCAATGACAACAGTGGCAACGCACTGTGGACCAACTAAATTAATGATAAGTTTCTCTTCACCAAGTCTAGAGTGGGTGTAACTCTTGGCTATTCTACGCTTCCATTTTTCTTTGGGACTGTCATAACTGTTGTGGGCCTCAATATGTCCCTCTACTGAAACCCTAGTAAGTTTGATTGAAACCCTTGTTTGGCTTTCCATTCATCTTGCTTTGCACACAGTTGTTTGTATTTTAAATCGACAGCTGCTTTGTTGACTGAGTTTTTGCATGATTTGGCGATGTGCCCGTCTTCACCGCACCGGAAACAGAACCAAGCTTTAGGTTCATGTGATGTCACAGCGTGGGCTTGTATTTCAGCTCTGGGTGTGGGATGTTCATTGTCTTCAACTGCTTTGGTCTTGCTTTTCTTTTCTCCCTTTAGTTTCTTGGTGGTAAGCTGCACCTGCAGCTGGGCAACCTGTTTGAGTAGACTTTCAGTTTCAGAGATGTACGCCTGTAGAACACCCGTGTTAGGGTCTGCGTATGATGTGATGTCAGATACAACATGCATATTAGCAGTTGGCTTCTGCCTGGAACTTCCAAAGTGAAGTTGCATGCGGTCAAGTTTCGTAGCTCTTCTGTCTTCTTCGGTTCGTAGCTGTAACAGCAGCTCTGCAAAGTCAGGGGTTTTATGGGACTTCAGCTCCAACTGAAGGACAAGAGTGTGATCTGTTTAAAGAGCTGTCTGTTACTGTCCGATGGATTTAATCAATTTCTCTTTATAGCAAAATTGAGTAGTACTTGAAGCCTCTGTAGATAATCAGATGACTTTTCGCCTGCATTTTGGTTAGTATTTAAGAACCTGGCAAATATCTCGTCACCGTCCTCCACGACACCATAGGCCGAATCCAGCAGCTTCACGTAATCCCTTGGATGGGCGCAGGAACCCAATTGTTTTACCACGTCTGAAGCTGGGGCTAGGAGACTCTCCAGGATCTTCCTTCGCTGAACATCTACAGAAGGGCAGTCTTGAAACATTAATTCGACATGGAGACACCAGTTTTCAAAGTCCGATTCTCTTGGAGGTTTAGGTATTTTGCCTGAGAAGGTGCGCAACCATTTTGATTGGCCTTGTGTTGCATTTGTATCATTTTTAATGACATGCTCGACTACAATGCGCTGTACTTCAGGTGGGTTAAGCATGTCATCAGGAAACTGTGAAGTTCTAGGAACTGGATTTTTTTGTTTTTTTAGTACTAGTCTGAGACAATACGTCTGATGATGATAACTGGAATGGGTTTGACTTTTTAAGGTGAGCTTTACTGGGTGGTTTACGGAGTAAGGGGGTCGTACTGTGGGAAGAGTGCACACTATCTTCTGAATCACTACTTTCCCCTGAGCTTGAATCAGTAGCTCTGTCACAAGCGGAGGGCTTGTCAAAACAATGGGGTGTCACTTCAAGCTTATTTACTAGCCAACTAGTCAAAGTGTTTACAGCACTATTAGTTTTGAAAGGAAAATCTTGCTCAAGGGAAGTAATGGGTGCTTCTGAACTAAACTCCACTATGACAACAATGTTAAGCTCTTGTTCCAGAACAACTTCTCTTACTATTTTTAAAACTTTTCCATACTTCTCAAAGGTTTCAATTATGTCTTCTTCTGTATCAGAACTATCTATACCAGTTACATAGACACACTTTTTGGCATCAACGCCGTACCTGGTTTCAATATCCATAATGGATTTCCCAACAAACAAAAAAAACTACAGTGAGAATCTACACACTGATAAACAAAACAAAATACAATTAAATGCTGCAATTCAGTATCATTCCTTCTGGCTGGCTCGCCACTGATGTAACACTCTTAATTCTTTCTGTAATGATCTCTATAAAATATATATATAAAATAATAACAACTAAGGAATGGCTGGTATTTCTAGGAACACTCTAGGAGGAATGATACTGGGCACAAAGATACAGTTTGAACATTTGACATTTATTCACAATTATCAGTATCAGTATGTGGTGTATGTAGTGGGTGTAGTGTTTTGAAGGGCAATGCTCAAGCACTCAAGAGTTATTGTCCATGAAGAAAATTAAAAGAAGAAGAAAGTTATCTGCAGACCTACTACCTGGGTAGTGTAACTAACGTTGGAGATCTCACGTAAAACAAAAAAAAACATGAGTGCACAGTCCTATCTGTTATCTCTCCGAGTCCACGTACGACAGGAGCAGCATCCACCGGATGACGATAGGACTTCAGTACGATCCAATCCACAGTCAATTTACACTGGGAAAAAAAACAATCTGCACATAGCAAACAGTAACAGTTCGATATTAGTTATCAATTCAACTTATCCAAATATCACACAAATCGTCCTCCCTAATTGTATCCCTTCCCATGGTAACGCTGCAACATAGCCATGCTACAGCGAGAGACAACAAAAAGGCCTGACTACAAAATGCGTCCGGTTCTCTCATTTACTGTTGCTAATTCGCATTTTTTTCAACAAAACCACGCTAGTCTAAATGCAAAACATACCCCAAAGTAAAATAAAAAATCGTTATTTCTTTACAATAGGTAGTTACTCATTCTAGCAGCACAATATCACCACGTGTTATCTGGCACGTTACACATGAGCAAAATACATTCTGACCATTTCAATAAAATACAAAACTATAACTTCACATATCACATATATATATATCTCCGATTGGTTTTAAACTAATTCTTTCAAATACATTTGGTTTCCACTCAAAACAATATATTTCTGTTCAAATTCAATTATATTCGTTTCGACCATGCTAGGGCTAAGCTACAACATATCACCACGATATGTGACGTTAAAAAGAAAACTTACCGAAGACATCAGATGAAAGAACAAAACAAAATGTAGCTTCCACTTCTTATATTATTAATTCTTTACCGATGAAAGTAACTTTACTATGTCAAATTATTATATTATAACTTAATTCTTTGATTTTGCTTCTGCGTGTTCGTGTCGACAACTCTCCTCTTTTCGTATGCTCTCCTTCTGTACTCTAGAACTTTTTCTTTTAAGCAACCCAACCACCTGAACACCCTGTTACAGCGTCCACTCGTGGATATAAAGGGGTATTGCACTAGCGTGTAAATGCGTGAAAATAAGTGTAACATATGTAACTTTTACATAGAAAAGGTAATTACCTTTTCTATGTAAAAGTTACATATGTTACACTTATTTTCATTACCACATACAGCGTATGCCAATGATCTGAAAAAGCAGTTGCCATCGGCTTGAATAGTTTTGGTCTGATAGGGACATCCCATGGGCCCAAAGTCAATGGTTTCATTGAATATCTCTGTGTTGTCATTGGGTGCATTCAAGTGCAATGCAATGCAATATTATCTGTTGTTGTAAGAGGTTTAAAACATAAACCTGGATTTTTACTGTCAACAATTATTACATCTATTGTCCCTTCTTGTGTTCCAGTAGATGCATTTTTCTGGTTCTCATTGCACCACATTCTGGCTTCTCCAAAACACACAGAAGTTTGACTTTTTTGCTGTAACTTTGCTGGAACAGTCCATTACACTCATCATCACTTAACCTCCGTTTACCATTACCTTGCTGCACCTCCTGGTTAGCTGTCAAAACATAGTTTGGGATACTTGCTTTAGGTTTACCTTTCAGCATCGAACTATAGGATTGAAGTCCGTCAAACAACTGAGATTTCTTAGATGAAGCACCAGTGACCTCAGAATTACTTGGTTTAGAGTTACCTTTCAACACAGAACTGTAGAGTGGACATGTGTCAGAGGATGTTGATTGGCTAAATGAAGCACTACTTGTCAAGCTTACTTTAGCACCGGTGACCTCAAATTGTGTTCTGCCAGCGTTTAATGAAGCAGCAAGGTTAACAACATGTGTGTACAGCATTTGAATGTTATCATAATAAGCCACAATGCTTGTTCCTGTACCAAATCCACACACACCACGACCACTGCGCTGATGAGAGTCAACAACCGCAAACCAAGAACCTTGTCTTATAACTGCACAGATGTTTTCCTTAATATTTAGCAAACATGGGTAACACTTTATAATAATTCAACGCTTTTTGGCATTTACAAAGTCTTAACTAATAGGTAGTTAACCCTTTATAAAACATTTTGAAACATTAACAATACATTATTAAATAGTTAATAAGCTTATTATTAAATGCTATGTTAATCATTAATAAACACTGTTAAACATTATGGATTTGATTCATAATACAATTCATAAGGTGTTTGATAACTGCATTACCATACTTTATAGACAGCTTGTTAATATAGTTGCAAACCAGTAGTTTATAATCTGTTAATGGTACATGAGCTGGTATAGAAAGCATTAGCAAATGGTGAACAAAACATTTACATTACCTTTACAAAGCATGAGTAAATAACTTACATATTTACTTATGTCTTTAATTAATGTACGCCAAGTCGAATACATGATGTACACTAATACTTAGCAGATGTCTTAACAACTATTTTATAAACACTTACTAATGATGCAACTTGTGATTAGTAATGCAAGTTATAAAGCATTTACTAACTGTTAGTTAAGGCTTTTGCGTGACCTAATCTAAAGTGTGAACTATCTATGCCTTATTAAACATTTATAAGTTATTTATTAAGGTATTCTTGTCCATTCTCGAACCTCACATTCACAAAGGCTGAACATACCTCTCTCAAAAGGAAACAGACACGACACAATGTGATACACAAAATTACTATTTTATTGAAGTAACGACAGGCATTTATGTTTATTACAGCCATTTTCTGAAAATATAACACAGCTTTGGGATGAAACCATCATGTGTAACAAACTTTCATACCAATTCTACTGTATTGCTTCTTAATGGAAATAAAATACTATTTTATTAACCAGGTAAATAAATGAACAGCTATTTCTTCTAAAAAACAAAAACACAAAATCTCTGCCGGGCAAACAAGGTTTGAATTATTGGTAACTATACATCTCGAAATATTTTGATACACAAGCACACATACATTCACAGCCATTTCTTCTATGCCGATAACTTGTACTTCTTTGATATGTCATAGATGATTCTGCCAAATGCACCTTGCCTGTGTTTCTTAGCGAGCCATTCATTCCACTCAATCACGTTAAGGTGATCAGACAGCAAACTCTCTGCCCGATTTCCCCGAAACCTCCAGATCTGCTCCTTGTATGTTCGCCAGGCCCTTTCAATGTGCTGGGTATGGGCACCAGTATGGGGATCTACATACCACCTACTGTGGTTAACTGTGTGGTGGTTGTACCTTAATGCAGGGAGTATGCGGTAAGCACGCCACTCGTCGCTGATGATTGATGACCCAGGCCTCACATGATGGGCAATCAAGGGGACTAGATGTCTTCGAGATGTTTTCTCCACAAGGCGTAAAACTGGCTTACCATTTCTGTGCCCTTGATGCCTAACACTCAACATCCCAAAGACCCACTTTTTTCTCTGCCATCCGCCAGCCATTCGTCCTCTCCCATACTGAAGTAGAAGCACGTACACAAAAGAATATGGACCACAGTTAGTTTGATATATAGATAATAATATTTGCAAATATTTGAAGACAGTATTATTTAACACACCTTTCTTTCGTGTCGAAAATGGCTCTCATCAATAACTACAAACTCCCGTCTTCCACCAATGTGTTGGCCTCTCCTCCTTCTCATCCTCTCAACAGCTGTGATGCAGACCTCCCTGAGCTTTTTGGCCATTTTTGTAAGGGTTGTTGAGCTTGCTGCAAGTTGTCATCTAGCATGTCGATCTGACGCAGTCGTAGGCCCTGGGAAAATCTACAACCCCCAAGTCCCCAAAACTATTTGTCATTCCATTTTCATAGACTATCCTATCAAGGACTGACAACACAATGGTTATGCATGACATAATTTTTTAAAAGAATAGTTAACCTATTCTAACTATCAATAGCATTCAATTTATGCAATTATTGTTATTACTAGGTAATACCTGTAGATGAATCGCATCCAGTCACTGAGAGACACCTTAGAACGATTGAAGATTGACTTGTGCCTGATAGATATTTGCTTCACCTTTCTTCCATGAGCATTTGCTCGACATATCCTATTAAAACACATATTTCTGATTTGATAGATGCACTTAACACATAACATTTTAATCAAAACGGGGACGTTTGCAGAATCTCCCAGATAGGGTATGCAATAAATTCATACGAAGCGTAGTGATCAACACCTTTTCTCCTTTTCTTTAGCTTCATGGCACTAATTCTGCATTTAACTTTAAAAAAAAAAATAGTTTCCTCTTCTGCAGCCACTTGATGAGCTTCCGTGCGTTCCTCCCTGAGGACTTCCCATCGATAAGCCGCTTGAATGTATTCATGTTGGTAGTAGCACATTCTCTGGTAGTAGTCTACCCTGTACGGAAATAAATGGTTAGTTAATTACCCATAATACCCCCAAAATTCCCGCTGACAGCAACACATCATCATCACGGGACAGAATTTAATTGATGCAAATCATTGAAGCCGAAACAAGAAAAGATGGAACCTAACAAAGCACTTACCATTCGTACGCGGTCCCGTAAAAATCATGGACAGATGGATACCTCTGGAGAAAAGGGAAAACCTGACGGTACAGGTAAATATTTGCTGACATTTTTCTAGATAGTGCTGTCTGCAATTTCAAAGGCATATGCCGTAAGTTTCAAACGTCGCTAGCTAGCACCACATAAACTTGCTGAACTGTGTGATTTCTCGTACAATTCGTCAATATATTATGTGGCTAGTTTAGCTAGAGCTATAGTTATTTGGGAAGTTGTCACGTTTCTGATATACAAGAATATATTACAATAAGTGATTGTAATTGTGTTTCTGGAAATATGTAAGTTTGATAATAAAACAAGGTTAAAATTTGACAATTTCCTATAATGTACTGTCCATAGCTACATCCCAGGCCCCAACTGCTTTGGTTGCTAACCAAAAAATGGTACATGAGATGGAGAAGGCAAAGCTGAAAATTGAATTTCAGCAGGACAAAATCAATGAGTTGACCAAGGACAGGGATTACCTAAAGGAGTAACTGGCATCTGGTAAATATAAAAAAAAATACAAGCCATAAAGTTTATACAATTTATAATTACAATTGTAAATTGTCTCAGAATATAGCCTGTGGTTGCAGCCACCCCAACTGTCTGCAGTCTCCAGCTGTTTACTAATGTCAAGTGACAAACCTTTGGCTGCGCCCCGCCTTCCCAAAGTAGAAGAACCCGAAGAAGAAGGGGAAAAAGATCAAAAAATCCCACGAGGCGGCCAAGTCAAAATCACAGACACTAAAGAGAGGTAAAAAAGAGATTTGTATTTGCTGTGCTTGTCAATGTATGACTGAGAGTGTGGATGCTTACTAACATTGTGGGGTTCAATACTCATTGTATCTTTGAATTGCAGCCAATACACCAGAACAGGTGGTGACCCGATACCAAAAGGCACCAATTGCTGAGCTGTTTATTGCTTCACGTGAAAAATTCTGTGACCTGCGCAAAAACGGTCAAGCAAAACAAATCACCATCGAGGCCTTTAAGGAATCCGGTAAACTACTACCAATAAAAAGTAAGTTAACAGTTTAGTTGTGATTTTTAAGTGAGTTTTCTTTTTGTTTTGTTTTATGTTTTGACTCAATGCACGATTGCAGAGTGCCAGTGAAGGCTGTCTTTTATTTTGATGAAGCAATACATTAAGCAATACAGTAGAATTGGTATAAAAGTTTGTTACACATGATGGTTTCATCCCAAAGCTGTATTATATTTTCAAAAAATGGCTGTAATAAACAAATGCCTGTTGTTACTTCAATAAAATAGTAATTTTGTGTATCACATTGTGTCGTGTCTGTTTCCTTTTGAGAAAGGTATGTTCAGCCTTTGTGAATGTGAGGTTCAAGAATGGACAAGAATACCTTAATAAATAACTTATAAATGTTTAATAAGGCATAGATAGTTCACACTTTAGATTAGGTCACGCAAAAGCCTTAACTAACAGTTAGTAAATGCTTTATAACTTGCATTACTAATCACAAGTTGCATCATTAGTAAGTGTTTATAAAATAGTTGTTAAGATACCTTTGTGAATGTGAGGTTTGAGAATGGACAAGAATACCTTAATAAATAACACAAAAGCCTTAACAGTTAGTAAATGCTTTATAACTTGCATTACTAATCACAAGTTGCATCATTAGTAAGTGTTTATAAAATAGTTGTTAAGACATCTGCTAAGTATTAGTGTACATCATGTATTCGACTTGGCGTACATTAATTAAAGACATAAGTAAATATGTTGTTAGTTATTTACTCATGCTTTGTAAAGGTAATGTAAATGTTTTGTTCACCAGTTGCTAATGCTTTCTATACCGGCTCATGTACCATTAACAGATTATAAACTACTGGTTTGCAACTATATTAACAAGCTGTCTATAAAGTATGGTAATGCAGTTATCAAACACCTTATGAATTGTATTATGAATCAAATCCATAATGTTTAACAGTGTTTATTAATGATTAACATAGCATTTAATAATAAGCTTATTAACTATTTAATAATGTATTGTTAATGTTTCAAAATGTTTTATAAAGGGTTAAAAAGTTAACACTTGCCAAAAAGCGTTGACTTATTATAAAGTGTTACCCAAACATGCATCAGACTGCAGAAGTGCTCTCTGGAATGCTTCATCAAGAGACATGGAAACATCTTGCAATGCCTGACCATACATGTCAATTCCAACATAACCGCTGTAGGATTCCCCATATCTTATTGAAAAGTTTTTGTTACAGAACGTTTGCGTTGTGGGCAATTCAGCAACAGCAATGTAACCTCGACCAGTTGGATCATTGATCTTTCCAAGGCATCTCATGTTGGTATACAGCTGATCTCCATGCAACAGTACACCATCCAGATCATGTGCTGTCCATGTCAACACATTCTTTAACTCACTCATCATTATTGCAGTTAAACTATTCAGTGCGCATTGCCTGTTTCTGTTGTAACCAAAGCACCTGTCACCTTGATGAAAGGAGCCTCTTATGAAATTTATCTGAGGAAAGTCAACAGAGTCTGTTACATAGACAGATTTATTAAGATCATTGTCAAAGGTTTTGCCAACAGAATTGCCAGAGTTCAGACCAGAGTTCATGCCAGAGTTAAATCCAAGTTTAAATCCAGAGTCCATCTTTTTTTTCAGAGGAGAAACAACCTTGTCAGTCATGTCAATTAACACCTTTTTTTTAAGGGGAGGTTTAACCCCGTCACAGGGAGCCTTTTTTATGGTGAGGAGGCATAACCTCAGGGTCTGTCAAGTCAAGAGAGGTTTTACCAGTGTTACCACAGTGCTCAGCCATCTTCTTGGCTGCCTGGGATCTTCTGCTGGGTCGTGGCATCTGCAACACACAAAGAAAGAGCATCAGTACTGTTAAGTCTAACATACCACTAAACTACTATTAAACTATTTCATATATGCATACAGGATATTTATGTACAGGGATGCAAACAGGTAAGGGGTAAAAAAAAGGTGAGAACATTGCATGGATAGAGAAAACCTGCCACAACTAGAGGGGTCCGGGGGCATGCCCTGCAAGGAGAACATTTTGATTCGCTTTACATGCGAATATCTAGTTACTTCTAACAACCCTACATAAAATGATTCAATAGATGTGGGAGCTGAATACATCAACATGACAAAAACTAAAAGATGAGATGGAATTGTAAGTTGAAAATCAGCTTAAAGTAGCTTCTTTAATAACAATGGAAAATAAAGATCACACTTAGCAAGACATTATACGGAGACTGATAACTGCTAACGTATCCACCCTGTTAAAAAATAACACATTTAGACTAATCTTGTGTCTAGTTAGTCAAGTTCCACAGCTAGCCTGACGTTGCAACATAAAAAGTAACTGTATACCTGAACTGCCTCCTGTATAGGCTACCAAATTGCAAAGTCCTTTTTCATATGGAAAAAGATATGAATACCTTATGTAAATTATGGCTGTCTTGTGCATAGTCACTTTACTGTAATACATTTTAGATTTTAGCTATTAGTCTAGCCTACCGGGCTCAACAGTTAACTAGTAGCCTAACTAAACTAGCTAGTTAACTTTCATATGGCCTAACATTGACCGTCTTAAATATGCACACTTCACCGTCAGTTGATTTATCATATCATCAATTTTTCTACATATAAATAACTAATTATATAGCCATGTTGATTCTATTTTGTTGATAACAATGCATGACCTACCGTTTGCCAAAATCTGAAGGTTTTAGGATTGAATGCAAAATTATGTACGCTAGGTGTCTCCAGCCCTGTTCCTTTTGAGATACCTGCCTGAAGGTTTTGGCTCCAACACTAATTTAGCACACCTGATTCTAATAATTAGCTGACTAATCAGGGGGCGTGTTCACCAAACATTGTAAGGCTAAAAGTAGTTCCTAACTTGACGATTTAAGAGAAACTCTTAAAAGTAGTAAGGCTGCGTGTCGGTCTTCATTTTTGGATTCCTACATTCCTGTTCTAAAGTATTTCACATAGCGTTTTAGCCCCAAAGTCTAAACAAATAAAAAATGTCTGCTGCTGGCAATCCGCTTTGGAAACATTTGGTGATAACGAGCTTTTAAAAATATATCGCCTTAATCTCAATGATAATATGATTGATGTAGTTCTTCATAGAAACAGCCCAATAACACCTGAGATCAAGGTTCTGACAACTCTACACCACTTGGCCACATTGCGAAAGTGTTGCTATGCAGCGCAGTCAAACTAGGTATAGGCTAGGCAAAACCTCAGCCAACAAATATCCTCTACAAACCCCAACACATTCTGAACACACAGCAAATATTTTGCAAGCCATTTAGTTCGCTAGCTTACACTTTTAGAGTGACTGACTTAACTACCCAAGCCAACAGCTACCTCCAACACACAAATCTAAATAAACACTACCTCAGCAATACACAATTAAATAATGCTTTTTCAAACTACATAAATCCCCGACGGTATCCTTTTTGTCCTGCAGCAAGGCATGCTGGGAACCAATAGCGTCTCCACTACAATGCTGTAGTGTTCTTTTAGTGTTGCACATACCAAGTACATATGGTTAACGTAACAATGATTTTGTTGTCAAAAAAGTTGTAAATTGTTTGTGCATGCATGTTTAAAAGGTATAAATTGTATTTATTACAAATTTATGAACACAAAATTTCTTGGCACACTAGAGGATCGAACTTACAACCTTCTGACTTGAATACATGGGTCTTATCCGTTACACCACTGACTTTTCGCTCATGTCAGGTTTCCTAAACACATGATGCAAGAAATCCGATGGGCTGACTAGCAGCATCTTATCTACAAAGCAAAATGGTCCTGGCTCTTCTTGAGTAGAAATCCCCTCAGAATGAAACATTACCATTATGATTATACTGCTAGACCGCTACTGTGATGTACCTGGATTCCTGTTTCACTAAACAGATAATCAGTATCATGACAGGCTTGAAGGCTGTGGCTGGGTTTGAACCTATGACCTTGCACTTCACAGGAGACCATTTTATCACAGTGAGCTATTGTCAGTGCTGTGACTTCTTGAAGATAATCTGTGTCAAAGACGGTGAAGATTGGACAAACTTTGAAAGGAGGGGTAGCGGAAAAACTTTTTTTAATTACTTCAAAATGGCAGCTGCATCAATTTGGCTGGTATCACAAGTTAACATGTGTCAGACATCACTTATTTAAGGTAAACAAATCTATAGTTATTGCCAAAACGCATTTTTGCTTTCTGTGGCCCCTCCCAGTGGTCACATGACACCAAATTGTTTGGACATCCTCAGAAGAGGGTCCCGAGTCACTGTACCAAGTTTGATGTCAATGCAGCAAGGATTCCCTGAGATATGACCTCAGTTCCTTTTTGACGGCTTTGTTGCCATCTTTGATTTGCTGTAACTGACAAACGATTTGAAGAAGCAAAAATCCATTCAATAACTTTTGTGGGGCTTGGTCTGGAGATCATGTGTGCAAAATCTGTGGATGATTGAACACAATTTGTGACCTGTGAAACATTTCGAAGCTTTTTGATAAGACCGGAAATTGCGGAAAATCCAAATGACCGGAAATGACGCAATTGACTGCGTTGAACTCGTCTTGATCCAGGGAATCCAAAGGTACCTCATTTTTTTTAAATAGGACATACGATTTAAAAGTTACATATGTAAACACACCTCCAACTTTGCCCCATTGGTGGCGCTATAGTTCTTGACACACTGGCATGACACTTGGTGACAAGAGCCACTGTACTGTCCCCAACCACTGTGCCAAATTTCAAAACTTTCCCACAAGCGGTTCTATGGGCTGCCATAGACTCCCATGGCAGAATAAGTATAACTAGAGAGGGTACCATTTCTGGTGAAATTGTAGGGTGTGCTTGCTTGCGTCGGTTGCACAGGGGGGTCCGTTTTTTTTGACATTTTTACAACCGATATTTCTGTATATTTTATATAAAAATGCATACATATTATTGGTGGCCAAGCCGCGAAGCGGCGCAGCCACCTCAAGTGTTTCTACCTTTTCTTATAATAATTATTGGTGGCCAAGCCGCGAAGCGGCGCAGCCACTTAAGTGTTTCTACCTTTTCTTATAATTGGTGGCCAAGCCGCGAAGCGGCGAAGCCACTTAAGTGTTTCTACCTTTTCTTATTGGTGGCCAAGCCGCGAAGCGGCAAAGCCACTTAAGTGTTTCTACCTTTTCTTATTGGTGGCCAAGCCGCGAAGCGGCGAAGCCACTTAAGTGTTTCTACCTTTTCTTATTGGTGGCCAAGCCGAGAAGCGGCGAAGCCACGTAAGTGTTTCTACCTTTTCTTATTATTGGTGGCCAAGCCGCGAAGCGGCGAAGCCACTTAAGTGTTTCTACCTTTTCTTATTGGTGGCCAAGCCGAGAAGCGGCGAAGCCACGTAAGTGTTTCTACCTTTTCTTATTATTGGTGGCCAAGCCGCGAAGCGGCGAAGCCACTTAAGTGTTTCTACCTTTTCTTATTGGTGGCCAAGCCGAGAAGCGGCGAAGCCACGTAAGTGTTTCTAAGCAAAAAAAATATGCTTTTAAATCTATGTAATCTTTATAAATAACCAGAGTGGGTACAATTTCTGGGGAAATTGTAGGGTGTGCTTGCTTGCGTCGGTTGCACAGGGGTCCGTTTTTTAATGACATTTTTACAACTGATATTTCTGTATATTTTATATAAAAATGCATACTTATTATTTATAAAGATTACATAGATTTAAAAGCTTTTTTTTTTTTGCTGCTCATTTACAACTGAAAATACGAGTGAAGTGTAGAATGAAATAGATGTCTTCTCATTTCCCCTGCAAGAGGCAGCCTCATCGTTGAATCAAAACAAATACATTTGGCAGACCGGTGTAAAAATTGACCTAATCTCTATGACTTAAACGTCATTTTAAGTTTTTCCCTTCTCATGATATTTTCAGGCATTTAGCGTACTCATTGCATTCATTCATTAATAAAGAACCCCCTTTGAAGATTATTCTACGACGTTACCCGGCAGTAGAAGATGGAATCGCGATTCAAACAGTACCATCTGCTAACTGAAAATATGCCCCCCAAAACGTAAATAAGCTTGACATTTATTTAGTGGAAAATCGCTCATTCATAAAAAGCTCACTGGTAGCGATCAGTCAGTAACAACGCAAAATGCGATATAGCCCTGTGTGGAGAAGCTGCCCCGGTAAATTATACTACTACAGTACTAGACTACTGCTGTGTTCGTCTTGGTAGCGATTGCGTTGGTTGAATTGGATTTAACGTTCCGTTGTACGGTTTATGCTGAAATTAATTATTTTCATGAACAGATTGACAACGTTTAGGCTGTGGCAATGAAGTTCAGGTTAGTAGTTAGATAGACTTTTGATTTAAGTAAGCGGAGTGCCGAACATGTTCTGTCGCCGTTTGACTTCCTAAACAGCTGTGTACTGTAGATGTTTTTGTAGTGTGTCTCGCGTAAGCTACAGCGTTGCAGTGAGCTACACTGGTTTGAAACCACAGGTAATGGTAATTTCACCAACAAATCGTTTACTAATGTCGGAATGAATCCTACAACGAAAATGTATATGTGAGGAATGTTTATTTTAACGATTGAAAACAGATACATCATAGACCACTGTAGTATGTGTTGCCCGGGCAACACAGGCTAATGTCATGATGCTAATACTTCAGTGAAATAGTAGACTACTGTTTCCGAAAGTAGATCTACTTCCTTAATAATATCAGCTTATATTGTACATTACACATCACAATTGTGTGTCATATCACAAAGTAAAATGAGTAAATAGTTATCACCCTGGCCTCTTTGCTTGTGGCGTTTCTGCAGCTGCCTTGCAGTAAAGCTATAGTTAGCCTAGCTATCCCCCAAGTTAACAGATGCGAAATGAATGTTCTGCCAAAGGTAGTCACGCGTGTTTTCGTGACGTTAGTGACGTTAGTAACGTCAGTGACTGTGGCTAGCAAATTAGCCACCGTTAGCTTCACTTTTCGTCACAAAAACTTAACTTGAGCCTAAACCATGCAACGGAACGTAAATTCCAATAGAAGCAACTCAATCGCTACCAAGACGAAACTTTTGACACCTATGTTGTCTATGTAGGCCAAATATTGACTGAGTTTTAGGGGGGCAAAAAGAAATAATAATATATATGTGAGAGAACAAAGGTTGTGCCCTTGCCAAAGGCAAAGCACACCCAATAAGTATGCATTTTTATATAAAATATACAGAAATATCAGTTGTAAAAATGTTTCCTCCGTAAGGAGGAAACCTATTGTTATTGTTAGTTTTATTATTAGGATTCCTCCGTAAGGAGGAAACCTATTGTTATTGTTAGTTTTATTATTATTAGGGTTCCTCCGGTAGGAGGAAACCTATTGTTATTGGTGGTATTATTATTAGGGGCCAAGCAGCGAAGCTGCGAGGCACCTATTGTAATTGTTAGTATTATTATTATTGTTGGAATGCTGCTTCAGCATTCCAAGTATTGTTCTTTGAATCTTTATTGTTGGAATCCTGAAGCAGCATTCCAAGTATTGTTCTTTGAATCTTTATTCAACTTATTGTTGGAATGCTGAAGCAGCATTCCAAGTATTGTTCTTTGAATCTTTATTCAACTTATTATTATTTATCTTCAATTTCTTCCGTGGCACCTTTCAGCGCCTTCAAATCTTCAGCTATTAAAACCGTTCAGCTATCAAAAAATTCATCAGTTTCAGGCCATGGGTGCTATGACTTTTCAGCTTTGTACCTCTTATGCTTGAATTAATATAAATCAATATTCATAATATTTTTAACATGGGTTTCCAATGGAGTTTTCTTTCAAATCCTCTCAAACTTCTTTAAACTTCTTCAACTTCCAAATCCTTCTTCTTCCTCAATCTTTCAGCTAGAGCCACCATTTAAACTTTAAAATGTTGACAAAACCCTAAACTATTTTTAAATAATTCATCTTTTTGATATCTATTCAACTTTTTTCAATATCACTGATTATGTTTCATGACTTTTTCAAGCCGTTTCTGAGATTTACATGGGTGTTTACGTGAAACCCTAGACTGCAGACTGAAACGCTTAGAGTGGAGGGCAGCTTCGGATGTCGTTGAAAAAATATTTCTAGTTTGCCAGCATTGCCACAATTTTCGCTCTTCATGCTTCGTTTTTGGATCAATAGATAGCTAATTGTGTGCTGGTCGTAGACAGTTGTCTGTTGAATCCAACAGACGTACACATTTGTTCAGAGCCCCACGAAAGCGAGACAAAGTCCAACTCTCGCCCATAGAGACCAATGCAAATCTGGTGACAAAATCGTCAGAGAAAGCAAAAAGAACAAGATTTTGAAACTGCCGGTAGAGTCGTATTTCTGACCGCACAGAAATATAAAGGACATCTCTGGTTTCGGCAGAGTCTTGGGTCTCGGAAAATATCCTTACTTTTTGGATTGGACGTATAGTTTTGCGTCTAGGTCAACTTGTTTGAGGTGTGGATGCTAGGTAAATGTTCGTTTTTCTCTCTGCCTAGCTCGTTAGCCATCACAGCTGCGCCATCACCGTGGCAACCAAACAAACACGCACCAGGAAAGCAAAAGGAACACGTTTTCGAAACTGCAGGTAGAGTCGTATTTCTGACTGCACAGACATATAAAGAATATCTCTGGTTTAGGCAGAGTCTTGGGTCTCGAAAAATATCCTTATTTTTTGGATTGGACGTATAGTTTTGCGTCTAGGTTAACTTGTTTGAGGTGTGGATTCTAGCTACATTAGTTATTCTCTCTGCCCAGCTCGTTAGCGATCACAGCAGCTCCATCGCAGTGGCAACCAAACAAACACGCACCAGGAAAGCAGAAGGAACACGTTTTTGAAACTGCAGGTAGAGTCGTATTTCTGACTGCACAGACATATAAAGAATATCTCTGGTTTCGGCAGAGTCTTGGGTCTCGGAAAATATCCTTATATTTTGGATTGGACGTACAGTTTTGCGTCTAGGTTATCTTGTTTGAGGTGTGGATTCTAGCTACATTTCTCTTATTCTCTGCCCTCAGCGCATTAGCAATCATAGCTGCACCATCACCGTAACGACAGACACGCACCACTCAGTCTCTCACACAGGTGATTGGTACGTTTACTTGACCATGAGAAACCCGATTACTAGCAATTGTCGGTTTATGCCAATAATACGATTACTCCGTTTACATGTGTAATTGGTGGCCAAGCCGCGAAGCGGCGAAGCCACTTAAGTGTTTCTACCTTTTCTTATTATTGGTGGCCAAGCCACGAAGCGGCGAAGCCACTTAAGTGTTTCTACCTTTTCTTATTGGTGGCCAAGCCGCGAAGCGGCGAAGCCACTTAAGTGTTTCTACCTTTTCTTATTATTGGTGGCCAAGCCGCAAAGCGGCGAAGCCCCTTAAGTGTTTCTACCTTTTCTTATTATTAGGATTCCTCTGTGAGGAGGAAACCTATTGTTATTGTTAGTTTTATTAGGGTTCCTCCGGTAGGAGAACCCTATTGTTATTGGTGGTATTATTAGGATTCCTCCGTAAGGAGGAAACCTATTGTTATTGTTAGTTTTATTATTATTATTCTAGTTCCATGGGAGTCAATGGCAGCCCCTAGAACCCTTGGATAACTTTTTGTGAAATTTGGCACACTCATTAAGGACAGTTCCTTATATACCTACACCAAGTTTCATGTATCCAATTAGACCACTCTAGCGCCACCAATGGGTCAAAGTTGGACTTGTGTTTACACACGCAACTTTTGAACCGTATGACCGATTTTCAAAAATGAGGTACCATTGGATTCCCTGGATCAAGACGAGTTCAACGCACCCAATGACGTCAACTTCCGGTTATATAGATTTTCCGCCATTTCCGGTTGTATCAAAAACCTTTGAAAGCCTACTCCTCCTACAATTTTTGTCATATCTTCTTCAAAATGACCAGAGATGATCTAAAGACCAAGCCTCACAAAAGTTATCCCAAGGCGTTTTGATTTTCTAAACCGTTTGTCCGGTACAACCAATCAAAATCAGCAAAAAAGCAACCAAACAGGAAGTTGGGTCAAATCTCAGCAAATCTTTGAGATATCAACACGTAACTTGGTATGTCACAAGGAAGACACTACAACATGTTACCATGTGCAAAGGCTATTTCATTTCTCCAAAAATTGTTGATATAAAGCAAATCGAATTTATCGCTAACGCTAAAATAATGCTTTACACATCCGCCGGTCAAAAACTGATACTTTGATTCAATCACAAGTTCATATGAAGACTCTTGAGAATGTTTAGTACACAAATCTGAGGAAAAGTTGACTGTAACATGAAAAGTCGATTTGTGGTGAATATTTGAAACATGCATGCTTGGCTAATTGCTAACAAAATTTCCAATGAAATGTCTCCCCTCCTCTTCAGCGCTCGCGTGCTCCACATTCTCACACACTCAGCCTTTCCCTTGACACACGCGCGGGCTTGGCGAGACGCATACACAACATTTCAGGCAATTGTGGGCTGACCAAGCCCCCACTCATTCCTTGGCTTGAAGTGAAGGCCCTTGTGGATCTTGATGGTAATGCATTTTAGAAAAAGTTCTCAAAATCCTGAAACATTGATAGTATAGGCCAGGAGTAACTACCACACCACAAATGACGCACCATTATCCATAGGTGGCGCTACGGCCAAGCCCCAATTGTCCATTTACAAAGTGATGCCATTCGCATCCCATTTGTCCCAAAATTCTGAAATTCATTAGATATACCTTATTTCTTATGAGGAACAAAAAAGCCTCAATAACCTATAACGGCCGCCATATTGGATTTTTTTTGTACAATAAAGATTTAGGAAACACGTTTTTTTGCTACTTCTCCTACTATTTTTGTCCAATCTTCCCCAGAATTGGCAGGTATCATCGTCAGAGCTACCCTGACTGAATTCTTCAACATATTTTTGAATTTCAAAACCATTTGTCGGGTACAGCCAATCAAAATCGTCAACAAAGCAACCAAACAGGAAGTTGGATCAAATCTCAGCCAATTTTTGAAATATCAACACCAAACTTGGTGTGTCACGTGAAAGACACTACATCATGTTCCCATGTGAGAAGGCAAATTAATATCTTCAAAAATGATCGAAATAAAGGAAATCTAATTTATTTCTAACGCTAAAATAATGCTTTACACATTCGCCGGTGCAAAACTGATACTCTGATACAATCACAAGTTCATGAAGACTCTTGAGAATGTTTAGTACACAAATCTCAGAAAAAGTTGACTGTAAGATGAAAAGTTGAATTTTGGTGAATATTTGAAAAATGCATGCTTGGCTAATTGTTAAAGACATTTCCAATGAAATGTCTCCCCTGCTCCTCAGCGCGCGCGCTCCACATTCTCACACACTCAGCCTTTCCCTTGACACACGCGCAAGCTTGGAGAGACGCATACAAAACATTTCAGGCAATTGTGGGCTGACCAAGCCCCCACTCATTGCTTGGTCTTTAGCAAAGGCCCATGTGGATCTTGATGGTATTGCATTTCCGATTTTGTATGCAATGGTAAAAAGTTCTCAAAATCCTGAAACATTGATAGTATAGGCCAAGAGTAACTACCACACCAGAAATGGCCCAATATCACCCGTAAGTGACGCTACAGGCCACGCCCTGATACACAAAGATTCAAAGCTTTCTGGAATGGGTAGGCTCACCAAGCCCCCTCCCTTCAATCCTTGGCTTGAAATAAAAGCCCTTGTGGATCTTGATGGTATTGCATTTCAGATTTGGTATCTCATTGGTAAGTCTACAGCATGGATGTTTCTATACAGTGACAATTTGAGAAGAATATACATTTGTCAATGGTTCGCAATGTTTTGGAGGAATCCGCCATTGCTGCTTGCAGCTATATTTATTATTATTAGGATTCCTCCGTAAGGAGGAAACCTATTGTTATTGTTAGTTTTATTATTAGGGTTCCTCCGGTAGGAGAACCCTATTGTTATTGGTGGTATTATTAGGGTTCCTCCGGTAGGAGAACCCTATTGTTAGGGTTCCTCCGGTAGGAGAACCCTATTGTTATTGGTGGTATTATTATTTTTTACCCATGGGAGTCAATGGCAGCCCCTAGACCAGTACCGTAAAAAGTTGTGAAATTTGGCATGTTGAAACTGCAGACCATTAGTAACTACCATACCAAACATGGGCCATGTGAGACAATAGGTGGCGCTACAGGCCACGCCCCAATATGTCAATTTTCAAATTGATGCCATTTGCAGGCCATAAGTCCCAAAATTCTGAAATTCATTACATATGCCTTATTTCTCATGAGGAATAAAAAAGCCTCAAGAAGCTATAACGGCCACCATATTGGATTTGTCTGTACAATAAAGATTAAGGAAACGCGTTTTTTCCCTACTCCTCCTACATTTTTGGTCGAATTTTCTTCAAAATTGCCATAGATGATATCCAGACTGAGCCTCACAAAAGTTATCGTAGGGATTTCTGATTTTCAAAACCGTTTGTCCGGTAGAGCCAATCAAAATCTGCAACAAAGCAACCAAACAGGACGTTTGGTCAAATCTCAGCAAATCTTTGAGATATCAACACCAAACTTGGTATGTCACGTGGAAGACACTACAACATGTTACCATGTGCAAAGGCAACTTCATACCTCTAAAAATGATTGATATAAAGCAAATTGAATTTATTGCTAATGCTAAAATAATGCTTTACACATCCGTCGGCCAAAAACTGATACTCTGATTCAATCACTAGTTCATATGAAGACTCTTGAGAATGTTGAGTACACAAATCTGAGAAAAAGTTGACTGTAACATGAAAACTCGATTTTTAGTGAATATTTGAAACATGCATGCTTGGCTAATTTCTAGGGCTGTTTCCCCAAATCCTCTCTCCCTTTGCTCCTGTGCGCGCGTGCTCCACATTCTCTCACACACAAGGGGCCAGAGCCCCTTGACACACGCATGCTTTCTTGAAAATGTGTGCTGACCAAGCCCCCACCCTCGTTTTTTAGCCCCTGTTTCATTTCGCTTCCAATCGCAGCTCGCTGTTACGAATACAAATTATTTTTCGGCGGCCATTGTTGTTTCCCGTGTCCCGTGAAAGTCGTCTCCCGTGAAAGCCGTGTTGGAGGCAGCCACTTTCGGTAAGTCCTGGTTTTACACATTTTAAGCTAGAATTAATGATTGGGTTTGTGAAAGTACACTACTCTTGAATTATGGTGAAGGTTTAGCACTTTTAGACTTTATAGATCGTGATTCTGAAGTGACGGAAAACCAAACTCGAAAAGTAGCTACTGTAGCTCTAGCTTTTTTCCTCTGTGTTTTTAATTAGTGAGTCATTTTGCATCTCGGCGAATTGTTCATCAAAAAGGTCGAGGAGAGCAGCCTTTAGGAGAAAAAGCAATTCCCCACAGACCTGTCGGCTCATAATGGTGATTTTTGGCGTGAAAGTCTTTGTAATAAGCCTATGCGGCAGGGAGACTTTTTCAAGGCGAGCCTGTTTCATTCGTCATATGCCCTGAGAAAGCGACCTACGTTAGCCAGGCTAGTTTTGCCAATTTCGGTAAATCAGGCTATTTAAAGGTCTCTTACAGTCAGAATCACTGTTTACAAGCAAAGGTCGAGCTGGTCTTTTGTCAGATGTGTATATATTGACCAGTTTAGAGGTAAATACTCTTGCCAGAGCCTGGAATCGAACCTGTGTTTTGAGTGACTGCATGGGTCTCCATGACGTCAACACATTTGGATTCAAGTTCAAGTAATGACACTGCATTTCACAGTCAAAACTGAAGTCTGTATCAAGTGTAGATGGGAAAAGCTTCATTTTTCACAACTGACATGGACCCTTTCTTCACTTTGACAGGTCTGGAGGGTCATGCAGAGGCCTGCTCAACAGAGTTCAACAGAGGATGCAACAGACTCGAGGATGGTGAGATCCACACAGACCCCTTGCTGGACTACCCCTCTCTAGCTGGACAGCTTCTCTTCAGCCCTGACCCCAGAACAGCTTGATCCAGCTGGCCTGCCTGCCTGCCTGCCTGCAGGCCCTGCTTGCCCCTGCCTGCCAGCCCTCCAGAGACAGTCACCCCACAGACACAGTAGCTCTGCAGCCTGCTTTTTTGAGGACATTGATGAAAAAGGACAAGCCAGCATTACTTTGATGAAAGTCTAAATGTTTAATCCTTTCCATGTGCCAGTATGCCAAGCTGCTGACTTTGTGTCTTAAGTGATGAAACTAGTTCAAGTGATAGACTTTTGACCTGAATCCAATGATTATTCATCTGAATAAAAACCACTCAAGAAAAGTACTGCTTCTTGGAGCATTTGTGCTCCACATCAGTACATCTCACACATTTGCCTTTGTTTCCATGGGATTCATTGAATTGTTAGTTTCTGCTCCACCATTTCCACCCTAGTGTAATAATAAGTATAATTTAGGACAGCAATTACATTTTTGTGTTATCCTTCCGCATTACACACATTTAGTCAATGTTCTTAAACTCAACCGATTATTGTCATTTTACCATACTGTTCATATTGAACAGACATCAGTGTTTACTTGGAAAGATGACTGTATATTTCCACTTTTGATTTGTATTTCCATCGTAAGTTTGGTCTTTAATTTCATTTGGAAGTGGTATTAAAAGGTCTTACATTTAACTTGTTTATACCTGTAGACACCCTGTGAAGCCCCCACTGCAGAGACAGTTGGTGACAGAGAGGTGCAGACATTAAGTTAAACATGCCTTAACCCTCGTGCTGCCTTCGGGTCACATGACCCAAAGGTTCATAACGAACCATCGTTGTGTTTACCCAATTTTACCCAATACAAAAACAAATAAAAATAATTTTCTTTTAACCTTTGCAATGTGGGGGGTCTGAGACAGCCCAACGGTTAAAAGAAAATGCTTCACTTTGTCTTTGTATGCGGTAAATCTGTCGCAATACGACGGTGGGTCACAATGACTGATGGGTCAGAATGACCCGAAGATAACACAAGGGTTAAGAATAGAGTAACAAATAGAGACTAAATGTGTAAATGGCTGTTGAAACTGAGTTGGTGCATGTCAGTTTAGGCAAAGGTAACCTTTTAAACCTCTAGGTTTAAAACAAATTCAGATTTGATTGGAACTCTCTTTTATACATTTATAGTTGGATTTGACATTTAATTCATTTAGCAAGTTGTTTAACTCAAACAACCATAACACGGTACATATGGTATACAATGCTGCAGTCAGATTTGGCGAAATTGTTAGCTTGGATGTTATCTTTACATATAGATGGGGTCTTGTTGATGCGCACGCAGCTTCAAGGCAGAAAGACGCGTTCCATTTCACTTTTACTGTACCTACACCTTTAATGTTCCCGCCATCCCCCCATTTCTGAATAAAGTTCGACTGATATGATTTGTTGATTTCTGTTGCTATGAAAACCAGTTTAGCCAAGCTAACTAACATTGTTTTTAGCTAGCTTGCATTACCATTCAATTGCTAACAAAACATTAGTCAAAATAGCTTGCTAATCGGGCAGAACTTGAACTCGGGCAGGAGACTCTGAGACCTCAGCGCACCACTAGCATCTCGTCATATCACGCAGTCGGAGCACAGCTAGATAATCAGCGTCAGCGCTCTTGGGTACCCAGCATGCAGTGCGGCATGTTAAAAAAACAACAGCTACGCAAGGGATTTCAGTTGTTGTGTTCGTTCAGTTAGATGTTTGTAATGTTATTGGCCGGGTTTCCCAGATTCGTTAAGAAGCTCTTAGCGTTAAGAGCTTCTTAACGAATCTGGGAAACCCGGCCATTGTTTGTTAGTTAATATAATCTTGTTGGTCACCTTGAGTGTGCATGCTGTGTAGTTTAATGGGAACAGAGAGTCGGCCAATTTACTATCACAGGCTATACTTGCAAGGAGCTGAACGTGGGCTGTGCCCTAGACCAGACCAATTGCCTATGAGGCTAATCTTGATTCTGGAATGACTGAGATTCTGGAAAGAGATCTACTCAAGAAGAGAGTCAATATCTGTGGTATTCAAGCCATCTTTGAGAAAGTTTGAAAACAATGTTGCGGTTAATATGTTTTGATTGTGGGAGGCAACTTTTGGACTACACCTAAACCTCATGCGGCCACCGCACCACCCGCACTGGCAAAGAGGGAAACAGCATGGATGGGGAAAGTGTGTGGGCAGAGCAAGCAGTAGTAGTACATAAACTACACACGTCCTTTACTAAAGTGTATTCTGACTTTCATAAAGTTATTGTTGTAATCAAAGCTTTTAAAGAATGGATCTCTGCATGATGGGCCTGACCAGAGCACAGGTGGCCTGACAGAACACGCTTCAAAGTTGTCACTTTCAAAAGGGTGGCATTTTAACCCTGTCAGTCCAAAATGTCTAAAAGTTGGTACGCATGCCTTATTGCCAATGGGGAACAAAGAAGTCTCAAGAACCCATAATGTCGGCAGCATGGATATTTCTCTACAGTGACAATTTGTGAAGAATTTCAAAAAATGACTTCAAATCAGCCATTGATCCAATTGTATTGAAATGTTGTGTACATGTATGAAATACATGTCTGTGTCATGTCAATTTTGTAATGGTTTGCAATGCTGAGGAGGAACCCGCCATTGCTGCCTGCAGCTATATTTAGGGTTCCTCCGGTAGGAGAACCCTATTGTTATTGGTGGTATTATTATTTTTTACCCATGGGAGTCAATGGCAGCCCCTAGACCAGTACCGTAAAAAGTTGTGAAATTTGGCATGTTGAAACTGCAGACCATTAGTAACTACCATACCAAACATGGGCCGTGTGAGACAATAGGTGGCGCTACAGGCCACGCCCCAATATGTCAATTTTCAAATTGATGCCATTTGCAGGCCATAAGTCCCAAAATTCTGAAATTCATTACATATGCCTTATTTCTCATGAGGAATAAAAAAGCCTCAAGAAGCTATAACGGCCGCCATATTGGATTTTTCTGTACAATAAAGATTAAGGAAACGCGTTTTTTCCCTACTCCTCCTACATTTTTGGTCGAATTTTCTTCAAAATTGCCATAGATGATATCCAGACTGAGCCTCACAAAAGTTATCGTAGGGATTTCTGATTTTCAAAACCGTTTGTCCGGTAGAGCCAATCAAAATCTGCAACAAAGCAACCAAACAGGACGTTTGGTCAAATCTCAGCAAATCTTTGAGATATCAACACCAAACTTGGTATGTCACGTGGAAGACACTACAACATGTTACCATGTGCAAAGGCAACTTCATACCTCAAAAAATGATTGATATAAAGCAAATTGAATTTATTGCTAATGCTAAAATAATGCTTTACACATCCGCCGGCCAAAAACTGATACTCTGATTCAATCACTAGTTCATATGAAGACTCTTGAGAATGTTGAGTACACAAATCTGAGAAAAAGTTGACTGTAACATGAAAACTCGATTTTTAGTGAATATTTGAAACATGCATGCTTGGCTAATTTCTAGGGCTGTTTCCCCAAATCCTCTCTCCCTTTGCTCCTGTGCGCGCGTGCTCCACATTCTCACACACACAAGGGGCCAGAGCCCCTTGACACACGCGCGAGCTTGGTACGACGCACAAGAAGAAGGCCATTTTATAGTTGGAGAAGACTTGAAGACAACTACTGACGAGACTCCTGCAGCCCTCAGAGATTTTCATTGTTACATTTGACAGTGAGTAATAAGAGCCTACAACGGCAGTACAAAACATGTATTTTAGCGTTTGTATTCGTATGATAACTTGAAGACTTTTATACTGTTGTAAACAGGATAGCAGCTAATCTATCTAGGCTAGCTGAGCTAAGGATTTCTCTTTGTACAGGCAGTATTACAGGCTAGCAAGCCGTACAATCTTTAACATTATACTTGCTTCTGTGAGACGCGTTTGAAATTTGTATACTGTGCTAACTATGCGGTTGGGTTGTTCTATTTCTACGGTCTTCACATCGTAAGTTATTCTTTTCCAAACTGTAGCTAGGTAGCCTAGTTTGCTGCACAGATAGAGCTACCTAGCATTAAACAAGTAGCAATGGTACCATGGTTGTTTTGCTTGCTAGCTTTGTTTGGGTTCATGGTTTGATCGTTTAGGAGTTCCATTGAAAGCCTATAGAGCTACAATACGTTTGTAATCGGCATGTTGTACTATGCTGCACGATTTCCCATCTCTTGATAACATTTTATATTTGTATCAATTTTATACACTAAATTGCCAAAGTATTCGCTCGGTTGCCTTTACACGCTCATGAACGTGAGTGACATCTCATTCTTAAACCATAGGATATGATGTCGGACCACCCTTTGTAGCTATAATAGTTTCAACTCGTCTAGGAAGGCTTTCCACAAGGTTTAAGAGGTTTATGGAAATGTTTTACCATTCTTCCAGAAGTGCATTTGTGAGGTCCAACATTGATGTGGAACAAGAAGGTTTGGCTCGCAGTCCCTGCTCTAATTCATCCCAAAGGTGTTGTATTGGGTTGAGGTCAGGACTGTGTGCAGGCCACTCAAGTTCGTCCACACCAATCTCGCTCATCCATGTGTTTATGGGCCTTGCTTTGTGCACTGTTGCACAGTCATGTTAGAACAGGAAGGGGCCATCTCCAAACTGTTCCCACAAAGTTTGGAGCATGAAATTGTCAAAATGTTGGTGAATTATTGCATTTCAGGAAATTAACTTATGGGTAGGAAATATTTAATGGATTGGGCTCGGCGGGGTATTTTGTCATCCATCCATTCCCACTCCATGCTCTTGATTATGTAATTGACCTACAGGTACATCTTCTAGGCTATGTTTATTTGTTTTAATTTTCTAATGTGAGTCAGTGGCTTGGCAGTATTTTAACAGTAAGGTTTGGTTATTTGTGTTAAACTGTGATGATTCTTTTGGTGAAACATGAATTTAAAGTAAAAACCATTTGCAAGATAAATTGTTCTCAATTGGTCTTAATTTGTATTTATAGTCGAGTCCGTTTCTCTATGTTTACATTTTACAGACTTAAATTTGAATGTAGACAGTGTAAATTGAATAAAGGTAAATAATGGATGTCTAAATATTTTTTTTAAGTACAGAGATTGGTGTTTTGAGAATCCTAACCCTTTCAATATTTTCTTAAAGGTCTGTATACTAGAACTGTTGAGTATGAAGTTATGATAATGTAAGACTATGAAATTGTTAAGCAGTAGTGTGGTATGTTACATTTCATAGTTTTTGATGGTTTTTCTATGTGTTTTTTAGATGCCATGTTCCAGCAAGAGATCCAGGGACCAAGGATCCACTGTTGAGGTTAGACTTCCTTGTGGGAAAAAATGCTAAACCAGTGTGTTTAAGTGATAAGATTAATTGAGAAAAATGAATGTGAATGAGCATTTTTAACAACGTCTTTGTTACGGACCCATGTTTAAAATGTCCTAATTCAGTCTGTATAGTTGTGGTTGTGTGTTTTTTCTTTTCTCCCCTCTTTCTTTCTATTCGCTGCATGCAGGTATGGTCTAGTCAGCGTTTGTTGGCGGTTGGCTATCAGTCTCCCTATCTCGTGATTGGCAATCAGCCGCGCACTTCCAATCAGCGGTTTAGTTGTCAACATAAAATTACCACACTGGTCAGCTGTTTCAGAGATTGCTTTGGAAAGTTGCTTGTTTAGAGAGTTGTCAAGTCAGAGAGACTTCTTGTTGAAATCATTGTAAATGTTTTTATTATTTTGTTAGAATGGTTTGCTTCATAGTGAACCCTTTTAATAGAGCAGTTAGTGGTGCAGCGTTTATTCGAGGGTGGCGTTCATTCAAGGGCAACGTTTAATTGGTAAGAGAGATTCAGTGAATTGTAGCTGCAGTGCAGCCATAGACAAACACAGAATAGACAAGGAAGTCAAACAAAAGCCCAGTGTAAAATGTATGCCGCGCGTGTCTCTACTTTGTGTACAAATCTGACGCAGCATGCCGTAACATTCTTACACTTTAGCTTTCAAACAGAAACCTGTGCAGAAAGCACTCACCACCAGCAACAGATCTATAGCACGCAAACTTGGTGTTGATGAAAAGCACATTCAGGAATGGTTAAGTCAGCTACCTCGCCATATTGTATACAATATGTGTAACTATCTATAGGCCTGAATGCAATTGTCGCAATTGCATTATAATAATGTATAATTTTTTTTCAAGCAATGTCTTAATTTAGAATTATATAATTGTATTCAGAATTATTACGTGACTTTATTTTGAAGGCCTTTTGGGACGCTCATGAGTGAGAGAGTCGACAACCTAACAGCAAGCGAAGCACAGACAATTTAAAGCTCTGATAAGTTTCAAGTTCAAGTTTATTATCATATACTCATAAACAGCATTTATAAGTAATGAAATTCTTTGTGCTCAATGTCCGTTCAACTTGCAGAATAAAAAAATTCAATACTAAAGAATGGGGAAAAAGGGTAGAAAAAATAAGAAAAATTGTAGTGCAAAAAGATATTTCAAGGACAGTTCAGCATCCTGATGGCATGTGTGAGAAAACTATCCCTGTATCTGCTGGTACAGGACCTTATACTCTTGTATCGCCTTCCAGAAGGCAGGAGGGAGAAAAGACTGTGGCAGGGATGACTAGGGTCAGAAATGATCCACTTGGCCTTTCTCCTGCACCGCTGGCTGTAAAGGTCCTGAATGGATGGTAATGCAGTCCTTGTAATACGCTGTGCAGATTTGACCACTCTTTGTAGTGTCTTCCTGTCCTGGGCAGTGCTGTTGCCAAACCATGTTGTAATGCCACCAGTCAGTATGCTCTCAATGGTGCACCGGTAAAAATTGGTCAGTATAGTGCAGTCCATGCCAAATTTCCACAGTCGCCGCTGAAAAAAGAGCCTCTGTTTCGCTGTCCTTGTAACCACACCAATATGGTGGTCCAGCTCAGATCCTCACTGATGTTGATACCAAAAAATCTGAAACTTTTGACTCTCCACAGCTGTGCCCTCGATGTGAATGGGTGCATGTTCTCCCTGCAGCCGCCTGTAGTCCACTATCAACTCCTTGGTTTTTGCTACATTAAGCAACAGGCTGTTATGCTGACACCAGGATGTCATTGTTGCCACCTCTGCTCTGTAGGCAGACTCATCACCATTCTTGATGCAGCCGATAATGGTGGTGTCATCAGCAAACATAATGATAGTGTTGGAGCTGTTTGTGGCTGCACACCATAGGTGAACAGAGAGTACAACAGTGGGCTTAACACACAACTCTGTGGGGCACAAGTGCTGAGTGTTAGACTGGTGGGGTGATGTTACCTAGCCGTACTGCCTGTGTCCTGTCCAGCTGCACATGGAAGGACTGATGTTCCGGTCCTGTAGTTTTATGATGAGCCTTGATGGTACTATGGTGTTGAAAACGGAGCTGAAGTCGATGAAGAGCATCCGCACGTATATGTTGTTCTGATCCAAGTGAAAGAGAGCAGTGTTCAAGGCCAAAGCTACAACATCATCTGTAGACCTGTTCGGCCTATTTGCAAACTGGAGTGGGTCTAATGCAGGTGACAGGCAGGATGTAATGTGGTCTTTGACTAACGTCTCAAAGCATTTCATCACAACAGGGCAACAGGGCGGTAATCATTGAGACAGTTCACTGATGGTTTCTTAGAGACTGGGATGATGGTGGCCCCCTTGAACCTATTGGGGACGACAGACTGCGACAGGGAGAGGTTAAAGATGTCAGTGAACACCTGCCAGTTCAGGAGCACAGGCCTTGAGAACACAGCCAGGGATGTTGTCAGGTCCTGGAGCTTTATGCACATTCACTCTAAGTGATAAGTTTAAGGTTGTTATAGAGGTTGTTAGCAATCTAAGGAAACCTCTATTCCCTTGTGTAGGCTACAGCATGCAGCCAACAAAGTATGTTGTTTTGTGTCTGTATTTGACTTTGGTGAATGTTATTTACATGCTGCGCATGTCATTGCATGTTCATATTAAGCTAATGTGGTCTTTATTTTCTCATTACAGCGTGAGTTTAGTTTTAACGGTGGATTTGGAGAAAAAGCTTCAAATAAATCTGTAGCAAGAAAGACACTTGCGCCTGCCAGTGTTTCATGGGATAATAGTATGCTACACTTGTAAATTACTTGTGTAATAAATACTGTGTTTTAATTTAACCAATTAAATAACCGTTTTCTGATTTTTTGGGGGAGGCGTTTAATCGAAGGTGCCATTTATTACACAATGTTCATTTTTGGTGCAGCGTTTATTCAAGGTCAACGTTTAATCAAAGAAAAACTGTAGTTTTCTTCCCAGCATGGGAAGGCCAAAGGATGTTTACAATTGTAGTAGGCCATTGATATGTTTTAAAAGTTCAGGGATGTAATTTGTTGGATAAGAAGCCCCCATCCCCCACTCCAGAGACAATTGATGACAGAGAGGTGCTGACATTAAGTTAAACATAGTCATGCGTTAAAGAGTAGAGTAAAAAATAGAGACAAAATGTGTACATGGATGTTGAAACTCAGTGCTCTGAGTTTGTGCATGTCAGTTTAGACAAACGTAGCCTTTTCAACCTCTAGGTTTAATTCTCTCTTTTATACATTTAAAGTTGGATTTGACATTTAACCCTCGTGCTGCCTTCGGGTCACATGACCCAAAGGTTCATAACGAACCATCATTGTGTTTACCCAATTTTACCCAATACAAAACCAAATAAAAATACTTTTCTTTTAACCTTCGCAATGTGGGGGGTCTGAGACAGCCCGACGGTTAAAAGAAAATGCTTCACTTTGTTTTTGTATGCGGTAAAGTTGTCGCAATACGACGGTGGGTCACAATGACTGATGGGTCAGAACGACCCGAGGAGAACACAAGGGTTAACAGACATTTAATCATTTAGCAAGTTGTTTGACTCAAAAACCATAACGAAGTACATATGGTGTAAAAAATCTGCAGTCAAATTTGGCGAAATTGCTAGCTTGGATGTTATCTTTACATATAGATGGGTTGGTGGTTACAAACAATGAGGATGCGCACGCAGCTTCAAGGCAGAACAATGCCTACCATTTCACCTCTAGTTTATATGTTCCCACCCCCCCCCCCTTCTGAATAAAGTTAGATTGATCTGATTTGTTGATATCTGTTGCTATGAAAACCATTTTAGCCAAGCTAACTAACATTGTTTTTAGCTAGCTGACATTACCATTCAATCACTAACAAAACACGAATAGAAATACTTTGCTAACAGTCCTCACGTGTAATCAAAAGCTTGTAGTGAGATCACATGCATGACCCCCCGAGACAAGCTTTCATGTTTGCATCGCTAGCATCTCGTCATATTACACAGCCGGAAGACAGCTAGATAATAAATATTGTAGCGTCAGCGCCCTTGGGTACCCAGCATGCAGTGCACACCAAAAACGCAAATAGCTGTGGAAAATAGTTTGGTTACAACAGCTGTGCAAGGGATTTCAGTTGTTGTGTTCGTTCACTTAAATGTGTGTAATGTTATTGTTTTTTACTTAAGATAATACTGTTGGTCACCCTGATTGTGCATGTTGTGTAGTTTAATGGGATCAGAGAGTCTGACCATGACAAAGTATTGTTAAGCTGCTGTACCATCACAAGGTACACTTGCTAACAGCTGGACATTAGCTATACCTTGGTCCAGTTCCCTACATGACTCTTGACAGTTGTTTGACTGAGACTCTAGAGAGAGCTCAATTCAGGTAGAGTTCTAATAGCCATGGTCTTCTAACCAGTTTCAGTTTTGAAAACAGTGTGACTGTGTATGGTATGTTTTTTGGGCTACTTCTAATACTCATACGGCTGCCGCATTTATGCCTTGGCATGACCTGCGCTGGGATAGAGGGAAACCGCATGGATGGGGAAAGTGTGTGGGCAGAGCAAGCAGTAGTAGTACATAACCTACACACTTCCTTTAGTGAAGTGTATCCTCACTTTCATAAAGTTATTGTTGTAATCAAAGCTTTTAAAGAATGGATCTCTGCATGATGGGCCTGACCAGAGCACAGGTGGCCTGACACAACACGCTTCAAAGTTGTCACTTTCAAAAGGGTGGCATTTTAACCCTGTCAGTCCAACATGTCTAAAAGTTGGTACGCATGCCTTATTGCCAATGGGGAACAAATAAGTCTCAAGAACCCATAATGTCGGCAGCATGGATATTTCTCTACAGTGACAATTTGTGAAGAATTTCAAAAAATGACTTCAAATCAGCCATTGATCCAATTGTCTTGAAATGTTGTGTACATGTATGAAATACATGTCTGTGTCATGTCAATTTTGTAATGGTTTGCAATGCTGAGGAGGAACCCGCCATTGCTGCCTGCAGCTATATTTATTATTATTCTAGTTCCATGGGAGTCAATGGCAGCCCCTAGAACCCTTGGATAACTTTTTGTTAAACTTGGCACACTCATTAAGGACAATTCCTGCTATACCTACACCAAGTTTCATGTATCCCATTAGACCACTCTAGCGCCACCAATGGGTCAAGTTTGGACTTGTGTTTACACACGCAACTTTTGAACCGTATGACTGATTTTCAAAAATGAGGTACCATTGGATTCCCTGGATCAAGACGAGTTCAACGCACCCTATGACGTCAATTTCCGGTTATATAGATTTTTCTCCATTTCCGGTTTTATCAAAAACCTTTGAAAGCCTACTCCTCCTACAATTTTTGTCAGATCTTCTTTAAAATTACCAATGATAATCTTCAGACCAAGCCTCACAAAAGTTATCGAAAAGAATTTTGATTCTCACAACCGTTTGTTCGGTACAGCCAATCAAATTCAGCAGAAAAGCCGCCAAACAAGAAGTGAAGTCATATCTCCGGTACAGCCAATCAAATTCAGCAACAAAGCAACCAAACAGGAAGTTGGGTCAAATCTCAGCAAATCTTTGAGATATCAACACGAAACTTGGTATGTCACAAGGAATACACTACATGATGTTACCATGTGCAAAGGCAACTTCATATCTCAAAAAATGGTTGATATAAAGCAAATCGAATTTATCGCTAACGCTAAAATAATACTTTACAAATCCGCCAGTCAAAAACTGATACTCTGATTCAATCACAAGTTCATATGAAGACTCTTGAGAATGTTTAGTACACAAATCTGAGGAAAAGTTGACTGTAACATGAAAAGTCGATTTGTGGTGAATATTTGAAACTTGCATGCTTGGCTAATTGCTAACGAAATTTCCAATGAAATGTCTCCCCTGCTCTTCAGCGCGCGCGTGCTCCACATTCTCACACACTCAGCCCTTCCCTTGACACACGCACAGGCTTGGCGAGACGCATACACAACATTTCAGGCAATTGTGGGCTGACCAAGCCCCCACTCATTCCTTGGCTTGAAGTGAAGGCCCTTGTGGATCTTGATGGTAATGCATTTTAGAAAAGGTTCTCAAAATCCTGAAACATTGATAGTATAGGCCAGGAGTAACTACCACACCACAAATGACGCACCATTATCCATAGGTGGCACTACGGCCAAGCCCCAATGGCGGAAAATCTATATAACCGGATGGTTATAACTAATGGTTTTACCCTTAGAATGTGGCTGTAACATTAGCTCTGCAGCTAGCTGAGTTACTGTCGCTAATGGAAATGTATATAGCATCAAGTATGTGTGTGAATACACATGCTGTAATGTGAGTGTTGTACACTTCTTTGTTATTTGGATAACCGTTCTGCTGTTGGTGTTATGGCGCGCGCGATATCCGCCTTTCCCCTCATTGAAATGACTGAGTGTTTACCTCTGCAAACCAGGGTTATAAGATGAGAATGGGCAAATTCGAGGCATCTTACAGCAACGGGGCTACAGCCATTGCGATACATCCATTGTAAACATTAGCGCATGGTGCCGCCCCTCCGCTCCTCATTAGCATTTAAAGCTACAGACACCAAAACAGCACGTTCTGAGGAAAGCTCCTTGTGGGACTGCTAGTAGTAGGCCGTAAGGTGAACCCTGTTATCGTTTCAACCCGCTCCACAGTCTGGCATCTACACGATCTTTAGCTCATAAAGAAGAACGAGTCCTGCTAAGCTACCAAAAAAAAGTTTGTTGCTGAAATTCCAGTCGATTGTCGATGTGTCTATGTTTTATGCAGAACTAGTTTCTTCAGAGCGTAATAGGATTTTGGTGGCACAGTTCGACACGTGATCCTTCTACACCAATAAGGTAGCTGCTTTTTGTCAACATGGATGGAAATGGTTGTCATATAGAGGATGGGACCTCTATATGACCCGGCCCGCCACGACTACATTTCTGCCGCCATGGTATCAAAAATAGTGCTGTACAAAATTTTAGGACGTCTATGTGATTGTTAGAGTGCATGTCGGAGAATAGCATGGATACACGCTTCACACCGCAGTTGAGATTGTGCGTCTTTGAGAAGTCGTATAGCTAACTTGTCAGTTAATTTAAGCCTGTTATTGTATTAGTCTATATTCTTGCTAATTTAAATTAAGTTAACTGGTGATCTGTATTATTCCCCTGCTAGCTAAATTGCACATGTCTGTTGATTCGATAGCGATTGCTGCCTTTGCTTACGTTTGTATTTTCGGTGCATTACTATGCAGAAGTAGTTTTAATTAATAAATAGTGGGTTTATTGTTATTATTTGCTACAGAATGCTTAGCCTATCAAGCTCAAATGAAGCAGACAGTGTACATGCTTTCGAGTACCTTAATCGATAATCAGAATCAGAATTCGGTTTATTCGCCATGTATGTTATACAAACACGGAATTTACTGTGGCAGGGAGGTGCAAAACACTAAACATATACAGATCTTAAATTAAGTAAAAGTACAAAAGTTTAACTATTTCTAAGAACTAAACAACAGACATGAAAATCCCTCTCCTATTCGGCGAAATTCGCCGTTTTGAAACCAAAATAGGTGACCTACGTGAATCGTGTAGATTCAAGAATTATTTTATTTTTTGGGGGGGGGTATTCATTCAGTGAACTGCGAACAGGTGCGCGTGTCAGAAGGGAGCGCGAGTGCATGGAAATTAGTGATGGGAAGTTCGGATCATTTTACTGATTCGGTTCTTTGAATCTCGTTCAGTAAAATGAACGAATCTTTTTTCGAGTCATTCGTTCATTTCAACGGGGGGGGGGGGGGGGCTATCCGTCCACTGCAAACACGTATCATATTCTCATGTAGGTTAGTGCATGACATGTGCACCAGCAGATACTATTTTAAAAGAATTCCTGCATTAAAATAATGTATCATGACAGTTTGTATGATTTGGTCATTTATTATCACACTAGCATTTAATTATCACGGCAAACAATTACACTGCACTAAACTGTAAGTGTGAATGTAAAGTGAAAATAACAAAACCAGTCAGTATGATGACTTGAGCGAATATTATTCACGTCTTACTAAAACAGCAGCCTCAAGGGAATGAGGAAACTGTTTCCTCTACTAAAAAATACAATGTGGGTCACGTGAAAAAAGGATCCAAAAACTCGTAGAAAGACTGAGTCGGGAAATGAACGAATCGTTTGTTTCCTCCAGTACAGAGCCTATGCAGGTCACGTGAAAAATGATCCAAAGACTCGTAGAAAGACCGAGTCGGGAAATGAACGAATCGTTCGTTTCCTCTAGCTACCAGTACAGAGCTATGCAGGTCACGTGAAAAATGATCCAAAGACTCGTAGAAAGACCGAGTCGGGAAATGAACGAATCGTTCCCTCTAGCGTTTCCTCTAGCTACCACTACAGAGCCTATGCAGGTCACGTGAAAAATGATCCAAAGACTCGTACCCGAAGACCGAGTCGGGAAATGAATGAATCATTTCTGTTTACTTGGACGAGCCTATGCAACCGTCCCGATGCGCGGCCACGAGAAAATGAACGAATCACTCTTTGAGAGGACTTGTTACTCCCGAGTCCTTGTAAGGATTCGTTCAAAATGAACGAATCGTTCACAAACGACACATCACTAATGGTAATATTATCGCGAAGGGCCTTGCATCACCAGTGCAGACCACCATCAGAAGCTGAAAGCACTGGCCTCGGCGATTTACCTGACTGAATTTGGTGAATGATGGTTTCAATCATTTTTATATTTTCTGGTATATCTAAGTTAAGTTACCCAGGAGCTCTGTTGACATAGACTTAGCTAATGTTAGCTACAGCTTGATGAATTGACTCATTGAACACAGCAGGAGAGAACGTTAGCCAGCTAGCTAAAGCTCCGGTGGAAAATTCCAAATGAACCTATGCAGCCCTTAGTGCCGCTTACACACAACAGTGACACTGACAGATCGAAAGCTAATTTGAGACAATATAAAGATGGAAAACCAGGCTAAGAAACGTAAACGTAATTACTTTCACTAGAACGTTTTACCAATTGGACAAACGGCTATGTTTGTTTGTTTCAAGCTCCAAAAGCTATTTTGTGCTCAAATCTGACCAGCGCTATGCGCGCTCGCATTAAGCATGGAAGTCCCTAACTAGCATCACATCAGGCAGAATTTGCCTGCATTAGCAGGGCGCTCGCTGTGGGCCGGTCTGGATCAAAGTCCAGGGCCTATTTTTACTCCCAGTCCGTCCCTGCCGTTCTATCAATAAGCAGACCTGCCAACCTTTAGACTTCAAAGTACGCTGGTACTTGTATTGGCTGTCAATCATGATGGAAGAGTTGACAAGTTAAGTTACAGCATGTCCACCATCTCTTGTGGGGGTTATGCATTAAGCCATTTGTGGTGCCCTTACCACATTGTGCCTCATATACTGTAAATATTAGACCCAGTGACAGGCTGGCATGAAATGGCTTGCATAATACTTAGTAAGGAGGCCATAATAATTTTCGACTCATGGCTTAAGTTACGTTTCTCCAGCTCTCCCCAGGTTGGCAAAATAAGTATCTCAAAATGCATCAGATTGATGCTTTAAAATATGGAATATTTAAATTTTTCTTATGGGGGAGCATGCACCCGGACCCCCTTAGAGGGGTAATATCCTTCTCACCTTTTTCACCCCTGACCCGTTTTCATGACTGAAACAATCTAAGAATACAACAATTTAAATATAAAATAAAATATATTTAAAAATAAGAATAGAATGAGCAGGGTGAATGGTCAACATCGGATACTGAGATAAGTGGCTTATGCATACTGAATTGCCATTAGATGGACTTATAATAGTTAAATAAGTGAATGAATGTCAATGGGAGTCCTTGGCCTTGTTGAAGAGGCCAGTAGCAGATGGAAAGAAACTGTTCTTATGGCGTGAGGTTTTGGTCCTGATGGACCGCAGCCTTCAGCCAGAGGGGAGTAGCTGGAACAGGGAGTGACCAGGGTGGGAGGGGTCAGCCACAATCTTCCTCACACGCCTCAGGGTCCTCGAGGTGTGCAGGTCCTTGAGGGTAGGCAGATTGCAGCCGATCATCTTCTCAGCAGTGCGGATGATATGCTGCAGTCTGCTCTTGTCCTTGGCAGTGGCAGCAGCGTACCAGATGGTGATGGAAGAGGTGAGGATGGACTCAATGATGGCTGTGTAGAAGTGCACCATCATTGTCTTTGGCAGGTTGAATTTCTTCAGCTGCCGTAGGAAGTACATCCTCTGTTGTGCTTTTTTGGTGAGGGAGCTGATGTTCAGTTCCCACTTGAGGTCCTGGGAGAGGATGGTGCCCAGGAAGCGGAAGGACTCCACAGTGTTGACTGGGGAGTCGCACAGGGTGATGGGGGTGAGTGGGGCTGTGTTCTTCCTGAAGTCCACAACCATCTCCACTGTCTTAAGAGCATTGAGCTCTAAGTTGTTCTGGCTACACCAGGTCACCAGGTCACCAGGTTGTCAGCTTCTATAGTCAGACTCATCCCCGTCAGAGATGAGCCCAATGAGGGTGGTGTCGTCCGCAAACTTCAGAAGTTTGACAGACGGATGACTGGAGGTGCAGCTGTTGGTGTACATGGAGAAGAGCAGAGGGGAAAGGACGCAGCCCTGAGGAGATCCGGTGCTGATGGACCGGGAGTCAGAGACTTGTGTTCCCAGCTTAACGCACTAGAATAGGCTACTGACCAACGTCAATTATTAATACGTCAATTAATAATTGGCAGCATTTATGCCATTTAGAACATGCTTTATGAGTGGAAGGTCTCTAAGTAGCCTAACCTTATTGCTTTAGGGGAAATAGTACGAAAATATGTTCAATATTACATTAGTTATCAGGGCTCAACATTAACATTTTTTGGCACTGGCCCCATCGGGCCAGTGGGTTTGAAACTTACTGGCTCCAAGACAGTTTTTACCCCCTCCAAAAGTTGTAATTTATCATTGTTACAACAAAACCAAAGACTTATAAGTTGTGTTATTCTGTTAACATGTTTAACCATTTATTAAACACATCCTGGATATAAAAATAACTCAAATGAAATCACATTTCTAGTGATAAAAAGTTAAAAGGTAATAGTCAACAAAACAATTGACTTTTAACCTCAAACATGACGTGCTCTCTTCCCTGCTGACAGCTATCTCTGCACAACTCTGGCTGGCTGAAACTGGTCCCTCAATGCTAATATATAAAAGCTTCCATAGCATTTCATCAGTATGATACTAGGTACCCAAGTCGACACCATTCTTCTGCTGCAGTTCAATAGCCTGGGGGAACGAGACGAACGGCTAGTCCGTCTTAATTACGTGATATGCCGTTGTTATAAGTCGTGCAATAACACGATGGGCATCTACATTTAAATTCCTGACAACTGACCAGCATGGTCAACGGCCTCGAAGATGGATTGTCAACCATCCGCTTAGCTGTCACGCAAACCAGGTGCTGTCTGCTAGCATGGCTGGTCAGGTATTGTTTTCGAAAATTGTCGGTGCCTCTGTAAAAATATCCACTTTTGTCTGCTTTAGACGGGAACATACGACAGACGACACAGTGCATCTTCGTTCCATAAAAAAAGTTGCCTCCGTTTGAGCTCGTAGCTCTACTTTGCTGCCATCTTCACTTTATTGTCTCGCGCCAGTTGTTAAAAAATGTATCGACATTAGAGAATTACAATTTGACAACCAGTCGTCACTCCTCAACTCTTGATTTGCCAACTGTTCGCCCCACGAGCTGCAAAGTTATTTATGCATTTAGCAGATAGCAAAACATATGAAGGATGTTAACTTTTACAATGCAAATTTTTTTTTTCAATCAATAATTTGCAGTGGCCCGATCGGGCCAGTGACTTGCTAGTTTAACTGTCCCGACGTTACTTTTAACTGGCCCCGGGCCATCGTTATTGTCGAGCCCTGGTTATTAAACTAGGCTATTACATTAACCTGGGGGGGGGGGGGGGAGAGACAGACTTATGTCGTTGTTGTAACATTCATTCATTCATTCTTCCACAAATGAAAACACTGATCAACCATAAAAACAATCGTAATGAAAAATATGAAATATGATATATAAAACTGTACAAAACAGAATAAGGAATAACAGATTAAGGACACTCAGTCCTCACTGTCAGTGTCAGGACAGTTATCTCCCAGTTCCTCAGTTTCTTTTGTGTTGGCACAATTACAACAACGACATAAGTCTGTGCAACACAGTCCTGCAGAAAAACATGAACATCTGCCTGTCTCACACGCACTTTTTCAGCCGCAGTGCATCACATGCAAAACACTGTCAGGGGCCGAATTTCTGTTACGTGCAAGGTCCCATCCACTATTTGCCAAACATATCCATCCATGTTGACAAAAAGCAGCTACCTTATTGGTGTAGAACGATCACGTGTCGAACCGTGCCACAAAAATCCTATTACGCTCTGAAGAAACTAGTTCTGCATTAAACATAGACGCAACTATAATCGACTGGAATTTCCGCGACAAACTTTTTTTTGGTAGCTTAGCACCAATCGTTCTTTTTTATGAGCTAAAGATTGTGTAGATGCAAGACTGTGGAGCGGGAATCATTTTCTAAAAGACTTTTCGTGGTTCACCTTGCAGCCTATAGTGGCTGTAATTCTGCACCAAGGCTGAATTTCGGGAAAGAGACTTCTGATACAGTATTAGGGGACCACTTAAGGCCTTTATAAAAGCATCCAAAAACAGCATGTCATGTCACCTTTAATAGGGAGTGGACAGGCTCTCCGTAAACGGGCTCTGGTAAAACCTTTGATTAATGGAAAAAAAGGAGCCTTGTCCATGAGTGAAAAACATTGCATTTGTTTGTCAATATGTTTCATAAGATCTTTATTTTTCTGTTATACTGCATTCATGTTTTATAATTGTTTTATTAATTCCTGAGTCCTAGTCCAACAGAGTCACGATATCCTGCATGCTTTGGATTCGTTTTTTAAAATATGTGATTACACTCCAATTAATAACAAGTAGGTGAGAAACATGAAAATGTATAGTCAATCATTGTGCCACCCAAGGATGCAGACAGTTCCAGAGGATACACCCGCAGACATCCCAACCTGCAGAGACTTGTATAGCATTTGTGGGCGTCTGGGAGCCGCTATTGAAATGCTGGAGACTCCCGGAACTTCCGGGAGACTTGGGATGTTTGCACCCGGAACTGTTAATCAATCTACGAACCACACACCGGTACATTATTTCCAGGAAGTGTAATCGAACGGATGGATGAGCTAGATGCCGGGCTAGAGGAAATGGAATAATGGCTCTTTCCAGGGGCTTAAGATGCTGTCAAAGGGTTTTTTCCTGGATACCAGTCATAATCATCACTTCAGTTGGACTATGGTCGTACTATGCCTACGTGTTTGAGCTATGTTTGTGTAAGTACAGTAGTGTATCATGTATTTAAAAAGCTAGTCTAACAAGGGTATATTTCTGCAATACGTTGGTTTCCAACTACGATTGCAGCAGTGTCACAAGCTTGGACAACAACAATGGCATGAAATAATTGCAAAGCTACAGTAGCTAGCTCTAGCTAGGTAGCCAGCTAGTACTTAACACGAAGTGTTGGTCGGTCTAGCTAGCTCTAAATGATTATCTGAAATTGACGTAGGCTAAAATGCACGCCTGACAATTTAGCTAGGTCGGTTTCGTGTTGTGTGCGTGAAATAATGAACTCTCCGTATTTCTTTCCCAAACATAGCTTTTAGTTGCCAGCGTTGATCTAAAACATTGTAAAAAGCATGACTAACAATTTACTTATTATCTTTACCGTACTGTACAGTACCTTTGTCATCATAAACCTGTATTGCAACTGACAACATCCCTTCTGTAACTAGCTGAAATCTCGTTTTTTGCAGTTACAATAACGAAAAGTTTTGAAAAAGGTGAGTTAAAGTCCCTGAGTTGGACTTCAAATCTTAAAATTTGACGTCCCACAGAAGCCAGGTTGATATGTGCACATTAAAAAGTTTAATCAGCTAGGTTGTTTGTTAGCAAAATGATTTGTTGTCGTGTATACAGTGGCCTACCTGCTAGTGTTTCACATCTGCTTCGGGATGTTCTCTTGGACATACTGGAAGGCAATCTTTACCCCACCCGCATCTCCTTTCAAGAAGGTAAACAAACTTATTGATATTTTAACTTGAAATCTTATAATGGGTTTTACTGTCAACTTGTTGGTTTGGACTTAACTAGAGCTACATTCCTTGGAAATATAATTGGAGTGCTGTAAATAGTTTCCTCAAATTATCAGACAAAATAAAATACTTGTTGACTGGATTAGCTTGCTGTTTCAGTTCCAGCTCTCCTACATTGACAAGGAGCGCTATGAGATGGAGGAGAGGCCAGATGCCCAGAAACAGATACTGGTGGACATTGCCAAGAACCTGCCCATCTTCACTCGAGCTGCATCCGGAGGTGATCAAACCAGATTGCGCTTTAGTCCTTATATGCAATTGTTGGGCAGCTGTTCTTTTTTAGAATCTAAGACGTGATAACACTATAAGGACCTAGCAACTGCTCTCTGGATTTCTCAACCTGTCTGGGATAGCTTATGGTATAATTTTCAGCTCACACATACCTGTCTTGTAGCCTATAGCTGAGGGTCAAGCTGATGGAAGGACAAGCGGTCTCTTCTCTTTCTCTCAAGCTCTCTGTCTTTGCATCCTACCACCTCTTAATGTTATCAGAGCCTGTCTAAAAGAGAGCTTGTTCACTCCCTATTAAAGGGGTCATTGATTGCAGAACCGAATTACCTTGTCACAGTTGAATAACGACAGTTCAGTGGGTAAAATGGACATACAGTGAACCTCAAAGTCCATTGACACCTCTTTCCTATGTAAATCTCACAATTAAAAAATGTAGCTGTAAAACGGTAGGTTTTGAAATAGCCACCGAACTGACGTCAGTTTGTTGGCTCTGATCTGTACCTTGGTCACGCCCCAAAATTTGCTGCGCGCTGCTATGTGTACTTCCACAGAATTACAAAGAAGAACGTTTTTCTAGCATATTGAAAATGGACTACGGTGGTAAATGAAGTGTTCCAGGTACACTGTTCCAGTGCAGTTCGACCCTCAATTACACATTTGCTCGAACCATTTCACCCAGGACAGTTTTGAATGAAAACCTTGGACAATTTAAAGAAGGATTTGTTAAGCCGCTGTTGCTGAAAAGAGGTGCTGTTCCAACCGTATGCTCATCACAAACGCAAGCTGTAAGTATGATTTTGTCGATAACAGTTAGCAATGCTAACGTCTCCTGTATCTAGCATAGGTAGAATGCTAAATACGTTTCTAAACACATCAACATACCTTACTTAGCAAATGACTCTAGCTAGACTAGCTGTAGTCGGGAGAAGGGAAGCTTCCGAAAAAATAGCCAGAAAACGAATAGCAGTCTAGCCAATTTCTAACGCCTGTCAAGATTATCTATTTGAAATAACTAGAGAAAGGCAGGTGCTAGATACAGGATACGTTAGCATTGCTAATAACTGTTACAGACAAAATCATACTACAGCTTGCGGTTGTGATGAACATAAGGTCGGAACGCACCTCTTTTCAGCAACAGCAACAAATCCTGCTTTACATTGTCCCAGGTTTTCTAAACGTCCTTGGTAAAATGGTTTGCGCAAATGTGTCGAGGGTCAAACTGCACATGGATCTTCTACGCTACGGTATAGACAAACATCATGCTCGTCTAGTCAATGTTAGCTAGACTCATTTGCTTTTTATCAACGCTGATTTGCAAGGAATGCAAGAACAGCTAGATAGCAAAAACACCTAGACTGTAAACTAGTTTAGCTTGCTAACGCAAGAGCATAGGTAGAATGTGTGATGATTTAGCCTAGTTTATTGGCAATGGTTATTTCATGTTCCGGACTGTTTCATTCAAATAAATAAAATGTGTTATGTAATTCTACAATTCAAGATGCATGTTTGTCCACATCTATTTTTCAGTAAGATAGCTAGAGCTAACTGAAGCTGAGTTGAATCACGATAGTTTGTTTGCTAAGCTGTAGTGCTAACGTTACCCACCTAAGGCGATCCTGTTTGCTTCGACAACAGAAGTGGAAACAACTAACATAATCATTTCAAATTATATCTAGTCAATCTGTTCAAAAGTGTTGTGTCCTGGGAAAATTTCACTGGATGTATAAGGGAGCATAGAACAGCACCCGGGCCATTTTCAGCCCAACCAATGTTACATACCCTATTCGGAGACCTTAACCCTTGTGTTATCTTCGGGTCATTCTGACCCATCAGTCATTGTGACCCACCGTCGTATTGCGATAGATTTACCGCATACAAAGACAAAGTGAAGCATTTTCTTTTAACAGCTAGGCTGTCTCAGACCCCCCACATTGCAAAGGTTAAAAGAAAATTATTTTAATTTGTTTTTGTATTGGGTAAAATTGGGTAAACACAACGATGGTTCGTTATGAACCTTTGGGTCATGTGACCCGAAGGCAGCACGAGGGTTAAGGAACAGTGTGAAATACCCCAAAAACCCAGTAAATTACCCCTTTAAGACCCATTGTACCGAATTTTGTTGCAGTTACACCAGAGTTGCACTGGGAGTGATCGCGGTCCACTGCAAAATGAATGGGAGTCTATGGAGCTAAACGGCTAAATTTGGCTCTTTTCCTGATTGTCGTTGAGAAATCTCAGATTTGATTGTAGTTTTTGCATGTTCAACATGGATTACAGGTCAAAAGTTGAATGAACGAGTACTTATGTCCTTTCGATTTCTTACAGGGTGATTTGTTGTTGCCCATAACACGCTCGCATTCTTCTAATGAATGCTGATTGGTTAGTGAAGGACTGACTACGACCAAAGATCCCGCTTGATGGTATCCGAAGCGGAACCAGAATGTCATTAGGGAGATTAGCAACAACATTAGCAAGCCAAAACTCTTTCTAGCATGTGTATTGACAGAGAGAGCCTAACGTGTCAGCTGTGTTGTCGATGCCTCGAGAGAGAAAAAGTATAAATGTATAAACGTTGCGTACGCACAAAAAGCTTGCGTACGCTGGTTTTCACGCACACGGTGTGATGTATAAAGATCAAAGTCTTGTCTGGCTCTGTAACATGGCGAATTCTAACTGAAAAGTGCAGAAACTCACCAAACATAACAAAATACTTACTGTCATACGTCTATGACGTTGACTATTCAAATCACATGTTCATTTTTTTCATTATTTTTTTTTTCTTTCATTAATGTGGATGATCACATCAAAATGCCAAAACCCAAACGGGAAATGCTAGCTCTATATAGGCTACTGTTTAATCCGCCACCACTTAATAACTTCTGTCAAATTTGAGGGTGTCAAACGAACGCCAAATTCACTCAGGAAATCATGCTGTTACGATTCGCCACCACTCGTTTCTTAATTTTGAGTTTTACATTGACCATTTCTTCTTAATTTCTGCTATGGTCCGGTTCTCCGAACCCACAGCATTTACAGCCCTTTAATAATAATAATAATAATAATAATTGTATTTGTAATGCACTTTATATTTAGCTAAATCTCAAAGTGCTACAGGTAAAAAAAAAAAGAAATGCGCCTGACAGTTTACTCCGCCGACTTTCTTATGTTGCTAATGCCTGATGACAGACCGACAAACAGGACACATTTTCTCGCCTCGTCTATTGTTAGAACCTCGATCTCAGTCTGTGAAATTTTTATTTTGTGTTTAGACATTTTAATTCAGACAAAGAAATGACCTCAGGAGCGCATTTATAGGCTAATCTGCATATTCATTTATGGGAGGAGGCAAGGCGGGGTCAGTGGCTCGTTCACGTGCGGTCAATCTCACGTTGATTGTGATTTATAAAGGAAAGGTGCGCAGGACCTGGCGTACGACCGGTTTTATACATGTGAATATTTCTGTGCGTGGGTACTTTTCGAGTTTTGGCCGTACGCCATCTTCTGGTATGAAAGCTGCGCCTTCCTTTATACATGAGGCCCCAGAGCTTGCCGCAAAGCAGTATCTATGGTCGTACGATGTGTATGACGTCATTGACATTTTAAAAGGCTTTTTAGGACAAAAAAGCGACTAAGAAAATCGAACGCCCAGCAGTGTGTATTCTTTTGGCCTCCCCTTTTGAATTCACAATTCAAATTACTAGACAAAAAATTATCCTGAGAAAAGTGGATTTTGAGTGGTATAGCTCCATTGACCTCCATTCATTCTGCACTGGACCGTTAGCACCCTCATATGGAACTAGGGTGGAACTGCAACCAGTTCAGACCCCGGAAGTTTCCAGAGATTGGCATTTCTCACCATATTAGACATTCTCTGGTGTTATTGTATCTTCCTGTGTTGAAAAATAAGGAAGCAGTGTTTCCCCCAGGATTTATTTCAGATGGGGTGGTAGACAATAAACCTATTATTAAGTAGACCAAGCGAAGGAGCTTTTTAAAGATGGCGCCCCCGTTAATTTCTACGGAAAGTGCGCAGTGAGACAAGTGAGAAAAGGACCGTGCCATCTTTCCAGTTCTGGCTCGTCTGATCTTGCGCTGTGGCTCGCCATGCTCCTAGATCCAAGGCTTGTGTAAGCTAAGGCTGCAGTAGAATCAGAAAACGGGCAGAATGGGATACACAGTCAATCAAGAAGCAGATTACATTTAGTCATTTAGCAGACGCTCTTATCCAGAGCGACACAGTAGGTACAGGGACATTCCCCGAGGCAAGTAGGGTGAAGTGCCTTGCCCAAGGACACAGTCATTTGGCAAAGCCAGGAATCGAACCAGCGACCTTTTGATTACTAGCCCGATTCCCTAACCGCTGAGCCACCTGACTCCCAGATACATAATGTGAACAAAAATCAATGCTATCAGTACAGTATAGTATTCCTTTCACTTGGTTTTTAGAAAATATAGGCCTATTCTAGATGGAACTCGCCACATATGTTGTTCTTTTTGCTTCATGTTTTAAGTATGATGCCTAAGTAGTGTGTCGAGTTAACCCTTAGCTGAGTGAGTTCTAAATATTTCCCCACAGCGCAAGTTATTTTTCCAAAATGGTAGCTAGCTAGCTTACATTTACATTGTAATTTAGCAGACGCTCTTATGGGCCTCTTATGGACACAATGGGCCTCATTCACCAAATGTTCTTAAGAACTAATTTGTTCTTAAATCCCACTTACCCAGTTTTCATGAAGATTCTGGCATTCGCCAATGTTTTCTTATTTGGGAGCACTCTTACAAACAATTTAGAGGTGACATGTTTGCGCAAAAGCAAGTAGTTATACCGTTTTCGTCCGTTCTAATACAAATTTTAATATTTCTCTCCTTTATAATTTTGCAACTAATAATTTTCATAATTTACACATAATTTTATGTTTGTTTTAATAAATACACACTACACTTACACTTCTGCTAATTTGTAAAGCACTTTGAATTGCCATTGTGCATGAATTGTGCTAGGCCTATATAAATAAACTAGCCTTGCTTTGCCTTCAATTCACATCAATTATGTTAATGGGAACCTTGCCATCCAATAATAAGTGACTTACCACCGTATTTATAGGCCCAAAGTACGCTTATTCCGCACACGACAACAACATCACACAATGGATTATTTATTGCTGCTGCAAAATTTTGCAGATCGTGCCCTGAGGAGGGAAGGCATCTTCCGTGACCATACCGATTTATTTGCAGAGTGATGAGTACCTGTTGGGACGCTTTAGGCTACCAAGAGCAGTCCTCATGGATATTTGTAACAGCATGCAGTTAAACAAGTTACAATTGAACAACATGAAAGAGTGTACCTGTAGAAAAAATCATCAACAGTAAAATATTTCACAGCGAGTACAAGAATTTGAAACCGTTACAACTAACCAACAAGAGCAACAAGTCTCTCAATACGAGTCATTGTGATCCTGGAGGAAACTAACATCAGGTCCAGCCAAGCATTCCTAAGTGCCGTTGTACTCCCGGAACAAGTGCGTCTTGAGCCTTTTCTTGAAGGTGGGGAGACTGTCAGTGTCCCTGATGGAGGTGGGGAGTTGATTCCACCATTGGGGGGCCAGACGGGAGAAGAGCTTGTGTTGGGACTGGGCGCTCTTGAGCGGTGGGACCACCAGACGGGTGTCAGAAGAAGGCCATAGGTGGCGGGGGGGGGGGGTGTAAGGCTGGAGGAGAGACTTGATGTAGTCGGGTGCAGTCCCGTTCACCGCTCGGAAGGTCAGTACCAGAGTCTTGAATCTGATACGGGCCGTGATGGGAAGCCAATGGAGAGAGATGAGGAGCGGGGTAACATGGGAGCGTCTGGGTAGATTGAAGACCAGACGGGCCGCCGCGTTCTGAATCCTCTGGAGAGGGCGGGTTGCGCATGCTGGGAGACCGGCGAGCAGCGAGTTGCAGTAGTCCAACTTTGAGAGGACAAGTGCTTGGACTAGCAGCTGGGTGAAATGCTCAGATAGGTATCTCCTGATCTTCCGGATGTTGTAGAGGGTGAATCTACACGACCGGGAGACCGCAGCAATGTGGGCTGTGAGGGAGAGCTCGTCATCCATGGTCACCCCGAGGTTCCTGGCAGAGGATGAAGGGGTCACCGACGCTGATCCCAGGGTGATTGAGAGATCGTGGGAGATGGAGGGTTTGGCCGGGATGATGAGGAGTTCTGTTTTGGCGAGGTTCAGCTGGAGGTGGTGCTCGGTCATCCAGGCGGAGATGTCTGTGATATCTCCGCCTGAAGGAGGAGTTGAGGCCCACTGATGTGGTATCAGTGGGCCTCATTCAGAAAATGTTCTTAAGAACAAATTTGCTCTTAAACCCCACTTACGCATTTTTCACGAAGATTCTGGCATTCACCAATGTTTTCTTATTTGGGATTTGTTCTTGGGTAAGAACAGAATGTACGCACACCCAAGAGCACTCTTACGCACAATTGAGAGCTGACATGTTTGCGCAAAATAAGTAGTTATACCGTTTTCGTCCGTTCTAATTTAAAATTGAATATTTTGTCTCCTTTATAATCTTGCAACTCATTTTTTAATTATTTTACACATAATTAAATGTTTGTTTGTTTTAATAAATACACACTACACTTACACTTCTGCTAATTTTTAAAGCACTTTGAATTGCCATGGTATATGAATTGTGCTAGGCCTATTTAAATTAACTAGCCTTGCTTTGCCTTCAATTCACATCAATTATGTTACAGTTTTTCCCCATTGCTTTGGCTCATTTCACGAAACAGAAATGCCATTCTCAAAACAACACGTGCAAACCTCCAAACCACTGGGCACTTGTTCACAAACGATTGGAATTTTTCATTCCTTTAATCAAATTGCAATTGTATTAGCACATCCTCGTAAATGACAAGTGCAATTGCCTACAGTTTGCACAAATTTCAAATGATTTAGCACATCTTTGAAATGGTTAAGTACAATTGCCTTCATATTGGCATAATTTCCTTGTGTACATCATCACCTGCACAATAGTTCACTCCACTGTAAAAATATTTCAGGCACATAATACCATGAAAAACATCATGGTATATACTGTAATATGGATCTCTTGGATCAACTGGTTACAGTCATGGTCAGGTGCAACTAGAACTTTACTAAACAAGGGGACACATCCAATCACACAGTAAGTTTAGTTACAGTTTTTCTCAGTCGCTTTGGTGCATTTCTCACATCACTTTACATTTGCACAACAGTTAATGCAGTTCTCAAAACAATTAGTACAAACTGCAAAACCTAGTTGATAACCTGCAAAAGCGTGTCACTTGCTCAAAATGGATAACTCATTCCTCAAAAGCAAGTATTCATGTCAATGAAAGTGTCAGTGTCATCAAGATGAAAAGTCCCGACACCATTGTTTATGAACAAGATAGTCAAATGGCTTTGTCATGTTTTCATTATGACAGTTTACTCTGTAAATGTTTTCCAATGCAAAAAAGTCAGATCTTGGTGACACTACCTGAAAATGCTCAAGACAGCACTATATACTATTTGCACAGCCATTTGAAAAATACAGTAAAGTTACACATTACTGTATTTAGGGAGGTAAATGAGTACAAGACACTGAATATGTATGTTTCACATTTTTACTGCATATGCTCTTTGCAATTCTAATTTGTTCACAGCATTGTGCAAACAAAAAAATACACCCTTATTTATAACAAATATAAACTCCCTTTGGGTACAGCTGTGCACAACGGTAAACAATATTGCAGTACAACATGCAACAACAACATCAGGGATCCGCCTATGTACTCGGCCTCTTCTTCCTCTTCCCCTGTTTTGTCCCCTTCCTCCCCACACCCTCTTCCTCAAGGCTGACCTTCCATTTCTGTGTCACAGTATTGTAGAAATGGTACACACTATGTCCTGCTTGGTTCATATGTGCTTGTAAAGTGGGGGTTTATGGGACTCGGCTCTGACAGTGATTATAGAGAAGTGGCTTATCATTGGTTGCAACTGATACTTCACACCCCTTCTCTTCAGTGAAAGCTGAGATTCACTTGAGAGAAATGGTTAAATTTAGGAGACATTTTCAGGAAAAAAAAGATTTTAAAAAACGTTGTAAAATTTGCATGACAGATTTTGACAACTAGTTCAACATTTTTGTATATAATGACTCAAACAATGAAATGAGGACTATTAGTTTTATATGGAATGACTATTCAGCATTCACAAGTATAGTTAATTTTGACTGACATGACATAAGCAAATGATAATGTTATAAAACAGCAGAGAGTTGTATGAAAGCAATTGATGCATGTCCAAACGCACTTGCAATTTGTTGGAAGGAATGAGAAACTGCTACTATGATGTGCACAAATGACTAAATGTTGTGGAGGTTGAACTAACTGTTGTGCAAATGTAAATAGTGATGTGAGAAATGCACCAAAGCGACTGAGAAAAACTGTAACTGACAGGAGCTGACAACTGACCATGCTGGTCAGTTGTCAGGAATTTAAATGTAGATGCCCATCGTGTTATTGCACGACTTATAACAACGGCATATCACGTAATTAAGACGGACTAGCCGTTCGTCTCGTTCCCCCAGGCTATTGAACTGCAGCAGAAGAATGGTGTCGACTTGGGTACCTAGTATCATACTGATGAAATGCTATGGAAGCTTTTATATATTAGCATTGAGGGACCAGTTTCAGCCAGCCAGAGTTGTGCAGAGATAGCTGTCAGCAGGGAAGAGAGCACGTCATGTTTGAGGTTAAAAGTCAATTGTTTTGTTGACTATTACCTTTTAACTTTTTATCACTAGAAATGTGATTTCATTTGAGTTATTTTTATATCCAGGATGTGTTTAATAAATGGTTAAACATGTTAACAGAATAACACAATTTATAAGTCTGGTTTTGTTGTAACAATGATAAATTACAACTTTTGGAGGGGGTAAAAACTGTCTTGGGGCCAGTAAGTTTCAAACCCACTGGCCCGATGGGGCCAGTGCCAAAAAATGTTAATGTTGAGCCCTGGTAACTGTAGCACAGTGCACATGAGGGATATTTTTAAGGTCCACTGCCATACTGACAAAACATCTAATCATTTTGACCTGCAGTGTTTACACAATGCCAAAGGGACTTTTCATTTTGGGGGCACTGACTACTTGTATGAGAAAAGGATTTAGTTTTGACTGATGAGTTGTCTGTTTTAGGAGAAAGATGACCCTTTGCAGGGGTGCCATGGTGTTTTGCTGAACCATCTAGGTTATTTTGGCAAATGTATGTATGTCCTCTTTTTTCTCGAGAGATGAGCCAAAGCAATCGAGAAGGAACTTTTCATTTTGGGGGCACTGACTATTTATATGAGAAAATGATTTGGTTTTGAAGCATGAGTTAACTGTTTTGGGTGAGATATGACCTTTTGAAGGTGATCTATGTATTTGTGCTGAACCATATAGGCTATTTTGCCAAATGCACTTAGAGTTTTGAGAATGTAATTTCTGTTTCAAGAATTGAGCCAAAGCAATGGAGAAAAACTAACGGGGAACCTTGCCATCCAATAATAAGTGACTTATCACGGTATTTATAGGCCCAAAGTAGTCTTATTCCGCACACTAAGACAATATCACACAATGGCGTGTTTATTGCTGCTGCAAAATTTTGCAGATTGTCCCCTGAGGAGGGAACGCATCTTCCGTGACCATACCGATTTATTTGCAGAGAGTGACGAGTACCTGTTGGGACGCTTTAGGCTACCAAGAGCAGTCCTCATGGATATTTTGTAACAGTCAACTGTCTTCTAGGCTATGTTTTGAAATGTTTTTTTGCTTCAGAATTCAGATTAAAGTTAAACCATTTCATTTCACTTCATCAGTTCTGCGCACTTCTCCAGATACAGCGTTCACTGCGCTTTTATCCAAAGCGACTTCCAAGAGAGAGCTTTACAAAAGAGCATAGGTCACTGATCATAACAACGAGATAGCCCCAAACATTGCGAGCAGCCAAAACATGAAGCATACATTGTGGAAAACCAAATAAGTGCAAAAGGGAAGAACCATAAGAGCATGCAGTTAAACAAGTTACAATTGAACAACATGAAACTCCCCACAAGAGTGCAAGAGTGTACCTGTAGAAAAAACAATCAACAGTAAAATATTTCACAGCGAGTACAAGAATTTGAAACCGTTACAACTAACCAACAAGAGCAACAAGTCTCTCAATACGAGTCATTGTGATCCTGGAGGAAACGAACATCAGGTCCAGCCAAGCATTCCTAAGTGCCGTTGTACTCCCGGAACAAGTGCGTCTTGAGCCATTTCTTGAAGGTGGGGAGACAGTCAGTGTCCCTGATGGAGGTGGGGAGTTGATTCCACCATTCGTGGGCCAGACAGGAGAAGAGCTTGTGTTGGGACCGGTGCTTGTGTTGGGTATTTTATTGATGAAACGGCTAATTTGTAAATTTGCTCCGACTTCTCGATAACCTAGGTAGCCTAAATAAACACTCAACGACGACTTACAAAAAACCGTTGCGCCGCCTACTCTTCTGGCGGTGAATTGTTTTCAGCACCCACAGCCTACGGAGAACAATAAACGAAGTCTATCCGTCCGTATCCGTGCGTATCCGTGCGCCCGCCCATCCGTATACGGAGACGCAGAAGCATATTTTGGCCTTAACGTCAAAACAATGTACCCCCGGGACGCAGTCTCACTCCACTTGTTTTCCATGAATCACAAAAATAATCGGAGCATCTGGCTAAAAGCACAATTCCCACATCTCCTAAAGGCTGCCCTCCTCGACTTGGTGGTTGGGGTAGAATTGACCGAACTGTAAAACGGTAAACTTATGAACATGACGCGACCAAAACATGGCTGCCGCCTAAGCCTATGTGGTCTCCCTGGCGCATAGGCTTATTACAAAGACTTTCACGACCCAAATCAAAATTCTGAGCCGACAGGTCTGTGGGGTATCGCTTTTTCTCCTAAAGGATGCCCCCCTCCACCTTCTTGGTGAAGAATTCGCCGAGATGCAAAATGATTCATTAATTATAAACACAGAGGGAAAAAGATAGCTACTTTTCGAGTTCGGTTTTCCGTCACTTCAAGCTCACAATCTAAAAGTGCTCAAACCTTCACCATCATTCAAGAGTAGGGGAGTCAGGTGGCTGAGCGGTTAGGGAAGTGGGCTAGTAATCTGAAGGTTGCCAGTTCGATTCCCGGCTGTGCAAAATGACGTTGTGTCCTTGGGCAAGGCACTTCACCCTACTTGCCTCGGGGAGAATGTCCCTGTACTTACTGTAAGTCGCTCTGGATAAGAGCGTCTGCTAAATGACTAAATGTAAATGTAATGTAAGAGTAGTGTACTTTCACGAACCCAATCATTGATTCTAGCTTAAAATGTGTAAAAATAGGTGACATGACTTACCGAAAGTGGCTGCCTCCAACACGGCTATCAGGCGATTCCAGTTGAAAACAACAATGGTCAGCACACACTTGGTCAGCACACAATTTCCAGAAAGGATGTGTGTGCGTCTCGCCAAGCTCGCGCGTGTGTCAAGTAGGGTGACCACCTGTCCCGCTTTGCGCTGTATCGCACAGCATTTTCAATATGTGACGTGCGGGAGAAGGGGTGAAAATGCTGTGCGATACAGCGCAAAGCGGGACAGGTGGTCACCCTACTTGACACACGCGCGAGCTTGGCGAGACGCACACACATCCTTTCACTCAGCTTGGCATGCAACTCAGCTTAATTTTGTAACTCTGTTAGTGAAATGACAAACACTTTCTCCATTAAGGAGTTAACAGTTTGCCCTGTAGCAGAACAGCAATCAGATGTTTTTCAATCCGCAGACATTATCCTACGTAATCAGTTGTGAAACGTCGCATTTGCACTACAATGCATTTCACAATGCATTTTAGAAACAGTATAATAAAACTCCCGGTCCTGTCCTACATCTATAAAGTTGAATAATGGATTTTGGTGTTTTAAAAACCCATCGACACTGTATGACTATGTTTAGCCTGTGTTCTGCTCCTCTCTCCCACCAACCGTCTCTGGAGGAGGGGATCCCTCTCTGAATTGCTCCTCCCAAGGTTTCTTCCATTTTTTTTCTCCTGTTGAGAGTTTTTTGGGAGTTTTTCCTTGTCTTCCTTGAGGGTTTAGGTTGGTTGAGGGGCAGTTCTATGGGCATATGTGAAGCCCTCTGTGACATGCTTGCGTGTAAAAAGAGCTATACAAATAAATTTGATTTGATTTGAACTGAATTCCCTGAAATGTTCAAATAGAGCTGTGTTCATGTATGTTTAATACAACTTAATGGCTCATTATTTTCACCTTGTATGCATTGCAGTAGGCTACTGTGTATGAGTTCTTTATCTCACACGCTACCTCACCAATTTAACAATCCTAAAAACCAACTGCTATTCTAATCAACTATTTAATGATGCAGCAATTCAGTATTTCTTTTCAACTTACTGGGGGAGTAGGATTTTGGCAACACTGTTTTTCATCAGAATCAGAAAGGGTTTTAATTGCCATGAAAGTTTGCACAGACAAGGAATTTACTTTGGCAGGAAGGTGCATACATTAAACATATAGGAACCTTAAAACTTAAATATGTGGTCTAACTATACAAAAGGTACAAAGTCTAGCTAATACTAAGGGGATTTAGAATAAAATATAAAGTAGCCATAATTTACAATATAAAAATACAAATACTACAAAAGATACAAATAGTGCAAATTGCAATGTGGCAAGGTGTCATTGTGCAGCTTGTGATTAAAGTAATTAAAGTCAGTGTGAGCCCTTAACCTTGTTGAAGAGGCCAACAGCGGATGGGAAGAAGTTTTTGTGGCGTGTGGTATTGGTCCTGATGGACCGCAGCCTTCTGCCGGAGGGGAATGGCTGAAACAGAGTGTGTTCACAATCTTCTTTGCTCGCCTCAGGGTCCTCTAGGTGTGCAGGTCTTTGAGGGTAGGCAGATTGCAGCCGATCACCTTCTCAGCAGTGCGGATGATACACTGCAGTCTGCTCTTGTCCTTGGCATCAGCGTACCAGATGGTGATGGAAGAGGTGAGGATGGACTCAATGATGGCTGTGTAGAAGTGCACCATCATTGTCTTTGGCAAGTTGAATTTCTTTCGCTGCTGTAGGAAGTACATCCTCTCATCCACAGTGTTGACTGGGGAGTCGCACAGGGTGATGGGGGTGAATGGGGCTGTATTCTTCCTGAGGTCCACAACCATCTCCACTGTCTTAAGAGCATTGAGCTCTAAGTGGTTCTGGCTGCACCAGGTTGTCAGCTTCCCAGCTGTAATCAGACTCGTCCCTGTCAGAGACGAGCCCAATGAGGGTGGTGTCGTCCGCCAACTTCGAGTTTGACGGATGGATGACTGCAAGTGCAGCTGTTGGTGTACAGGGAGAAGAGCAGAGGGGAAAGGACGCAGCCCTGAGGAGATCTGGTGCTGATGGACCGGGAGTCAGAGACGTGTGTTCCCAGCTTAACACACTGCTTCCTGTCAGACAGGAAGTCTGTGATCCACCTGCATGTGGAATCAGGCACATTCAGCTGGGAGAGCTTGGCCTGAAGCAGGGCGGGGATAATGGTGTTGAAGGCAGAGCTGAAGTCCACAAACAGGATCCTGGCGTAGGATGCTGGGGAGTCCAGGTGCTGTAGGGTGAAGTGGAGGGCCATGTTAACTGCGTCGTCCACAGACCTGTTGGCTCTGTAGGCAAACTGTAGGCAAACTGCAGGGGGTCCAGGAGGGGGTCTGTGATGGATTTGAGGTGTGCCAGCACCAGGCGCTCAAAATACTTAATTACCACAGAGGTCAGGGCGACGGGTCTGTAGTCATTATGTCCTGTTGGTCTTGGCTTTTTGGGCACAGGGATGATGGTGGATAACATCCTACCTGCCGAAATCCTCCCCCCCCCCCATATCTTGGGACTATAATATCTGACACAACCCAAAATTATGTTGGTGGCTCCTCATGCCCTGTAAAGTGTGACATAAAAAGCTTTTGATACTAGTTGCAAAAATGTAAACGTTAGAAGGGGAGTAGGATTTTGGCAACTGTTTTTCATACCTGCCGAAATCCCCCCCCCCCCCCATATCTTGGGGCTATAAGATCTGACACACCCCAATGTGGACAATCTGGATGGCGACACTAACTGAGAATAGAAGTATGCAGTGGCATAACGACGTCTCTGGCGTTGATAACAACCCTAACCGTTTAAAAATCGGTTGAAAATGTAGCAAGTTATGGTCATTTAAAAAGTACATGTAGCATCAACACAATGTTATGGGTGAGCGAGTTGACTTTAGCAAGATTGCCGCCATGTGCGGACGTTCTAGACTCCGCCGTAAGACATCTAGTCTTTATATATATCTATGGTCACCCTAGTGTCAAGGGGCAGGATGAGCCTGTGAGATTTTGGAGCGCGCGCGCTGTGGAGCAATTCAATTTAATTCAATCATATTTTGACATACCAAGGTGAAATTGTTTATGGTACTTCAGAGTGATGTCATCTTGAACCCTATTAGGTTTGAAAAACCATCAGTCAAAAATAAAGCTGCAAGCAGCGATGCGGGTTCCTCCGCAAAATGGCAAAATATTATAAACATGTACACTGTTGAAGATGGAGAGTTGGACAACAAGAGAGCAAAACAACTTCATGTTTGGCCAACAACAATAGGCTGAAAGGGGATTTGAACTCATGAGCATAAGGTCACAAGTCAGTCTCTCTATCCTCTCTGCTACACACCAACTGTTGAGATTGTATGAGTAGAAAAGGCAGAGTATGAGCTTTGGTCAGCTTTGGGACAAAGGTTAAGAAACGGTTGACATTTCAAGGTAAAATTGCATGAAATTGCTCATGGTACATCAGAATGATGTCACCTTGAAGCCAATAAGGTTTGAAAAACCATCAGTCAAAATGATATTTTATTTATTGACACAAAGATATTGAGGCAATGTGGACACTTATATAAATACACCCCTTTCAGACATTTTGTATTGCATTTCTACATTTACATTTAGTCATTTTAGCAGACGCTCTTATCCAGAGCGACTTACAGTAAGTACAGGGACATTCCCCCGAGGCAAGTAGGGTGAAGTGCCTTGCCCAAGGACACAGTGTCATTTGGCATAGCCGGATTTGAACCTGCAACCTTCTGATTACTAGCCCGATTCCCTAACCGCTCAGCCACCTGACTCCCCGATTTCTCATTCCATTTCACCCTATATAAAGACACATCTGCCCGCACACTATCCCCATCCATGCTGCTTCCCTCTCTCCCAGCGCAGGTCATGCCAAAGCAGAAATGCTGCTGCAGCCGCATGAGGTTTAGATATAGTCCAAAAATTACCTCCCACAATCAATACATATCAACCGCAACAGTGTTTTCAAACTTTCTCAAAGATGGCTTGAAAACCACGGATATTCACTTTCTTCTTGAGTAGATCTCAAGAATAGCCTCATAGGCTGTACCCTAGCCAGTTGCCTATGTCCAGCTCCTTGTGAGTGTAGCCTTTGATAGTATAAGGGCTGACTCTCTGTTCCCATTAAACTACACGACATGCACACTCAGGGTGACCTAACTAACAAACAATAACATTACAAACATCTAACTGAACGAAGACAACAACTGAAATCCCTTGCATGGTCGTTGTAACCGAACTATTTTCCGCAAGTCTTTTCCGCACGTTTTTTGACATGCCGCACTGCATGCTGGGTACTCAAGAGCGCTGACAGCTGATTATCTAGCTGTGCTCCGACTGCGTGATATGACGAGATGCTAGTGACGCGCTAAGGTCTCTGAGTCTCCTGCATTAACAATTTCTGCTCGATTAGCAAGCTATTTTTACTAATGTTTTGTTAGCTATTGAATGGTAATGCAAGCTAGCTAAAAACAATGTTAGTTAGCTTGGCTAAACTGGTTTTCATAGCAACAGAAATCAACAAATCAGATCAGTCGAACTTTATTCAGAAAGGTATTGTATCTGTATTTTTTACTCTACTCTTTAATGCATGACTATGTTTAACTTAATGTCAGCACCTCTCTATCACCAACTGTCTCTGGAGTGGAGGGTGGGGGCTTCATATCCAACAAATTACACCCCTGAACTTTTAAAACAGATCTAATGGCCTACTACAATTGTAAATATTCTATGGCTTCTTCTCCAATTGGGCCTCGATACAATGTCATCTAATATTTTCTGCCCATTCTGCACAGTTTTTGGGGACTTTCCACACCAGCACCCTTTGCCCAGTCCCTCTATTCTGCCCTACTACATGTGTTTTCCAACACCAGTTACAATCAACCCTGGGCAGGGACGGCGCCAGAGAATTTTTAATACAGGTGCTGAGGAGGTGCTAGATCATTGACAGGGGGAGCTGTGCAATTATATATACATAAATACTATTAATAAAGAAGCAGTACTTCTCTTGAGTGGTTTTTATTCAGATGAATAATCATTGGATTCAGGTCAAAAGTCTATCACTTGAACTGGTTTCATCACTTAAGACACTCAAAGTCAGCAGCTTGGCATACTGGGACATGGAAAGGATTAAACATTTAGACTTTCATCAAAGTAAAAAATGCTGGTTTGTCCTTTTTCATCAATGTCCTCAAAAAAGCAGTCTGCAGAGCTACTGTGTCTGTGGGGTGACTGTCTCTGGAGGGCTGGCAGGCAGGGGCAAGCAGGGCCTGCAGGCAGGCAGGGCAGGCCAGCTGAATGAAGCTGTCCAGCTAGAGAGGGATAGTCCAGCAAGGGGTCTGTGATGCTCTCAGCATTCTCTGTTGTTGCTCTCAGCATCCTCTATTGAACTCTGTTGAGCAGGCCTCTGCATGACCCTCCAGACCTGTAAAAGTGAAGAAAGGATCCATGTCAGTTCAGTTGTGAAAAATGCTTTTTCCATCTACACTTGACATAAACTACAGTTTTGACTGTGAAATGCAGTGGCATTACTTGAACTTGAATCCAAATGTGTTGACCTGATGGAGACCCATGCAAAGTCACTCAAAACACTGGTTCGATTCCAGGCTCTGGCAAGAGTATTTAGCTCTAAACTGGTCAATATATACACATCTGACAAAAGACCAGCTCGACCTTTCCCTGTAAACAGTGATTCTGACTGTCAGAGACCTTTAAATAACCTGACTTACTGAAATTGGCAAAACTAGCCTGGCTAACGTAGGTCGCTTTCTCAGGGCATATGACGAATGAAACAGGCTCGCCTTGAAAAATCAGATATACTGGCTATCTTTAGCAGGCCCTTGTCTACAAAAAGCAGTCCTTCCTGACGTTTTTGGAGTAGAATTGAGTGAAATACAAAATTGTTTACACATTGCCAGTGGGCGAGCCGAGCCTGACTCTGAGGCTAACGTCAAATAATGTACCCCGGGACGCAGTATCACTCTAATTGCAAGTCCACAAATCACAAAAATAATCGGAGCATCTGGCTAAAAGCACAATTCCCACATCTCCTAAAGGCTGCCCTCCTCAACCTTTTTCGTGTAGACCTAACTGTAAAATGGTGAACTTATGAACATGAGGCGACCAAAACATGGCTGCCGCCTAAAGGCCGAATTATACTTCTCCGACTCCGTTACGGACGGACGGAGTCGGACGGATTGGTTGAATTTATAGTACTCCGAAGGCTGTGGGTGCTGAAAACACTTCACTGCCAGAAGAGTAGGTGGCGCTGCACTGCGATGCTAGCTAGGTTATCAAAAAGACTAAGCAAATTTACAAATTAGCCGTTTCATCAATAAAATAAGCACATTTTCAGCAACTACACTGCCCATTTCTCGTCACATTTTAATTCAGATGCTGATTTACATGTACTGTTTAGCTGAAATAGGAATTGTAAACTTACAGCAATGGCGGTCAAAGGATTCTGTTCCGTCTTGTTGGTCACAGCAACCCCGCCCCTGACGCAAGCGGTTCTTAATACGGACCAATCACAGCCAAGGGGTATCCGTAAAATGACGGACGGATAGTCAGGAAAATCAGGAGGTGCACGTAGAGCTCTCCGAGGGGCTCGGAGAGGGCACTGAGAGGGAGTTCCTCGTCGGAGAGGGCGTTCCCTGTGTCCGTCTCCGTAAAAACGGAGAAGTATAAATCGGCCTTTAGCCTATGCGGTCTCCCTGGCGCATAGGCTTATTACAAAGACTTTCACGCCCCAAATCAAAATTCTGAGCCGACAGGTGTAAGGCAGAGTTTCTGGGTACATGTACAGCTTGTGTCTCTGTAAGGTCAAGAGGTCATGCAGCGAGGCCCCCTCTGAGCAGAATATAGCATGCAGTCCAGACAGTGGGGAGACAGTGAGGAAAATCATGTACAAATAGGGCTTATGTGATTAACGACCACTTCACCTGCTGAACGTTCTAGTGTGTCAATACATTGACCACTGAAGACCCGTTGCGGAAGCAATTCTGTGCATTCTATATCTGTACTGTCCAACTCATGTATTTAAGCACGACTGAGAGACAGAGTTCTCACTCATGCCATCAGCTCGTCTTGAACTGATTGTTTGATCCGGACCGCTCGACTAATAAACCCAAGTCAACTCCTTTCCTTTGTCGTGACTCCTTCCGGCCTGCCTTCTCCAGAATTTACATCTTATCAACAGGTCTGTGGGGAATTGCTTTTTCTCCTAAAGGCTGCCCTCCTCGACCTTTTTGATGAACAATTCGCCGAGATACAAAATGACTCACTAATTAAAAACACAGAGGAAAAAATCTAGATCTACAGTAGCTACTTTTCGAATTCGGTTTTCCGTCACTTCAGACTCACGATCTAAAGGTCTAAAAGTGCTAAAACCTTCACCATAATTCAAGAGTAGTGTACTTTCACGAACCCAATCATTGATTCTAGCTTAAAATGTGTAAAAATAGGACTTACCGAACGTGGCTGCTTCCAACACTATCAGGCGATTCCAGTTGAAAACAACAATGGCCGCCGAAAAAAAAATTATATTCGTAACGGCGAGCTGCGATTGGAAGCGGAATGAAACAGGAGCTAAAAACAGAGGGTGGGGGCTTGGTCAGCACACAATTTCCAGAAAGGATGTGTGTGCGTCTCGCCAAGCTTGCGTGTGTGTCAAGTAGGGTGCCCACCTGTCCCGCTTTGCGCTGTATCGCACAGCATTTTCAATATGGGACGTGCGGGACAAGGGGTGAAAATGCTGTGCGACACAACGCAAAGCGCGACAGGTGGTCACCCTAGTGTCAAGGGGCAGGATGAGTCTGAGAATTTGGAGCATGCGCGCTGTGGAGCAATTCAATTGAATTCAATCATATATTGTGACATATCAAGGTGAAATTGCGTATGGTACTTCAGAATGATGTCATCTTGAAGGTTCAAAGGTTTGAAAAACCATCAGTCAAAATTATATTTGATTTATTAACACAAAGATATTGTGGCAATGTGGACATTTACATAAATACACTTCTTTCAGCCATTTTGTATTGCATTCCTTATTCAATTTCACCCTATATAAAGACATGTATTCTACAAATATGTAACAATTTTCAAGTCGATTTTCAAGTCTATGCTTCATGAGGAGAAGGTTGTACCAAATTTGGACAGTACAGCAAAATTTATCATGGCAAACCTTATGGGTTCTTGAGGCTTTTTTGTTCCCCATGAGAAATAAGGCAAGTATACCAATTTTCAGGCATTTTGGAGTAATGGGGCGCTGAGGAAATCACGTAGACTTTGGGCGTGGCTTATAGTGCCACCTATGGGCGTACATGGGCCACTAGCCGTCTGGGAGTAGTGAGTGACCTGTTGTATAATTGGGCCAAATTTGAAAAAATCGGGTCAAGTACTTTTTGAGCCATTTAGCAGAGAAGAGGAAAAATAATAATAATAGGAATACTAACAAAAACAATAGGTTCCCTCCTACTGGAGGAACCCTAATAATAAGAATAAGAATACTAACAAAAACAATAGGTTTCCTCCTACCGGAGGAACCCTAATAAGAATACTAACAAAAACAATATGTTTCCTCCTACCAGAGGAACCCTAAATAATAAGAATACTAACAAAAACAATAAGTTTCCTCCTACTGGAGGAACCCTAATAATAAGAACACTAACTAAAACAATAGGTTTCCTCCTATCGGAGAAACCCTAATAACGATGATGAGGATGGGAGAAAGGGCTGAGCAGGACCAAAGCAAAGAAATCAAATATATAACGTCCCCACCCCTAACCTGTCCTAACTCCCTAGCACAACACTCTTGATCTAATCTGGCCCACAATCAAGGTGCCCTAAACAACCCTCTCCCCACACAAGGGAAAACAAAGGAGCTTAAATAACAGGAAGTGGGTTCTGATTAGTGAATCGGGGCAGATGGGTAATTGATATAGGTGGATTAAATGATGAGCTGTAGTCACTGATTGGACCATTCAACAGGAGGGCGGGAACTGAATGACACCTGGGAAACATAGACACGGACAGAGGGAGACAAACAAACAGAGCCAACCGAACAGTACACGCAGTCACAAGTCACGGGACGTAACAATGAGAAAACAATTGAGTCTTGATAAACGTAGGAGTTAGCTAGGCTTGTGTGTTCTGATAGTAGGTTAGCTAGCTAGCTGCAGAGCTGTATCAGCAGTGTTCACGTTAATTTGGTAGTTAAGAGCAGCACGGTCAGACACTACCACAAATTGGGTGTCCCGCAAGTAAACATTTTTTCCAGAAATTGTAGGTTAGGCAACACCTCCCTTGTATTTATTTCCATCTCACAATTTTACATAAACTTTGGATGCTTTTTTTAGTTAGGCTATATAGTGTATATTACAGGATAAGATAACAGGCCTACAAATGTTGTTGAATAAATACAGAAAGTACATGTTTTGTTTTTCACCAAAATGTTCTATATCACATCACGCATGACACGCCCACAACTCAGCAGGAAGCTTAGGTATCAAGAACAAATTATGAGTATTTAGTGATCCTAAACATGTTGTATATTATATTGAGTGGTTTCTTCAACACTAACTTTTGTAATATGCAAGAAAATGAAAAAAAGCGGACAAAACGCCGACAACAGACTGGACTATGTCACATTTGTGTGGGGGAGATCATCTTGTGCAGGTTAATTCATTACAATCTTAAATTTAAATCTTGATTTAAATGTGAATATGATATTGTATTCAAGCTTAATTTTTTTTCTCAATAAGTTACCAGTATCTTACAAAATACAGTTGTTAATAATGTCACTGACAATTAATATAATTGCTTTAATTAATTAAAACAAGAGGTTGAGTGGGGAATGGTTTTCTCTTGCAATGATCTGGTTTCCCCTCAGAAACGAATAAAGTCAAAGCACCCAATTTTAAATGTCTTAAAACGTTTGAAACAGCTGTGTTTATATGGGAATTTCTGTCATCTTAAGACTGCCAAATGTATCGACTTAACACAAACTTACAGGTTTTGGCACATATGGCTTTCCATAATTAGGGCATTTGTGGATGAGCAACGTCAGTATGTTGCCGGTCAAAACAAAACTAGCACAGTTTATGCAAGAAAGTAAATGCTATACCCAGCACCACACTGAGCCGCACGCGAGGGCGGACTCAGCGAATTCACGTGAATGAATCGCTGCCAGTGGATCTAGTGTACTCAGGCGAACAGGTGTATATCACAAGGGCAACGTTGCGCAAACTTTTGTCGCAAATTAATTGAACTTCTGAGGCGACAAGCAAAAAGCGAATTGCCTGTATGTATCCGTTTTTGTTTTCTGGAATATATAGCCTAATTACATATATTTTGTCATTCTTTTATGGGGGCGGGAGGTTGGTTTGGGGGGGTGGGCCGACCTGGAGCAGGTTAATATAGCTTCGGTGCATATGAAAAAAAAAAACATTCTCCAGCCTTTCTCAACCCTGGTCCTCAAGGACCCCCTGCCAGGCTTGTTTTAAATGTTTCCCTGCCCCAATACACCTGATTCAAATAAATGGGTCATTATCAAGCTCAGCAGAAGCCTGGTAACAACCCATTCGTTTGAATCAGGTGTGTTGGAAGAGGGAAATGTTTAACACATGCAAGGAAGGGGGGTCCTTGAGGACCAGGATTGAGAAAAGCTGCTCTACAGTGCAAACTAACCTATAGCGGGGAGTAAGTGTGGGATTGGATGGCCTATCATGCAAACATACAGTACATACTTCCTTTCCTGTCTCATCTCAACCCACCCTTCCTGTCTCCAGCTGTCAGGTTTTGTGACCACTGCCAGGTTCTGAAGCCGGACCGCTGTCATCACTGCTCCATTTGTGAAACGTAAGTATGTCACACACAGACACACTCCTTTTGTCCATGTGATGTGGAGAGAGACCATTGATTGTAAAAAGAATGGACGGCATGACAGATCCTCAAAAGTGAAGCCAAAACATCTTGATTGCCCCCTGGTTGCTTGCTGCAGTATAGGTCATAAGTCCTGCCTCCTCCTTGTTGGCTGATAGGACATAAGCCAAACTAAAAAATCAAGTGCACGTGAAAATAATTTTCTTCCCAAAGATGGTTTCTGTCATTTTAGGTACAGTGCAACTGCAAAGTATTCACAGCGCTTAGTGAAGGGCCTTATTCAGGGAGGTGACCAAGAACCTGATGATCACTCTGACAGAGCTCCGGCATTGCTCTGTGAAGAGAGGAGAACCTTCCAGAAGGACAACCATCTCTGCAGCTCTCCACCAACCAGGCCTGTATGGTAAAGTGGCCAGATGGAAGTCACTCCTCAGTAAAAGGCACACGACAGCCTGCCTGGAGCTTGCCGAAAAGCACCTGAAGGACTCTCAGATCATGGAAAAAAAATATTTGGTCTGATGATTTAACTCTTTGGCCTGAATGCCAAGCGTCATGTCTTGAGGAAACCAGGCACCGCTCATCACCTGGCAAATACCTTCCCTACAGTGAAGCATGGTGGTGGCAGCATCAAGCTCTTGTTTTTCAGCAGCAGGAACTGGGAGACTAGTCAGGATCAAGGGAAGGAAGAATGCAGCATGTACAGAGACATCCTTAATAAAACCTGCTCCAGAGCGCTCTGGACCAAAGGTTCATCTTCCAACAGGACAGGACAACGACCCTAAGCACACAGCCAATATAACAAAGGAGTGGCTTCGGGACAACTCTGTGAATATCCTTGACTGGCCCAGCAACAGCCGAGACTTGAACCCAGTTTTTGAGAGAATTGCAAATTAAGAAAACATCTTCATGAATTTGACAACACATGCGCAGCATTCAGCAAACGCGCTGCAAATACACACAACACAACCAAATACATAAACGCGCTGCAAATACATAAACGCGTTGCAAAAACGAAAGCACGCAAACCAAAAACGCTACATCCAGTTTTCACAACGGAAGTTGTCCAGGCCTCTAGGGGGAGCGCTAAATGGGACAGCTTGATTTTTGGCCCCACGGAGCGAGAGAGAGAGAGAACATATGAGAAGTTTGTTTTAGAAATGGGACCAAAATCGCTGCTCTTTTGAAAAACTGTAAAAGAGGAGGGCTACATGTAAAAATGAATACTAACCTTTTTATGTTGCCTCTTTACTTCGATGTTGTTCCAAACTTCTCACATGCTCTCTCTCTTTCGCTCAGTGGGGCCAAAAATCAAGCTGTTCCACATAGCACTCCCCCTAGAGGCCTGGTCATTTTTGCAACGCGTTTATGTACTTTCAGCGTTTTTGGTTTGCGTGCTTTCGTTTTTGCAACGAGTATGTATTTGCAGCGCGTTTATGTATTTGGTTGTGTTGTGTGTATTTGCAGCGCGTTTGCTGAATGCTGCGCATGTGTTGTCAAATTCATGAAGATGTTTTCTTAATTTGCTTGTGTTTTGTCTATTTGCATGTGTTTTCTTAATTTGCAGCGCGTTTGCACATGACGGCCACCGTACCATAGAAACGTGAAAAAAATGTCCTCAAATACTGAACCTGACTCATCTGTTGTTACGTTTGTTAAAAGGGGCAGGGAGTCAGGACAATGATTTAATCAGAATATCTTGCTAAACGTTTCCCTGCACTGATTAAATGTTGATGAAATGTAGGCTAACACTGTACCCAGCTAACAAAATGACGTCCCCAGGGCGTCCCTTGTTAGCTGGGTAGCTAGATAGCTTATATGGACATTAAACCAACAGGTTAATGTTTGGCTACCCACCTTTCTTGGTAAAAAACTGGGTTACTGATTGAAACCCTGTCTTTTGTCTATCCTCTCTTTTTTCTCTGATCTTTTCCGAAACCCTGATTTGTGTTTACTGCCTGACATTCTAGCAACTAGCGCATCTACTGACTGCAACTAAACACCGTCACCGATAAGTGCGCTAAGGCAGGATCAAACCATTTCATGCAGATACAGGGGGATGGTCGGTCAATATGGATGTTTACTTTTTGGTCAATAGGGATATTTAACCTTTATTGCCAAACACAAGTAAAAACAAAGAGATCATTCATTGTATTATTATATTTTAAATGTATTATATACTCGATGATGGTTTATATAATATAATATAATTTTATATTACTTTTTTTCCTATTTTTTGGGGCCCCTGTCAGTCAGGGGCCCTTAGAATAGTCCTAACTTTTCCCCCCTATACGGCGCCCCTGCCCACACATGAATGGTCTCAGGAAACTTTTCTGCTGGCATGACACAGGATCGATGGTAGCGCTCAACTTTTCTTTGTGCCAAGCTCAATTGTTTTCTTTTGTTTACACCGCAGTGTCTACGGCATGTTACGGCTGCGACGCAAGTTTGTTCCGTCCTTGAAGCAACCTCACCACACCAGACACGTCTGCAGCGCATGCGACGCGACCAGATTTAGTTGTACACATGCAAACTCACCTTTTGGCGAAATTCCCAGTTTTTTATCCAAATCGTTGTTTTCAGCATGTTCGTTTGGCCAACCAATGTCATCATGAAACACACGCTTTTTATTTCGAGTCTTCGGGTCTGTAATTTACGGAGCCCCAGACATGACTTCCGAAAAAAAAAAAGAAGAATTTGTGGCCACGAAATCCTAATTCGTGGCCACGAAATGCTAATTTGTGCTATTTTGGGGATAACAACGTAGTTTAACTATATTGCGGGCAGTTCTGCTATACCTGTGTGGGGCACATACCCAGAGCAAGCTAAAGGTGCAGTCATGGACAGAGATGATTTGATTGTATTGTATTTTAGGCTGGTGAATGACCGTGGTAAAATAGGTTTGAAGTTGGATATTCAACAGATATTCGGACGCCCAGTATTGTGTTATTTTAACCGGTGTTAGCACCGCTACGACCGGCTGCTTAGCCACTGCTTTTGGCTGCCTAAACAAAGCGTATGTTTAGAGACCATCAACAAATTACACGTTTCAAAAGTCAATAGCTTCTCAACAACATGAACTAGGAGCGTCAAAATAATGTTAAACTGTTGAAAATGTATGCATTCATGCTGCACAGCCTTTATTTTGTTCATTTTCATCTCAAGTTATTACAAATTAATTCTCATGTTTTAATGCCCACTGTGTTTTTATTTTGAAGTGACCAGGGGCATTTTCCATAAAGCGGAATTTAAGACAGGCATGTCAGTTACTTTCCCGTTTATTTGGTAAACTTTCTTTATGGAACATTCAGACTTTTATTCTTGAATTTTACCTTAATGCTTGGACGCGACTTCCGCTAAAAACATATCTCTCGCAAAGCTGCGTGGAGGCCCGTGTCTGGGATGCTTCTGAAACGCGCCGCACCTCGTCTGGTGTGAACTGCACAATTGACTGGAATGGTTATGGAGTAGCAAGCTACATAACTGAAACATTCTGGCTCCTTTCCACTGTGCAAAATTGGCTTCCGTGGTTGTGGATAATGGCCGCGTTAAGAAGCGTTAAGAAGTTCATTAATATCGGTGAACTTGTGATGTGTCTTAGTCGTTGGCGGGTCTCAGTTTATGTGCTGAATTGAAATATAAAATGTTCTCAGGTTTAGCAGCATTTTAGTATTAGCCTACGTATCATCATTATTATTTTATCTTTTTTTACTTGGACAAAAAATATTTTTCAGTGTGGTTCTTCGGGGTTACAGGTCTGAGTCAGACTTTAAGAGGGTGTCGTGGAAGGTTTTGAGAGAATCAATCGTTAAGCTGAAGTCGGGTGAAGTACAGAGTTAATGTTTATTTGACGTATGATGTATACATAATAACGTTACCAACATAACATCATGGACACACAAACATAAGATAATAACACAAAGACAATTCCATACAGCTCCATCTAGCATTCTAGAATGGAACCAGGAGAATCCAGCACTAGGGGTGTCACGATACCAAGAATTCAGTAGTCGATGCCAATACCAGTAAAATAACATGATTCACTATGCCGATTTCGACCACGGTTAAAAGTACATGTACATGGAATTTTCTTAAATTCCATGTACTTGAACTTGAAACATGAACTTCTTTATTAAAATACTTGAAAAATATCAAAATGTCATACCAAGACATAAAAACATGCAATATAGCATATAACAACATAATAAAGTGGAATTAATGCTCATAGTGCAACAACTAGTGTCCCCAGACACGTTCCAGACATATTTTCAAAAGGTACTGTGCAAAAACAACAACAGTGCAAAACAAAACAGTGGATATAGCAGTGCAGCCATTCAGGCCAGGGGTCTCATTTATAAAACTGTGCGTAGGATTCTTACTAAAAGTGTACGTACGCCCAAAAGCCTAAAATGCCGTACGCCCCAAAAAAATCTGATTTATAAAACCTTGCGTACGCACACCTGTAAGCAATGTTCCCTTTATAAATCACAGATTACCCACAAGTGTGCGTACGTGAATCTGCATTTAACCCACCCTGAACACGCCCATTTTTAACCATAAATGGTCAATGCAAAGCACCTCATGAATGCTAATCCAGTATATTAATGACCCTGGAATGCGATTGTTCTTTACGGTGAATCATGGCGCATGACAACTTCTCAGACACTGTTATCCTATTGGCGGAGGCCCGAAAACATTATTTGGTGGCCGGTGGATCACCAATTAAAAAAAACAGTGCGAGTGGCATCAACTGTGCCAGTGATACCCCGAGTCGAGATACAGTTTGAAAACAAAAGCGTTTTGTTATGAACAGTAATCTATTAAATGGACTGCATTTATATAGCGCTTTTCTACCTTAGCGGCACTCAAAGCGCTTTACAATGTTTGCCTCTCATTCACCCATTCATACTCTCAATCACACATACCGACGGCAGCGAGCTACCATGCAAGGCACCGGGCTGCCCATTGGGAGCAACTTGGGGTTCAGAGTCTTGCTCAAGGATACTTCGGCACATGACCTAGGAGGAGTCGGGGATTGAACCGCCAACCTTGCGATTAAGAGACAACCCTCTCTACCCCGAGCCACAGCCACCCCTCTATTAAAGTCTGGACTGATAACAAGGACGTAGAGTGTAGCGATTGCGCGGGAGCTTAACGACTATTTCTCTCCAACGTGCGTTCACTGAGCAACAAACTGAATAAATTTCAGCTACTGGTGTGGAAAAACAGAGACTTTCATCTTCCGTTTTGTGCTTTATGGAGACATGGCTGAGTGAACTGATCCCAGACTCTGCGCTACAGCTAGCAGGTTTCAAACTGCTGAGAGCGGATCGTGACCCTGTGCTCTCTGGCAAAACGAAAGGCGGTGGTATTTGTTTTTACATTAACAGTGGCTGGTGTGAAGATGTGACAGTGATTCTGCAGCACTGTTCTCCTGATCTGGAATAATTTTTTATTAACTGTAGATCTTTTTACTCGCCACGAGAGTTTGCATCATTCATTCTGGTTGGCGTCTACATGCCTCCGCAGGCTAGCGTCAACGAGGCTCAACGTGTGCTCGCCAGCCAGATACTGAGTGTGGAGCATGAAAATCCGGATTCCTTGGTTATTGTGCTAGGCGACTTTTAAAAAGGCAATCTCACTCAAGAACTCCCAAAATATAGACAATTCATCAAATGCCCTACCAGAGAAGGAAACACATTGGATCACTGCTACTCTACAATCAGCAAAGCATACCATGCGGTCCCCCGAGCAGCACTGGGTCACTCTGACCACGCCATGGTCCACCTGATTCCTGCATACAGGCAGAAGCTAAAGCGCTGTAAGCCTGCTGTGAGGACATCAAAACAGTGAACCAGTGAAGCTATGGAGGATCTGCGGGCGTGCTTGGACTGCACTGACTGGGACATGTTCACGACTGCTACCAATAGTCTGGATGAGCTCACAGAGGCTGTGACATCATACATCAGCTTCTGTGAGGACTGCTGTATACCAACACGCACCAGGGTAAGCTACAACAACGACAAACCCTGGTTTACAGCCAAACTCAGAAGGTTGAGGTCAGAGAAAGAGGCCGCGTTTAGGAGTGGGGACAAAGACAGTTTCAAGGAGTCGAAGAACAGGTTTAGCAAGGCGGTGAGGGAGGCTAAACGACTGTACTCAGAGAGACTAAAACACCAATTCTCTGCAAACGACTCTGCTTCTGTCTGGAGAGGGCTCAGGCAGATTACCAACTACAAGCCCAGAGCCCCCCACTCCACTAACGACTCCCGCCTGGCCAACGACCTGAATGAGTTCTACTGCAGATTTGAAAGACAATGAGACAGTCCTGAACTACCCCTTCCCACCCAGGAAGCCTCCCACCTCCCCCCCTCTACAGTGACGACTCTCTCCATTCAGGAGGGTGAAGTTAACAGACTTTTCAAGAGGCAGAATCCCCGCAAAGCAGCTGGGCCGGACTCTGTCTCTCCAGCCACCCTCAAGCACTGCGCTGACCAGCTGTCTCCGGTGTTTACCTACATCTTTAGCACCTCCCTTGACATGCCACGTGCCAGCCTGTCTCAAGTCCTCCACCATCATCCCTGTGCCCAAAAAGCCAAGGCCAACAGGACATAATGACTACAGACCCGTCGCCCTGACCTCTGTGGTAATGAAGTCTGTCGAGCGCCTGGTGCTGGCACACCTTAAATCCATCACTGACCCTCTACTGGACCCCCTGCAGTTTGCCTACAGAGTCAACAGGTCTGTGGACGATGCAGTTAACATGGCCCTCCACTTCACCCTACAGCACCTGGACTCCCCAGCATCCTATGCCAGGATCCTGTTTGTGGACTTCAGCTCTGCCTTCAATACCATCATCCCAAGCTCTCCCAGCTGAACGTGCCTGATTCCACCTGCGGGTGGATCACAGACTTCCTGTCTGACAGGAAGCAGTGCGTTAAGCTGGGAACACAAGTCTCTGACTCCCGGTCCATCAGCACCGGATCACCTCAGGGCTGCGTCCTTTCTCCTCTGCTCTTCTCCCTGTACACCAACAGTTGCACCTCCAGTCATCCGTCCGTCAAACTCCTGAAGTTTGCGGACGACACCACCCTTATTGGGCTCATCTCTGATGGAGACGAGTCTGATTATAGGTGGGAAGCGGCCAACCTGGTGACCTGGTGCAGCCAGAACAACTTAGAGCTCAATGCTCTTAACCCTTGTGTTATCTTCGGGTCATTCTGACCCATCAGTCATTGTGACCCACCGTCGTATTGCGACAACTTTACCGCATACCAAAACAAAGTGAATCATTTTCTTTTAACCGTTGGGCTGTCTCAGACCCCCCACATTGCGACGGTTAAAAGAAAATTATTTTTATTTGTTTTTGTATTGGGTAAAATTGGGTAAACACAACGATGGTTCGTTATGAACCTTTGGGTCATGTGACCCGAAGGCAGCACAAGGGTTAAGACAGTGGAGATGGTTGTGGACTTCAGGAAGAACACAGCCCCACTCACCCCCCTCACCCTGTGTGACTCCCCAGTCAACACTGTGGAGTCCTTCCGCTTCCTGGGCACTATCCTCTCCCAGGACCTCAAGTGGGAACTGAACATCAGCTCCCTCATCAAGAAAGCACAACAGAGGATGTACTTCCTTCGGCAGCTGAAGAAGTTCAACCTGCCAAAGACAATGATGGTGCACTTCTACTCAGCCATCATTGAGTCCATCCTCACCTCCTCCATCACCGTCTGGTACGCTGCTGCCACTGCCAAGGACAAGAGCAGGCTGCAGCGTATCATCCGCACTGCTGAGAAGGTGATTGGCTGCAATCTGCCTACCCTCGAGGACCTGCACACCTCGAGGACCCTGAGGCGAGCGAGGAAGATTGTGGCCGACTCCTCCCACCCTGGTCACTCCCTGTTTTAGTCACTCCCCTCCGGCAGAAGGCTGCGGTCCATCAGGACCAATACCTCACGCCATAAAAACAGTTTCTTCCCTTCCGCTGTTGGCCTCTTCAACAAGGCCAAGGGACCACACTGACTCTAATGACTTCCTGCTTAAAACACACTGCTTTTTGCACTGCATTACAAAATTGTATCTTGTACATTTGTATTTTTTGTAATATTTGTATTTCTGTATTTTTATATTGTAATTTACGGCAACTTATATTTTATTTTATTGTATATTTAATTCAATTCTAATCCCACTTAGTACTGCAAGTTTATGTACCCTTAGTATAGATAGTCCACATATTTAAATTTTAGGTCCCTATATGTTTATTGTATGCACCTTCCTGCCAAAGCAAATTCCTTGTCTGTGCAAACTTTCATGGCAAATAAATCCCATTCTGATTCTGATTTCCAGTTTTTGACATATGATGATATATGCACAGTATTAAAGAAATATATTTAGTTATACAATGTGTTCTGCAGTTATCTAAAGGTAGGATATGTGATGTTATCCTGTATTCCATGCAGTTGGGCATCTCCCCCTCCCGCACTCTCATAGTGGACAATCTCATGGTGAGACAGACAGTGCTTAATTTTGATTTAAAATTTGAGTTGGATTGTACAAGGTGTTTATGGAACAATTATCACTCAGTACAAGCGCAAATAACACTGCTGGATTTAATCTTCATGATAATGATGAAATCGGGTGAAAAATAAAACGTGTGTGAGGAAAACAAAATATATAAATATTACGAGTAATTGTTTTTCCCACACTTACTTTCTGCAGTCTGACTACAGTACGGTCATCTGCGTCGCCAATTCCCACTGTCTCCAAAATGTGCGTAGGCCTATGGAAGGGTCAGAGTTTGCGTGGAGGACCGCACATTCTCCCGTCAAGTTTGTTTTTTATAAATCACAACCTTTGCGTGGGAAGTGGCGTACGCACATTTTCAGCCCAGTTTTGTGCGTACGCAAGCTTTATAAATGAGACCCCTGGTGCGCGTTCGGTCATTTGTTTTCCTGCATTCCAAGGCTGCGATTCTCTTCTCTGTCAGCAGATGTCGCAAGGGCTCCCGTATGCGAGTCTTCTGTTATTCAGACGTTTAATATATAGTATGTAAATATACCTAATATCTATAGTTTATACATATATGTGCAAAATGATAAGAATAATTTAATTATACGAAGTGCATTTGTTTCACATACTTTGTGTGTAGACCATGGTATAAGCGCAATTCTTATGTCCCATTATTTTAAAGACAATAATTTACGATTGCGAATAAGCTATGTTTTGCAAAGCAGATAAACGTAACTAAAAAAAAGCATTTTTGCATGTATTCAAACATGGGTTTTACGAATCATTAGCCGATAAAATCACCAATGAAAATAGACAATCTATGAATGGAAGGCGAATTAGTGGATACTCAAACTATAGTTTGCAATCAGTAGGTACAGGGCTCGACAATAACGATGGCCCGGGGCCAGTTAAAAGTAACTTCGGGACAGTTAAACTAGCAAGTCACTGGCCCGATCGGGCCACTGCAAATTATTGATTGAAAATAAAAATAGTATTGTAAAAGTTAACATCCTTCATATGTTTTGCTATCTGCTAAATGCATAAATAACTTTGCAGCTCGTGGGGCGAACAGTTGGCAAATCAAGAGTTGAGTAGTGAGTGACGACTGGTTGTCAAATTGTAATTCTCTAATGTCGATACATTTTTTAACAACTGGCGCGAGACTGGCGCGAGACTGGCGCGAGACTGGCGCGAGACTGGCGCGAGACTGGCGCGAGACTGGCGCGAGACAATAAAGTGAAGATGGCAGCAAAGTAGAGCTACGAGCTCAAACGGAGGCAACTTTTTTTATGGAACGAAGATGCACTGTGTCGTCTGTCGTATGTTCCCGTCTAAAGCAGACAAAAGTGGATATTTTTACAGAGGCACCGACAATTTTCGAAAACAATACCTGACCAGCCATGCTAGCAGACAGCACCTGGTTTGCGTGACAGCTAAGCGGATGGTTGACAATCCATCTTCGAGGCCGTTGACCATGCTGGTCAGTTGTCAGGAATTTAAATGTAGATGCCCATCGTGTTATTGCACGACTTATAACAACGGCATATCACGTAATTAAGACGGACTAGCCGTTCGTCTCGTTCCCCCAGGCTATTGAACTGCAGCAGAAGAATGGTGTCGACTTGGGTACCTAGTATCATACTGATGAAATGCTATGGAAGCTTTTATATATTAGCATTGAGGGACCAGTTTCAGCCAGCCAGAGTTGTGCAGAGATAGCTGTCAGCAGGGAAGAGAGCACGTCATGTTTGAGGTTAAAAGTCAATTGTTTTGTTGACTATTACCTTTTAACTTTTTATCACTAGAAATGTGATTTCATTTGAGTTATTTTTATATCCAGGATGTGTTTAATAAATGGTTAAACATGTTAACAGAATAACACAACTTATAAGTCTTTGGTTTTGTTGTAACAATGATAAATTACAACTTTTGGAGGAGGTAAAAACTGTCTTGGGGCCAGTAAGTTTCAAACCCACTGGGGGGCCAGTGCCAATTTTTTTTAATGTTGAGCCCTGAGGTATATAGAAGGAGCTATTGAAATAGTCTCATAGATCCCGAGGCCTGTTCCATAAAGCGAGTTTACCGAATAAGCCAGACTTGCGTCAGTTAGTCTGACTCATTTCTAGTTCATTGGATTCCATAAAGCTAGCTCAAAGTAGTTCGAACTCGGTTACTATGGTAACTTATTATTCGAAATTAGCCTGTTCCGGGTCAGGCTAATTGTCAGGCTTAGACCGTGTTCTTGCTTAACCAGACGTTCCTGTAACACTGACCCAACGGGAAAACGATGATTTACCACGGACATTCTCATTTTCTTATTCTCATCAGTTCAATATGTAGGCTACAGTTATAGAAAATCAACTTAAATAGCCTACATAGGCTACAACATTTAGCTTAATGCATTAAACAATGATGAACAATGCTTTGATATAGGCTACACATAGCCGTTAAATGTATGGCTATGGTAGTGATTAGGTTGTGATTTCAAATGTTTAGGCATTAGGCATAGGCCTATATCTCAATCTAAATTATCAAAGTATAATTATCATAGCTATATAATTGTTAACAGTAGCCTAGAATTGCAAAACGAACCTAAATCCATACCCTTCATTTCCATGACACAAAAACCATGTTAAAAAGTTAGGCTACTGGATAATGTATTGATCAATAGTAGGCTATTTATTTTAAACAATGTCAAAAAAGTCAATTTAGATGTGTAGAGGGTGTTTTAGAGGGTTTTTTAATCAATGAAGTAAAGGTCTAAAAAGGTCCTTGACCTACATAGCCTATCGTTCACGTCAATCATGGCCTGTCATTTTATTTTGATGAAGCGGTGGATGATGGAGCTGTCATTGTACACGATTTAAAGCGAACGTTCTTTCTGGAAGAAGTCACGTGGCCGTGTGCATTGCTTTTGCCGTGGTGGATTGTATGATCCATGTTTTACCTCCCGGGCTGCTTAAGAATAGGGTGCACGCGCAATTAGCTTGACTACTTAAATCTGACTTTAATTAGTAAGAGTGCATGAGCTGGAATGGGCCTTTATGGAACCGCTTTAGCCCCGCTTGACTAATTAATCAAATGCAAGTCAGGTTTGGGACTTTAAGTCTAACTTTTTTGAGCGGCTTTTATGGAACAGGCCTCAGGGGTCTGATAGATCCAGTTATCTTGGCAAAACAGTTATTGTTATTTATTTATTGATAGGGCACGGTCCAACCCTTACAAAAAACAGTATATTCAAGTATACTATAAGTGTACAAAAAAATTACACTTTTTGTTCACTTTTGATATACTTTTAAGAAATATACTTAGAAAATAGTTCACTTTTGATATACTTTTAAGTATGCTTTGAAAATAGTTCACTTTTGATACACTTATAAGAAGTATGCTTAGAAACAAAAAATGATATACATTTCTTCTGGAGTAGGATGTACGTTTTCTTTTATTATACAGCAAAAACAGTCAAAATACTTTTAAACTATATTATATTACAAGTTACATTTTTTAGATCCATCTTGTATGTTCTAATTATTCATGTCTATGAAAATATATTATGCATTGCACATTGAATCTTTTTTGGTACTGAAGCTGTAACCTTAATTACTGCCAAAACATTTTGACAGTGGCGAATATTTTGGGGGTGCCAATTATATGACATTTTCTCAAGAGAAATTCCTGAGGGGGACACCAAAATGACGTCTGTAACACATAGCCTACATTGTAATAAGTTAAACTTATATTATTAATATTATTAAAATGTCCTTATGTTTACAGTGATTTATTGGGGGGGACAAATTCTATTTTTCCCAGGATGGGGGGTCCCCCCCCCCCCTGTCCCCCCTGGGATTTCCGCCTATGCATTTTGAAGCTCTATACTCTTATACTATACTAATAATAATCAATTGGAGTATTAATGGAAAAAACAAAAAAGCTACTTGAGAAGCAGACAGAAGGGCTGCATTATGCATTTGAAGGTTATACTGTCAAACTGACTGAAGAACGAAATGACGATGTGAAAAAATGAAGATAGCGTGGCTCATTGGCTGGTCAATTACCATGATGCAAGGCGGTAAATAGTGTTAAAATTTGCTGATAAGTTTGCCATTTGTTCGAAATACAAATGTAACTTCATGAATGTAGTTTTTTTTATGTGTCTGCTTATTTTTGTGTTTAAGTGTACATTTGTTTTTCATTAATTTTTTCGATTGAGTAAAATTCGATTTAAAATAATTTGATTCCATTTCAATCTATGATTAATTTTTTATACAGTTTGAACATTTTGAATTCAAGTAAAAAATTTAAACATTCGGATTCGGTTATAGTTGGCACTCCATACTCTGACTCAAAACACCACACCTGAAAAACCTGTGTGGTTCTTACTATAGACAAACAATGCTAGCTAACTATGCCTCCTGGCGGTTGTTTTACCAAAATTCACCCATGGAAAAAGCTGTAGAAAAAATAAGCCGTTGCGTCAGGGGCGTTGTTAGACATAAAGCTCTACTGGGGCACAGGCCCCTATTCATATCCCTTTTCTTCCAAGCTTGCTGCGCACAATGCAGTACTCGGATATAGAAACTCCCCTTGCTTAACCCACTGCACAACAGTTCAGGGACGCAAGTTTGATATCAGCTTTGGCAGGGACATCAATAGTTAATGCGAGCACGCACATTTTTTTCCGCATTCATTTGAGCGCAAATACTGTGTTTTTAGAGCTTCAAGTAATATTGTTTCTGTCATTTAAAAACGTTCTTTAGTTTTGTAATGTGTCTTAGCCTACCTCAATTCTGACTTGTGTGCCGAGTCCGACACCTGGACTTCTGTGTGCGTGCTGCAGTGGCTATTTGGCAACCTCAGAAGAGCGCGCTTACATGGAATTCTGCTGGCATCGATTAAACTGCTTTGATTTTACAAGCATTGATTGGGATACCGCGTTAATTTTTTCTGGGATTATCAATCTAAATGAATGCACTAATAAAGTAAATTGTTAAAACTCAAACTTTAAATTTTACTGGGGCACAGCAGATTTATACTGGGGCACGTGCCCCAGTAAAAAGGGTCTAACAACGCCACTGCGTTGCGTAAAGTTCCTGCAACATGACGCTCAAATTAAAAGAGGAACATCAGTATAGTGACACAGAGGCCTAACTTTAGACCATGTTTTTTTTTTTTTTTTTTTTACAGTTTTCTTGCAGGCTGTTTTTGGAAGATGCGATTTGCACCAACAACTTAAAGTGCAGGTAAAGTGCAGTGTAGTCCATGCAAAAATATTGGGTAATAAAACACACATACCTAGGATCGAGTGTGAATATTGTTTCTTTTTCTTTTCTTCACTGCGGCCCGTGCTCAACACTTCTAATGATTAACACAAAATGACCACACCTCTCTGAAGGTGTCTTTGAAGCCGATTATCTGGGCTTATTAACATTCAGATAAGCGTATCTTCAACTATTTTCAGATTTCAATGTATAACACATAATTTGAAAGTTTACAATCTGCACTTTCACAATCTGTAAATAAACTGAGAAATGACCTCGCCGACAATGTCACCTTTTGACTGGACATATGAACAGTTAATAGCCACATCAATTGGACTTGCTCATTGTATTCTTTCCTGAGTTTGTGAAAGATATGTACAACGAGAACCAGTCAATTTAAATGCTAATTTAGTTTTATTATCTAAATAGGAACATAATCAATGTGTAGTAATAATGGATCTCAGTTCACCTTCCTCTTCACTGTTGAGACCACTCAACAACCATAAGGTACCCCCTACAGCCCTACACATTCAAAGAAAGTCTAGTGTGTAAATTTGCTTAAAAAAAAAAAGATTTAAAACCTTAATTTGTATTGCCAATTTTTCTATGACACTGTCCTTTCTTGTCTACATAGGTGTGTGTTGAAGATGGATCATCATTGTCCATGGTAAGGAGCCTGCTTTAAACACAGACAGATTAACCACAGCAAACAAGAGATAAGAGATTGAGTTGAGTTAATTTTTCAGGGACAGTGCACATTAATCAACGTTTCAGTAAAAGTGCCGGTTTTAGCCAGCCGGCTATTTTTCAACCACAGTCCCTGGGCAGGTTATTAAAAACAATTACAATACAGACAATCATTGAGCAGTGAGCACACGCAGGGCAACATAGCATAGCGACGAAGCATACAGATAGAGCAACATAGATCAAAAAGCAACAAGACTAAATCCATAAAAGCAACAGTGTTTCCACACCTCACAAGTTTAGGATTAGCATTCAGATACCCTTTTATTAGGAAACCATGTTTACTTTCAATTAGACAGAGGCTTAATTAAGATATTTATGACTTTTGTATTATTTTCAAGGGTTAACAACTGCGTGGGCTTCTCCAACTACAAGTTCTTCCTGCTGTTCCTCTCCTACTCCATGCTCTACTGCATCTTCATTGGAGCCACTGTCTTTCAGTACTTTATCAAATTCTGGGTGGTGAGTACCCTTGAGTTTTGGCCAAGACAGACCTGCCAGTTACACCCCAGGATGACTAGTGACCCAGACACTTCCATAAATCATTTTGGTCAGATGGGAGAGGGGGTAAAACACGATCCTGCTCATGATCCTACAACATCTGAAGGATATGACTGTTCCTGACCACATACTCCACACAGGTGCTTGCCCAGGCCACAGTGCTCTCGTCTTGACTATTGAACCTTTTCTCACAGGCCTACCAGCCTGCACCACATATTCTCTGCAGCTCATTCAGTATGAAACGGCTCATTCAACCCTATAGATGTTTGTCATTCATTCTGTGAACCATTTGTGTTACGTTACGCTACTAGCAATTTACATTTAGTCATTTAGCAGACGCTCTTGTCCAGAGCGACTTACAGTAAGTACAGGGACACTCCCCCCGAGGCAAGTAGGGCGAGCCGCTGAGCCACCTGACTCCCTGACACCTGATTTGGTTATTGGCAGGTGCAGAGCCGATGGCTCTTTGCAGGGGGGGGGGGGACCTGGAGTGGGCCCTTATACAGCCTATAGGTTGAATGGAAATGCAAGACAGATCCAAGGGGAAAGTTACAGAGATGGTGCATGCTATTTCAGCACCATGGACAGCGTCATGGATTTATTATTAGACGGTGACTTGCTGACATTTAAGTGTTTCCCAAACTTTTTTTCTGGGGACCCATATTTTAAAAGTCACAAGCCTTCGCGACCCAAGCCAATAGACATTATTCGTAAACAGGGCCGGCGCAAGCACCTTCGCCGCCCTAGGCAAGATGTTTCAACAGCACCGCCCCCCCCGCGCGCGCGCAAATCGGAGAGACGCCCCCCACCCCGCCTCGGCGCCCTCTGCTGGTGGTGCGGGACGGTTAATTAATGGACGCACTTCGGAATTTGGTGCCCCTCTCTTCATGGCGCCCTAGGCGGCTGCCTAGTTCGCCTATAGCAATCGCCGGCCCTGTTTGTAAATCACAAAATTAAGGTGGATTTGACCATTATTGAAAAATAATGAGGATATTTTATTGTTATTTTATTGTTATTTCAGAACTTGTAGGCCTACTGCCATTGTTAATAAACTATCTCAGACTGAGTGATCACTTCTCGCTGAACAATTGAACCAGCAATATTTAAAGAAGGTATCCAATAAGTGCCTAATAGGACATTAAATGTAGGCTATAAAAAAAAACATATAGCCCATTTCTTCTTATTTTCAACACTCAATTGAACCATAAATATTGGAACAAAATATGTAATAATTACAAAAAGATTACAAATTATACAAAACATGTTGTACCATTTCAACATTGCTAATGGGATAGGTGGGCCTGTCTGCGTTTTTGTAGTGCGTTTCAGTCCGTGGTGCAGGAGGAGAGCGCAACACGCATATCAGGCGCAGCATTCAGCTGTTTCTGTGCTTTATCTTCATTTTTGTGAGCACAGAAAATCCCAATTCGCACATGTACGTAGTAGTGAAAGGAATAAGCATAGAAATACTGGCCCTACTGAGAACAGGATATTCTGACGAAATACTTATACAGAATGATCAGGTCACAGATCCATAGCGTCAGTGCGATCGCAGCTGAGCTGCAACAACTCGGTTTCTTCTGCAGGACTAAGCGTCAACTCAAGCAAAGCCTCAGGACTCTCAAATTCGAAGGGATTTTGCATCCACCTTTTATTATTCAGAATGGCATACCTCTCTGTTGGAAAATAGCGATCAAAGTTCTCAATAAGCGCAACAACATAAGTTTGAATAAGCGCAGACGGCTGCTGGTCTTTCAAATAGGGGAAGCTCATTTTCGGCCTAAATCATATATATTTTACATTAATTTTCTAGTTCACTGGCTAGTTCACCCCTACGACACTAGCCTAGCATACTGTATATGAATGAATGAACAATCAACGAAACAATATTAAACTCGAAGAAAATGTGGGAATTAGGTTAAACTGAAACAAGGCATGTGGTGTAGCTATAATTGTATGAAATGTATGATGAAAATTTGCTAGCAACTTCGCCAAGCAAATACCAAGAAATAGGTTGCAGCAATTTGTCTTTCGACTACACTTACAGAATCCGCGATGGGACTGAGCTTGAATAGCTTTGGTGACTTTTTATAGTACAAAATTACTGTCAATCAAAAGGAGATGCAGTCTTTCGACAGACCCTCCAATCATCACGCGGAATCCCAGCGTCCAGGCCAGCCCACTCCTCCATTCACCCCCAGAGATGCTGAGCGTCCATGGGCGGGACATAATCGCAGCATTTATCCAATTACCGTATAGTTTCGAAGCACTGAAAAAAACTGTTCAAAGCTGCCCCATTGAAGTCCATGGAAGCTGAGCTTCAACAGGGAAATGCACTGTGGCGCTACGGGAATGTATGAGAAGGAAATCAGTCAGTCCACCTGCTAATATATGTATCTGATTCTGAATGAACTCATCTTCGATATGAACGTGTTCTAACGCATTTAAAATGTTAACACAATAGTAAATATTTGACCATTAATTTGTTTAAGAAATCGCCACTGGCAGAGATGCAGATCGTGACAAGGCGACCCCCAAAAAAGTAGACCAAGTGGTGTCCTTGCAAGACAAGGGAATACGTTGGTCTGCTGCAAGCACAAACTCTGTAAACCCTGTAAATGTACATGTTACAGTATTACAATTATTACTAGAATGTAATACATAAAATAAGAAACAAAATCATATCAAACTTGACATTAAAAGCTGTTTAGATCTATATTTAGAAGAACACAACTTTTAATGATAATTTCATTGTCATTTTAGCATTCATGCAAATCAACGACTGTACCAGATGAGTGTCTGGGTGACTAGTGACAAAGGGGCTGCCAATACAGCCCTACAACCTCTAAATACAACCACCCCCCCCCCCAATATTCAAATCTGGTCAAAATGTCCCCCCCAATATAGTGATATAAAAATATACATGTTACGCTACGACAGGCAACCACGCACGCTGTCCGAAATTATCATTTAAAAAATGTATTAGTCCCCCCCAATGTGGACTCCATGGCTACGGCCTTGCTGAGATGAAAGCATGAACTGTTGTATTTCACGAGGTGATGTTTTTGCAAAGTTAGCTGTTGCTAATTTACTAGGCTATGTTACGTTGTTTGTGTGGTCGGATTATAACGAATACAAAATAATTCGGATACATCCAGTCAGTCTAACTTGATTGCTATATGTTATATTGCAAGAAGAAAGCAACACGAGGCAGGCATGTAACTTCAAACTCTTTATCTAAAGTAGGAGCAGCTATAGGGGTTATGCGGAGCGCCCAGCGTTCGAACCGGAAAACAGATGTAATCGTTTCCGCTTCTCACTTCCGTACATATCTGCAGCGCTTGGTGATGCAAAGAACTTATATTGACAGAGAAGTTCAAGCATTTTATAAATTATATTACTCTCTACATTAGGCTAAGTGTGACAGGTAAGAATAAAGTGATGAGTTTATATAACGTTATAATAGCCTAACGTTAGACCGTTTCCCAGGAGGTAACGTTAACGCTAGCTCTACAGTACACATTACAACGTTAGCCTACAGTATACACAAATAAGTTATCAATGAAATATATGAATTCAGCAAATTAATTTAAGAAGCTCATTTTAATTTACTGTCATATCCATATAAATCATTATTCTGGTTTCTATGGCTAGGACCTGCAGTTCCTAGAAGGAATTAAGTTTACTAGCCTACTACTAGACAAAAAAAACGTTAAAGTTAGCAGGTGCATAACATTACGCTACCGACCAAATTTACCTGTCAGGGTCTTTGGGAAAGCGATGAAAGGCATAAATACTGTCACATTGGTAGTTGTTGCAGTTGATTGCCTAACACTGCGTTCTTTGAGTCCACTTGGACTTCGTTTTCATATTGTGTCTCTTTCTGTGTAATTGTTATAACTAGCTAGTATGTAACTTTGTTACTATTAGTCCAGGCACAGTAGCGTTTTACAACAGACTAATTGTAAAAAAAATTGCAGCTTAGATCATTTCTATGAGGTGTCCAGAACAACATACTAAAAGTCCTAAGAAATCCTAGTTGAGGAAATATGTTAAATTCTCATCAATCCGAGATGTGTGCCAATAAGGCCAGGCAACATTACACCCCAATTGGGCTATTTTTTTCCTTTACTCCTATCAAAATTAAACTTTACACACTGAAACTACCCATGACAAGTACACATTTTTGTATTACAAGTTCCTTTAAAAATGAATGTTAATATGTTAATGAGCTATACACTAATCGAATATGCCCAAAATACAGCCAAATAGGCTTAATTTTTTCCTTTACTCATACCACAATAAAACTTAACATAGTTAAAGTATAAATGAAAAGTAACTTTTTATTACAAGTTTCTTTTGAAAGTAATTTGAATATGCACATGAGCTCCACACTTATTGAATATGCTCTAATTTGAAAAGGCATTAACACCATTCATATGACAAATACATCGGCCCAATCTTCATCCAATCATCCTTCTGCTAATGACCTGATGGTCATTATTGGCATAAATCTCCCATCCAAAACATGCCACCCCCAGTCTTTTGGTCCATACGTTCACTTCCCCCTTTCCACTCCATCATTTGGCAAAAGACCCAAAGACTACAGAACTTTGCAGCTGTTGACGTTGGAGGGATAGTTACATTTATGCATTTAGCTGACGCTTTTATCCAAAGCGACTTCCAAGAGAGAGCTTTACAAAAGTGCATAGGTCACTGATCATAACAACGAGATAGCCCCAAACATTGCGGGTAGCCAAAACATGAAGCATACATTGTGAAAAACCAAATAAGTCCCAAAGGGAAGAACCATAAGAGCATGTTTAGACAAGTTACAATTAAACAACATTAACTTCAGAAGTGCAAGTGTGTACCTGTAGAAAAAGCAAGCAACAATAATATAATTCACAGCGAGTACAATAACTTTAAGTCAGTTACAACTAACCAACAAGAGCAACAAGTCTCTCAATAAGAGTCATTGTGATCCTGGAGGAAACTAACATCAGGTCCAGCCAATCATTCCTAAGTACCGGAACAAGTGCGTCTTGAGCCTTTTCTTGAACGTGGGGAGACAGTCAGTGTCTCTGATGGAGGTGAGGAATTGATTCCACCATTGGGGGGCCAGACAGGAGAAGAGCTTGTGTTGGGACCGGGCGCTCTTGAGCGGTGGGACCACCAGACGGTTGTCAGAAGAAGACCGTAGTTGGCGGGTGGGGGTGTAAGGCTGGAGGAGAGACTTGATGTAGTCGGGTGCAGTCCCATTTACGGCTCGGAAAGTAAACTGAGTCTCCACTATATTACGCTGCACCTCAAAATGCTTCTGACCTTAGATCACAATACTTTCTTTTAGCAATTTACAATTTTTATTGCTGCATACATAGCCTAACTCTTACATACATATACAGTACATTTGCCTCAACCCTTACTGCAGTTCTGGGCTTGTGCTATTGTTGTTCAGTTTCTGTGCAGGCATGAACAGGGGGGACAACCTGGATATTGAGCTCTGAGTAATGAGCTGTCTGAAAGAGCAGTGCAGCAGTGTCATTACACACTGCTGTGCCAGCTTTGCACGAACACTGACTGGAGGTCATGACGACAGGTTCTGAATCACGTAGCACTATCTGTGTAAAATACACAAAGAGACAATTAGACAAACATTGATACTGATGTATCCTTTGAATTGTTTTTTAAGTGAATTTTGCTACTATTCAGATACCGCTGAATTAAGAATTGGCCTAGTAAAGTTGCCGGGGTAAGTTTGTTGACAAGGGGTTTCCTACAAGTCTATTACAATACGAGGTGAGGTATACCATACCAAATATGTTGCAATAGAAAGATTTACTGTCAATCAACTTTGCCCCAATTACCTTACTTCTCCACTAACAGGTAGACTATAGCCATTTATCAAGTGTCTCAGAAGAATGTTTACATAGTCGAGAACATGTTCATGGTCAAATGAAAGCAGTTGTAATGTAAATATTTTAGTTCTGAGAGGCTTGATGAACGCATGCTATGCTGCAGTCATTGAACTGGAACAGACTGCAAAATTGAACAGAATACCCAAACCCATCCCTAAACATTAGCCTACTCTCAAGCTGTGTGGTTTTTCATTCTTCTGCATGGACCTGTGACAAGCTGCTCTGACACTGATAGTACCGGTAAACCTGTCTTTGTTTGAAACTGGTGGACAAGAAGATACAGCATTCATCCACTCAGTACTTATATCATTATTCTAACAATATTTTAGAAATCTGAAACACCTGCCAGAACAGCAGTCTACATTAGACCTACAGTCGACACATTAGACCTACAGTCAGATGGATTACATAACGGTTGACCAGCATAAACACACAGGACATCGTAGTAATTATACTGTTGGTACTATAACCCCATCGCTAAAATGCAGTCTTCGTTTGACTGTTTTAATCGTCTGCGAGCAAAAATAAAAGACTAAACTACTGATAGCATACAAGTTAGCTAACACTATCGCTATATCCGGTGCCATTAGCAAAAGCTACATATATTACATACCTTCATAATTATGAATAAATGAGGTGGCGTAAAACTTAAATACCTTGTCTAACAGAGTACTCGGGGCTCTGGACGTCCGTTTGGCAATACGGTGTACATCGGAAATTGTAATTAAGGGTAGCTCCTGTAAACACCGAAGGTGGCCATTATTACGCTATGTTTACATCAGTAGCGGACGGCCGGAAGTAGTTACATCTGTTTTGTAGAACCCGGAAGAATGTTGTGCATAACCCCTATTCAGCATGGTACATCGTTAAGGCTTCATCCTCGAACACTAAATCCTTCTCTCCCAGTACATGGTAATCCCACACATCAGTCATTACAGCGACACCTAGTGGTGTGGTTGCAGAATGAGGACACAACATCTCCCCACAACGTTAAATAATTACTTCCAGGGTTCTAAATTAACACCCGCCAACCCGCCAAATGCGGGTTAAAATTCATTTTGGCGGGTGTTAATAAAAATTCACTAGCCAGTTTGGCCGGTGACACGAGGCATTACATGAATGATACATAAGGCTCTGTTCTCGGCATGGTTCTTGGTCATTTATCCCCCTGGCAGTACTTCCTAAGTTTCCCATGAACACTGTGCCGTAATGCTACATGATAACGTTTTATACGCCCATTGGCTGCGCACAGTTGAAGTGAAACCGCGCGAGAAACCGTGGAAACGAACGGAGCGTCCACCAGAAAACACAAGGAAGAAGTGAAACGAAGCATAGCGGATCATAGGAGGTAATAAGAGCTAGCTAGATTAGTAAAGTCAAGTAAAAAGTTAACTTAATGCGGCGGTGGTTAGGACAAACTTCTGGGGGCGAGAAGAGGAACGAGGCAGGGGATGAGGATATTGATAGCACTAGAGAAACGAAGAAAATAAAATGTTATGCCAAATGGCTGACGGGCCGGGAATGGCTTGTGTTTGACAATGAAAATGTTGTCATGTTTTGTAAGGATTGCCGCATGTAGTCTACGCATAAGAAAAATTGTGTTGCTTACTGACACAGTCTAGTGTAATGTAAATACACTGTTCTTAATAAAGAGTATATTAGGTCAGTTTAATTAATGCCTGCTTAGGACAAAACGTTACTGTAAATGCATGGGCAGGAGTCAATCTCATGATGCGAATGGACGTTTGAGCCATTTACAATAAATCGTGTCCTTACTTAGTCACGTGTTGGTGATTTCACATACCCTTGCATGATGCATACTTCTGTGCTTCATTTTCTGTGTTTTTCATGCCAACAATGTTAATAAAATGATCAAATGCATTCAGTGAAACTCATAATTGTTCTTATTTTCACCGGAAAGAATTTGGCTAGTGGAAATTCTGATTGGCTGGTAACTTTCTAAAGTTACCAGCCAAATTGGCTGGTGATCAAAAAAGTTAATTTAGAACCCTGATTACTTCCCTCTATAAGTAAGGTAAGAGATCATTTTAAGCCTGACAGGATAAGGCATTAACAGAGCAACAGAAAATTAAATCACATGACTAGTATCAGACTATAGTAAGTATTTACGAAACTGAACCAAGTTATTTCAATCAAGTGAGCCTAAAACATGAACATGACAAGGATATGACTCGGTCCTTTTTTTTTTATTGCATCTCATGTATCAGTCTTTGAACCAGGAGGTTTTCGCTCTCTAGCGAGATGTGCTCGATCATTCCTGTCTCTCAGGTGCACAGTCTTCAGCTGTCTCAGCAGCAGGTTGGTCTGTGTTTATCATTGCTGAGTCAGCCGCCTGAGTGTTCTCGTCGGCAGGTGTCACTGCCGCATCAGGTACCTGTGTGAGGTGAGAGGAATGCCAGAGTTTCCCATCCGACAATCCGTATGCATGGACCAACTTGCTTTTGGATTTGAACTGACCCTCATGAGTTATAAATCTTTGCTGGCTGTGTTCAGTTGTATTACTGGTCTGGAGGTAGGTGAGGCAGAAAGCAATGTACCTCCTTCAATACGCAGTTTAAGAGCAGTTATCAAGTCCATCCCCATTAATGGAGTTCAATTGTCTGTAACATAAAAGTTCACTTTACAAGCATCATTGGCTCTCACCACTGTAGCAGGCATGCACCCCAGCACTTTGATTGGAGTTTGGGAGAAGGTCACAAGGCGAGCTGCAGGTGGTAGTAGGGTCACTACCTTGAAGTATTCCTCCACTATTCCTTGGGGCAGAACCGACACTGATGCTCCAGTATCCACTGTCAATGTAACAGACTTTTGCATGGTCCCGGCGCATATATCCACAGTGCAATTCAGTTTAGCCGGCGGCTCTTCTCTTTGCAGCAAAAGGAGTGTGTATTCGGGTATGTCCACATTGTACACGCTGTGAGTCTGTGCAGCAGACCTACACACACGGCTAAAATGTCCTCTCTTATTGCAAGTTTTACACACGGCAGTGCTAGCTGGGCATTCCGGTGCATTTGCCAGATGCTTGTCCACAGCGAAAGCAGGCACGGGAATTTGTAGCAGGAGTGAAACTGCCGGTGGACTGACCTGTAGATGACCCCACTCGCGCATTTTTCCATGGCTGTCGACGTTGCACTGTGCTGTGTACTTGGACTGCTTGCACAGGTAATCCACTTTTAGTCATGCATTTTGCTTGCTCGCCAGCTGACTCCATCTGACTAGCGATAGTAACGGCATCCTCTCATGTCAATTTCCGCTTTAACAACAGTCTTTCCCTTATGCGTGCATGTGCAACTCGTTCCACTAATTGGTCACGTATCATGTAATCACCGTCAGCAAACTCACAGGTAGCGGCTAGCTGGCGCAAAGCAGTCACATACTGAATTATAGATTCTTATAGATCTGCTAGCTGAACTCGCTTCCGAAATGTGTGTCGTTCCACTCCGAGGTTTACCTGTGGCGTGAAGTAGCCATGCAGAGAAGTTAGCGAGGTTGCCAACCTATCACCAGTGTTCGGTAATTGGCCCTCTGTGCCTAAACAGTGAAGTAGAAGAGCGCGTTGTCTTGACCCAGTCCATTTTTGTCCTTCCACATTGATTACCAGGCAGTAGTTTTGGAAAATCTTCACCCAGGACTTGACTTAAGGCTTCATCCTCGAACACTAAATCCTTCTCTCCCAGTACATGGTAATCCCACACATCACAGTACAATACAGCGACACCTAGTGGTGTGGTTTCAGAATGAGGACACAACACTATGAATCGTTTTGTTTTCTCTAGCTGGCTTCCAACTCGTAAACCTTCTGAGTTGGCAACACAGCCCGTGTTCACAAAATAAGTTACTGGATGGAAACCAGCAAAACGAAAACAAAACGATGCATTACAATCCTAGTAACAAGTTAGACTGACTGGATGCACTTGCATTATTTTGTTATAATCCTACTACACAAACTACGTAACATAGCAAAGTAAATTAGCAACAACTGTTGATTGTCAACCAAGTTGAGCTATAGGCGAGACTGGAACATGACTCCAAGACACCTCGACGAAAGGCGATCAAGCAAGCTGCTGCTTGGATACCTTCAAACCTTTTTGGTTGGCTTCAACTTTTCTGGGAAACTTTTCTGGTGAGTAGATTATTTATACCCACAAAATATACACATACCTGTGGCATGATATTGATGAAAACATGACCTGTGGTTGTTTTCCACTATCTGATGTTTTTGCTAGCTAGCTCGTAGTAAAGGGTCTTATTCAGGTAACTAGCGATTACTAATTTGCCATGTTTAGGGGCGGCTGTGGCTCGGGGTAGAGAGGGTTGTCTGTTAATCGCAAGGTTGGTGGTTTGATCCCCGACTCCTCCTAGGTCATGTGCCGAAGTATCCTTGAGCAAGACTCTAAACCCCAAGTTGCTCCCGATGGGCAGGCCGGCGCCTTTCATGGTAGCTCGCTGCCGTCGGTATGTGTGAGTGTGAGTATGAATGGGTGAATGAGAGGCAAATATTGTAAAGCGCTTTGAGTGCTGCTAAGGTAGAAAAGCGCTATATAAATACAGTCCATTTACCATTTAGTCAAATTAAAGCAAGCACAATAATTCAGACATCCATTCTTTATTGATGGCTATGTTTTGTGATCTCTTGCTACCATCTACTGTCATTCATTTACGTGTTGATAGAACATTTATTCCTCGTTTATTGTCAGGCCACAGTTCAAGTATTGCAAAAATGTGTAATTTGTTTGGAAAATCTGGGCTAGGGCTAGTTGATGGACGACATGTAGAATAAACCAGACTTTATGCTTATTTAGTATAACAACCTATTGAAATGACAAGACGGTAATGTATGACTGTAATGTTTCATAGGGTAATGAAACGCACCACTTGTCATACCACTTGATTGCCTGCTGTTGACCGTTTTCAATATATTGAACATCTCCCTTTCTAATTTTACAGGTGAATGTTGGCCCGCACAGGCCCCGTTCCAAGAGACAGAAAATGTTGAAAGACGGTTGCACTGCTGTACAAATTGTCCATATATAGTAGATGGCCTTCTCTCAGGTGTCGAGCAAGTAAGATCAGCTCAATTCCCTGCTGAACATCAACGAGAAGACCGTCAAGGACCTAATTCCTTGATGTACCAGCAGCGTTTTTATTTTTTCCAAAGTCTGAAAGCCCATCTCCCATCCCACATCCTCACCACATTGCATAGAGGGACTATAGAGAGCATCCCAAGGAGCTGCATCACGGCCTGCAGAGGACAGTGAGGACAGCTGAGAATATAGTCGGGATCTCTCTTCCCTCCCTCACAAACATCTATACCAAACGCTGCATCCGCAAAGCCACACGCATTGTGGACGTTTTTTAATTTCATTGTGTACTGTAAGTATAATGACAATAAGTGCCAGTTGACTTGTCATGACAACAGACCCAGAAATCCCAAGCCCTTCATGATCCTGGATGTCCATAGTGGATCCTGTGTAAAGGATCATGTCGTAAATATAGCCAGAACATCACACAACTCAAACATGCTGTACCTTGCCGATATGTTGACGGAAGCCTTGCCTACCCAGTGTTGGGAAAGTTCACTTTCTACATGAACTTGTTCAGTTCATAGTTCACACATTTAAAATGAACTAGTTCAGTTCATAGTTCATAATTCAAAATTTTGAACTATATTCACAGCTCCAAAAAATGTTTATTAGTTATTTTTTTCAATATGTTGCGAGCTATAATTTTTCTAAATTATTTCCACAGCCCATATAGAACCACAGACAGCAATTATGTTATTAGTTCAACGGTGAAACTGTGTGTCAAATTTCATCTTCATATCCAATTTGTAATTCACAATTTGTGAATCTCCCCTTTTTTTAATTAATTATTGAAATCTTCACACACCAGAATGAATGCGTTCACAGTATTGTTCATCAGGCAGTAATACAGTACATTCAGTTAACGTTCACCGAAATTATGAACGAGTTCATTGAACTTTCGTTTAATGAACGCGTTCAGACGCAACACTGTGCCTACCCCTACACAGCATCAAGGATTTAAAGGGGTGATTGACTGGGTTTTTTGGGTATTTCACACTGTTCCTTAAGGTCTCCGAATAGGGTATGTAACATTGGTTGGGCTGAAAATGGCCAGGGTCCTGTTCTATGCCCCCTGATACATCCTCTGAAATTTTCCCGGGAAAAAACGCTAGGTTTTCTCCTTTTATGGTATGCTCATATAGATCAGCTGCACGCTGATTGGTTGGTTTACAACGAGTGAAGCTGTGGAGCAAAGACGCAACACGGCCAACAGCACTCAGTGAAACGACGAAGGTGGAGACTTAAAATATAAACGTACAAATAAATCTATTGTGTCTACACAATAGACACTGTTTTCAACACTGTTTTCAACACATTGACTAGATATCATTTGAAATGATTAAGTTAGTTGTTTCCACTTCAAACTGGATAGACTTAGGTGGGTAGAATGTTACAGCTTAGCAACCAAACTATATCGTGATTCAACTGAGCTTCAGAGCTCGACGTGCACCTCCTGATTTTCCTGACTATCCGTCCGTCCGTCATTTTACGGATACCCCTTGGCTGTGATTGGTCCGTATTAAGAACCGCTTGCGACAGGGGTGGGGTTGCCGTGACCAACAAGACGAACAGAATCCTTTGACCGCCATTGCTGTAGGTTTTTAGAATTCATATTTCAGCTAAACAGTACATGTAAATCAGCATCTGAATTAAAATGTGACGAGAAATGGGCAGTGTAGTTGCTGAAAATTAGCTTATTTTATTGATGAAATGGCTAATTTGTAAATTTGCTTCGACTTTTCGATAACCTAGCTAGCATCGCAGTGCAGCGCCACCTACTCTTCTGGCGGTGAATTGTTTTCAGCACCCACAACCTTCGGAGTACTAGTACAGAGGGGTGTTATTTTCAGCAGCGTAAATTGAGTTTTTGAGTTTTTTTGGAGTTGTCCCCAAAAAGGGCAATGTTGCCGCAATTAACACGGCAAGGGAGACAACTTGTCAAACCATTACGACCGTTAAAATGCGTAAATTGTAGGCCTACCAAATCTCCTTAACATAATTATATGCAGTTAGGCCTACTGATAATTAGCGTAATTTGATAAGCTGTCTGAAACCGTTCTGACAGTAGCCTATGGCCAATATTCTAAACAGGAGATTGAGAATAATAGCCCAAAAAAGAAGGCAGCAATTGAAAATTGTAGATAAAATTCAAAACACTGAAGAAGGCCATGACACTTGATGTGGGCTAATAATGTTTTTGTCTTCACATCTTGAACAAAATTAATAAATTAGCCTACTTCAAAATAACTTTGCCATTTATTAACTGATAGGCTAAGTGCTGAGCTTTAAGATAAAAGGGAAAGATAACCATGACTAAAATGGGGATTTACTGAAATAAGTATTATTGCACAGATCCAGCACAAACTTTCAGATCAGAAGGTGACCCAAACTGTAGCACACTTTGCTTGGCAGAACAGTCATTTAAAATGACTCAGCATGACTAAGAATATATAATTATTATATTACACGTGCATATTTAATCCAAATCCAATTATTACTATTCTGGCTGACAGTGTATGGACAGCTGCCATAGTTTATCTAGATAAACTATGCTGGGCCTGCTGAACCTATACTTCTTCCACAGATACTGGTCAGGGAAGCATTACTTCTGTCTCTGAAGACCCTTGGCGCTGGTGGGATAAACGCTCTTTGTATAATCTGAGCACCTTCATCCACCACAGGGTTGTCAAAGAATGGATACGCCAATTGATTGAGGGAGGCTCTCTGTACAAATGAAATGTACGAGAGTCTGGTTAGGACCAGGCTAGGACTAAAGTGCTTTGCGCGCAGGAATTTACTTGACGGAACTGTCTTTTGAGATTCTGTTTCCGCCTGTTTGAAATTATTTGCAACACATTTTAGTTTAGCTTGACTTTTAGCCTGACACGGATCAGGCTAGTTCCGAAGTATAAGTTACCTTGGTTAGAATAAGCCACCTTAATGGAACGGAACTCTCGCTAAAGTAAGTGAGACTTGGCGAAATAAGTATCGCTTTTCGTTAATCGACGTTGATGGAACACCCCCCAGGTGTTTTCTCTCTCTAGCTGTTCTTGCATTCCTTGCAAATGAAGGATTGAATTATTTTGCGTCTATTCCAATATGTAATGATAGTATTCAATGACACAAATCTGTGTTCTAGAAAGAGTGGTCTGGAGTCGCAGAGGTCCGATAATATCAGCTTTAATGCAGCAGTTGGAAATCAACAAGTACAGAGCTCTGGGGTTGTCTACGTTTCCCTACCCGCAACAGAGTTTGGGTTGGTTCACGAAGTCCAACTGGCTATCTGTCCTTCCCCAGCATATATTTATACAGTGCAATTAAAAACAGAAAGATGAAAAGAGGGTTGAGCTTGTTCTCTCGTGCATCAGGGAGTTGTTCTTGCCTACGCGTCCCACCTGCTCGGGTGCCGTCTCCACCCGGTTTCAAGGTTGTTTATAAAAATGAAGAGATAGAGACACAAAGAACAGCCTGCTTCCCACACCCTGTGTGAGACACCATGTTTAAGCCTGAGCACACTTCTCAGATCATAAGACAGAACTTTAATAAGCACAATATATTCTTTACAAATCAGCGTTAATAAAAAGCAGATGAGCTAGAGTGTAGCTAACATTGACTCGACGGGCATGGCTGATGTTTGACTATACCGTAGCTCTAGCGTAGAAGATCCCTGTGCAAGCAAACAGGATCGACTAGGTGGGTAACGTTAACACTACAGCTTAGCAAACAAACTGTCGTGATTCAACTCAGCTTCAGTTAGCTCTAGCTATCTTGCTGAAAAATAGATCTGGACAAACATGCATCTTGAATTGTAGATTTACATGACAACACGGGTTATTTATTTGAATGAAACACAGCCCCATTGCCAATAAACTAAATCATCACACATTCTACCGATGCAGGCAGGATACGTTAGCATTGCTAATAACTGTTAGCGACAACATCATACTACAGCTTGCGGTTGTGATGAACATAAGGTCGGAACAGCACCTCTTTTCAGCAACAGCTTCATAGCAAATCCTGCTTTACATTGTCCCAGGTTTTCAAAACGGTCCTCGGTGAAATGGTTCGAGCAAATTGAGGGTCGAACGGCACAGGGATCTTCTCATAGACAAACATCACAGCCCGTCGAGTGTTTGGTTCCTTGGGAAGGCTCTGAAAAGTGTCAGCATTCCCTGTACAGCCTGGAACACTGCATTTACCACCGTAGTCCATTTTCAATATGCTAGAAAAACGTTCTTCTTTGTAATTCTGTGGAAGTACACAGAGCAGTGCGCAGCAAATTTTGGGGTGTGACAAAGGTACAGACAAGAGCCCAAAAAGGTGGACAAGAGCCCAAGAGCCCATCTCACAATTAAAAAATGTAGCTGTAAAACGGTAGGTTTTGAAAAAGCCACCGAACTGACGTCAGTTCGGTGGCTTTTTCAAAACCTACCGTTTTACAGCTACATTTTTTAATTGTGAGATTTGCATAGGAAAGAGGTGTCAATGGACTTTGGGGTTCACTGTATGTCCATTTTACCCACTGAACTGTCGTTATTCAACTGTGACAAGGTAAATTCGGTTTTGCAATCAATGACCCTTTAAATAATTTTGATGTGCTATTTTTTTATAGCTGTGTGCTGAATGTTTGTGCTAATGATATTCCTTGATATGTAACTTGACAGTGACGAGATTGTACCCTTTCCTGGACATGTAACTGAAATGAGTAAAAGGATACTGTGGTAAAAATTAAGAAACGTGTTGGTGTGGGTTTTTTAACTTTATACTAAACTAAATATTTATTAAAATAACTTATTACTAGGGCTGTCCCTGACTAAGATTTTCTTTGGTCGACCAAGACTCGACTAAAACGTCTGAAAATCGACTAATCGAAATTTGAAACGTTTTTTTTTTTTCCAGAAAAAAAAAAGTACTAACATTTTCCCAATCTGACTCAAAGGCTGCTTGACATTGCAGATTCAGCCGCTAATAGCCTACTAATAATAAAACTCGTATCACCAGTCCTGGGGGGTATTCGTCGTAGCTCGCTAAGCGGTTTAGCTTGCTAATTTTCAGAATAAGATAAAAAACTCTTTTTGGTTCGTGGAAGCAACTTTCGATAAATCACCATAGTAACATATCAATTAGCACTAACCTGCTCCAGAGCAGGCTAACGTAAGTGTAGCTGGATAAGCTTGCCACACCCCCGGAAAATAACATGGCAGCTCCATTTTTGAGAGACCCAGTTGACCAAGGACCTATATTCTACTTCGATTAGCTTTCCATATCAATAGAGTTCTTCGCGATCGCCAAGATCCTTTATTTCACACGGATGAGTTCTTGTTTGAGCGATATCGATTCAGCCGACAAGGACTCATTTATTTGCAAGACCTTCTCGGGCCGTACATTGCAAATATCACACGCCGCAGCAAGCTTTATGCTTTATTATGAGCTGCTGTATGTGAATATGTAACGCTATGTTTTAGGAAATGTCTTGTCTTATCTGTTATGCCTATGCTTTTTATATGTTTCACTGTGGGAGAGTGGGAAACGTCATATCGATTCCTTTTTATGTCTTGACATGTGAAGAAATTGACAATAAAGCTACTTGAAACTTTAACTGTGCTTCAGACTCTCTGCATAGCCTTGAGGTTTTTTGCGTCGAGGTACATTTTTATACAGTATAGGCAATGTAGAAAACATTGGCAAAGCCGCAGCATGCGTTGCTGTAAGAAAAGTGTACTTGGCGCTTAACCAGCTGATGAATCAATTCATTATATTCCCTATGTCCCAGTCAATGAAATCAAAGAGGGATTTACACATACGCTAATGTTAACGGGCTAAAGGGACAATTGATTAACTTAGCTTCAACCCTTACGACGAACGGGGCCCTGCTGTAACTGAATGCCGATGGTATTTAGTATCTCTTACAATGTACTACAAATTAAAAATATTGTTTGTTTAACATGCAAATCATCAGAGCGCGCTTATCACTGCCTGAAAACTTGCAGCATGCGAACTTACGTAGAAGCTGAGTGGGGAACGTTGCAACAGAGAAAGATTTTGTTGTCTTGGCCGGAGAAGATAATGTCATTCGATTTAGATGTGATTCTTATGATAGGCATATTCATTTTTCAACCCAGCGCGATAGCATAAGCGAAGTAGGGCTAGGCCAACTTACGTTTTTCAGGTGGTATGCTACATCATATTCAACGTCGAACTATGAAAAATAAACCGTTGTTGGCAGAGTTTGCATTCAACGTTTTTCGAGTCACCCGGTACTTTGTAAATGTACTTTAATGAAATGCTGCCATACCACAGATTTCTTTGCCATTTTGACTAATAACACAGACAAAGTAGGCTATGGCAGAGTTTGTAGTTCGGCAGCCAATTGTGCTCGTGCCGTGTGCAAAATACCAAAACAAAACAAAGCGCAGATTAACGAAAAGGAAAACAGTAACACCTTTTCTTTTCAATTATATATTTTTAATAGTTGCTTTATTTGTCTTAAATAATCTATAATTTCTGTAGAACATTTCGTTAATTCAGCAATGTTGACACAAGCGGGAATCAGATCTCACACTGCCATACGGCAGCTCGACTAAAAAAATCGTAGTCGACCAAGAGCATATCGACCAGAAAATCGACTAGTCGACTGAGTGGGGACAGCCTACTTATTACTGTCATTACTGTTCCGATTTTCAAATATTCACGCAAGTGTATCCACAGTGAATGGATATGATATATTATCCTAGTGTAGCCGTCGACAAGCTAACTTGGCTATTACCAGAGAATGTCTAATATGTGGAGAACTCAGACCCTCGCCCCTCGGCTTGAAGCAACGGCCCCAGTGAATGTAGGTGGTATTGCATTTCTTGTTAGACATCCGGCTCTTCCGGTCGTTTTTAATCTATTAACTCCAGTCAACATTTACAAAACTATCTCCCAAAATAATTTTTGTTCGATTCTCAAACCTGGCTCATACTACTAGCTTTTTCATAGAATAATTTTTCCTGATTTTTGCTAAGTTTGAAACCAATCCGAAATGGGTAAACTAGCACCCCATTTATTTGCTTACGTCATTAAAAGTTGCCTGCAAATGTGCTCACGGATACGAACAGGGCACGAGCACAAAAGTTCACATTGGCCGATTGCCGATTTACCTGGAGCTGAATGAGCCATAGACTTATATTGAATGAGCACAGGGAGAAATGGCTTGAGTTGCCTGCCCTGTTGTAGCAAGTTTAGCAAATGGTTGTCACACATGCATGAAATGTTTTTAATATAGTTAATTCCCGTTATTTTAAAACAGATTTGATTTTGATGGCAAATATTATATTATGTTAAGCGTGAGCATAGATTGTTGACATGTCTATCTTGAGCAAAGACGAAGATTAATACTTTAACTGATAACCACAATAGGAAATTATATATATTTAAATAATATTAGTCTTGCCTTCAGAAGCTTTTGTTAAACACACCCATTATTCTTTTTTTTATCGTGTCATCAAGCCAGACTGCTTTTGTGGGACGTTCCATTCTCAGTGACTCTATTTCACCCCCACTTATATATGATGGAAACGTCTTGTATATAGTTCTGTTAATATGCCCCTTTCAAAGGCAAATGTTCAATAAAATATATTCTAGACACACTTTTATTTATAACATTATTACCAAGTTTTGTTAGATCACGTTGGGGTAAATTGTGCCATTGATTATTGAAGTAAAACAGAATATTTTCATGTCAGAAACTGTGATGCTATATAAAAGCTAGACAAATTCAATACAAAATTACTCATTTAAGGTTAATTTAAAGTTATTTTACAACATCAAAGACTTGATTGGCAAGTCCAGTTCTTTTATATCCTGGCCTTATTTCTTTTCCATCTATCTTTTTCTTCTCCATGTATCGTTTTAGTGACATCCTGCATATGTTCATCTGCCTCGCCATGTGACAAATGGACTTCCCCTTCTCCACCTCTTTCACTGCTTTGTCCATGTCCGCTAGAGGAGTGGAAGCCCTGCCTGTCTTACTCTTATAACTCCGTGGCATGATGGTCTATTTCTATTTTCTGTCTAAAATGTCAGACAGAAAATAGAAAATAGTCTCTAGAATGTCACATAGTTTTTGTGATAAAATGTAAGAATACAACGTATAATTACAATAAAATAATATGTAATAAAATATTCATAAGTGGCACAACTCACCCCAGGCCCTTTGGCACAAATCACCCCAATCCCACGTTTTTGGAAATGCATCATCCAGCAGTTTTGAGCTAAAATCATGCTAGCTATATACACTCATTGTGTAGCTTACCAAAGCACTAAAACATGTGTGAAATGTTTTCAAACTTGTCTATAACTGTTCAGACACAACAATCAAAAAACCTTGATCATAGAAAATTTACTTTGGAAGGCAAAAAACAGTTTTTTGAACTTAAATGTACTTATGTCTCATGCAATGAGGCTCTCTTCTTTGCAGGATGAGTAAATTGGCTGACTCTTCAAAAATGTGGGGTCACTTGACCAATTTCTTCTATGGTTCCCTAGAAACAGGGGTGGCACAACTTCCCCGCTGGCATAAATCACCCCACTCTCCCCTACGCATCATAGAACTGCTACTCAACCAACCTAAACCCTCAAGGTAGACAAGGAAAAACCTTGAGGAGGTGTGGAGGAGGGACAGAGAGAAGAGAGTAGTAGAGAATGCAAAGAAGCAACTAACAGTTACAATAACAGTGAGGGTGAGGTCCCCACTAGTAAAGTGTGAACTAGTGCAGCAGTTTAGCAGACAAAAAAGGGTATTTGATGTAGCCCTAGACACCAGGGCGCCAGCCCTCGTAGATTGGAACATGAAATCTGTTCCAGGGAAGACAAACTCTAAATAAGAATGCCCTGTCCTCTGTAGAATGATATGAATATGCATTTTTCATATCAAATCATACACCTGAACTGTTTATACCATATTGAAGAGAAGAACTAGCACTTTCTAATGATATAAATACATGTAAATGTATAAATGTTTGACAAATCTTTACTTTATTTGTAAATTCAAGTTATATGATACATATACAGACATAAACACACTTTTTCTTCATTTGTAATAAAGTTTAAACTAAACATACAAAAATACACACAAGACATACAACTTCACTTTAGCATCTTTGGGTGTCTAATGCTAATGTTGTGTTACAAGAGCCTAACATGACATAGCACAAAATATAGGCCAGTACGTTATAATTATAGTCAGTAAAAGCAGTTTCTAATGCGGCGTAAACAGGCCTTCTTACGTACCCCCCTCTCTCAAAGTGAGGACCCTCAAATATAGTCGGGAACATCTGAAGGTTTCACTTTATTTTCAACAAAGGGAAAATTTGTCAAAAGACATGTCTTGGTACTTTCAGCTGAAGTAGTGCAACTTTATAGCCATTTCTGTATCCATCTAGGTTTCTTTGTAATTATGGAAATGTTCTGATCTTCAGCTCTAACTGGTTTTCTCCCAGGGGGACCTGCCCAACGGACGCACTAAGTTCCATGTCCTCTTCCTCATGTTTGTGGCACTCATGTTCTTCGTCAGTCTTATGTTCCTATTTGGTTACCACTGCTGGCTGGTGGCCAAGAACAGGTCCACTCTGGGTAAGAGTTCAATCGGATCCCCCTTTTTTCCAGTGGGAGGTGTTGAACGTTAACAGGGATTCTGGAGGGGTTGGGTAGTGAATTTGAAGCTTTCTATATTATCCTATAAAAAGTTACAACTGAATCCGACATCTCCCTCTCTTTCTTTGTCACTGTCTATACCCCTTATTCCCTCAGAGGCCTTTTCTGCACCAGTCTTTGTAACTGGTCCAGACAGGAACGGCTTCAACGTAGGCCTGAAGAGGAACTTGGAGCAAGTGTTTGGAGAAGACAAGAGGCTGTGGTTCATCCCTGTTTGTACCAGGTGAGGCAAGAGGCTCTGGTTTATACTGTACCTGTCTGTACCAGGTAAGATGTTAGGAGGCTGTGGTTTGTAGCTATCTGTACCAGGTTTCCAAAGCTCCCTACGTCCAGATTATATGCATGCTAACTTAATATTTTGGAAGTTTTGCATGCATCTACGACAGTAGATGTAAGGAGGGAGAAAAACAGATGGACGGAAGAATGTATGAATGAATGAGTACATTTATTCATTTAGCAGACACTTTTATCCAAAGCGACTTACAAGAAAGGTAATAGAGTAACAGCCTAACTTCCTGGCCCTTATGTTTCAGCCAAGGAAACGGACATTACTTCCCCCTCAAGAGCCAAAGTGAGTCCAGGAACCCCTTACTGGCAAATGAGGAGGGCTGGGATGAGGAAGAGGACGAGTCAGAGGAAGGCTGCTTGGGTGAGTGTGAAACAAGGCAGTGGGAGGCTGACTGGAACGTTTCTGTTTATAAATGACTTTTTTTTAGGTATTGTTTTCTGCTGAGATATGCTGAACACTATAACCTCACTGTGTTCATAATATATAGAATAACAATTGTCAAAAACATATTTGACATCATTTTGTTTCAGATCTGGACCCTTCGGTTACAATAGAGATGGAAGAGTAAGGGATGGATGATGTAGATTGAACATTCCTATTGCCTGAAACTGTGCTGTCCTCCGGATAATTTAAGCAATTTTTCAGTGATGTATTTTTTTCCGGTCTCTATAGAAAACTGGGACACTTTGTAGAGCTCTGAGGACTATGGGACTGCACACGTAGAGCTGTATTGTGGTTAACACATTCACAATCCTGTGAAGCCTTTAGAAAACTCTGAATAGGCATGTGTGGATGGATGACATGGTTCTTGTTGAAAAAGTATTGTGGGTTCATGTGGTGTACAGAATATAGTAATTGAAAAAAGTCCAAAAGAAAGTTTGGATTATCAACAATATTCATTGTTTCTTTTTGGATGGAAATATCGGCATCAGTATCTCCCTTGGTTGGGTATTGTCATTTATGTCCAATGTGACAGAATATATGAATGGCTCTTTACATTGCTTCTCCTTTGCAACTGCAACTGGGACATATTTTGCTCATAATGTCTTTTTATCCATATTACTCTTTCTGTCTCTGTCTCAGTCTCTGGTGTGATGTTGTACAGTACAAATACTTTAAATAGCAAAGCTCAGGGCATCTCTTGTTTTGGGGGTATAAAAACCAATACCACACCCTACCAGTCTAGAGAGACCTCTTGTAGTGTAGGAGCTTTATACTCCAGCTCATGAACCTGTTCATTTGACAAAAGTGGCAATTCCTCTAACTGTTCATCAGTGTTTGTTTTATGATAGTTCTATACTACGGCCCTTTAATACTTTTTCCAACACCTATAACTCTGAGATCTTAATGTTTTAAATAAAGTAGCATCAGATACTACTGAGTTGTCGTAAAAGTACTACAGTGACAATATGTTTTTGTTGTTTTCTAACTGTAGATTTTAAAGATTGTAGATGGTCTCATTATAATTTTAGGAATGCTATACTGTTCAGTTGCAGATGTCAAGGCACCTTGTCGCACGCTTTTGTTTTAGAGTCAGAAATTCCGTTTACTCTTGAGGCCCAGACAACATATTCATCAGGTATGTATGCATTAGGTGTGTGACGAGATCTTGTGCCACGTATTATGCCACATATTAAAATGTGACAATATTTCTTGTTGAGGTGTAAGGGTGTCGATACACTGACAGCTAATCAAGGGTTAATCATCTAAATTCGAACCTGATTCGCGTTGCCAACTATCCCATGCAGCCCTGTGGGGCCTGTCACGTGACATCCTTTGAAAATGAATGCGATTTAGCTGGCGAATTTCAGATCGATTTGCTGCCAGTGGATCAGCAGCCGAACAGCCTTGCACCATTCGTGCCGTGTTAAGACAGCAATTTATGTAGTCTTAAGCCGGCCAAATGTGTCATTTTAACGTGTACATTAAATTACAGGTTTTACATTTACAACTGCAGACCTCTCTCCTCAGGCCCCTTGACCAATGGGGATTGAGAATGAGCTCCCTCCTATGACCCCTAGTTCTGTGAGTCAATGTGGTTTGAGTATGACCTACCAATTCCGTAAACCAATGGGATTTGAACATGAGTGGTACGCTTCTGTAGTTTGAATACATTGGTGGTAGATGTATTTGGAATATGGTTTAATAGTTAATCCTAGGGATATTGAGGAATTACATAACAGATTAACTATAATAAACATAAAATCAAAAGTATTTGCTGGGTTGGGTGTGCTTGAACTATTGATTTATGCTAAAAACTTCTAATCTAATTGTCCACTAAATGAAACCGAAACATTCTCTCTTTATTTTCATAAACTATGATTATGGCATAAATGTGGGTCTAGCCAGCTACTTGAATCATTTAAAAACACATACATTTTACATCAATTTGCATCGGTAGCTGTGATGCCAATTTTGCTGTTAAAAACTATTGATTTATGCTTGCACAAAAGTTCAAGTTATTAAAATCAATAGGCCTACAATACATCCTCTGACCAGTGGGGGCGATAACACCTGCATGAGAGGGGCCTGAGGAGAGAGGTCTGTCTGAGGAAGACCAGAGCCTGTTTGAGAGCCTGGCCACTCCCTATTAAAGATCCTGTAAAGTAAATTCCATGTTTTGCTTCTAAGTACATCATATACGTGTGAAATTAGTTCCTGAAAGCATGTGCAAAGCGCTAAAACTTTGTCGCACTGAAATGTGGAGTTAGACCGAAGAACAGTTTCTCTTCCGTTTTCAGATCAGGTTTTAATGGGCGGAGCCAAAAAATGCCCTATCTACGTCATTTCGCCCCATCTACGTCAGATCACTGAATGGCCCTTCCTGCTGTTATTGTAGCTTACATCAGCTAGCTAGCTAGCTTCGGGATGTCTCCCACCACCCGCAACTGCATCTTCCCTGGATGCAAGAACTCCAGCTGCGCTGCAACGCCATTTAAGTTCCCTGTTGATAATGAAAGGAAAAATAGGTGGATAGATTTTGTGAAGAGCCACGCTCATGGAAAGCTCCGGATAAACTCCAACAGCCGCCTCTGCGCCACTGACCATTTCACGGCGGAAAGTTTTAACATGGACAAGAGACAGACGGGGTTCACCAACACACGGCTTCTCTTGCAGCGCGGAGCCATACCGAGCATCGCCCCCCGGGCCGTTCATCCTCCGGTCGCACCTGGACCATCCACCGCCGCCAGCAGACAGGGACACGCCCCCCAAGTCTCGAACAGAGAAGACTGCTGATTTTCTTACAATTTCAAAGCCTAATTTAACATACTTGTCAGTGTTTTTTTTTTCATTCGAATTTGGATGGGTAGTTAATAACACATTATTCTGTGGTGTGGTGAACTTGTAACTCGTTTTTCATTCCACTTTACAGGATCTTTAAGCCCCATTGTAGAGAATTTTGTTGCAGTTCCACCAGAGTTCCACTGGGAGTGATCGCGGTCGAGTGCAAAATGAATGGGAGTCTATGGAGCTAAACGGCTAAATTGGACTCTTTCACCTGATTGTCGTTGAGAAATCTCAGATTTGATTGTAGTTTTTGCATGTTCAACATGGATTACAGGTCAAAAATTGAATGAACGAGTACTTATGTCCTTTTGATTTCTTACAAGGTGAGTCGTTGTTGCCCATAACACGCTAGCATTCTGCTAACGAATGCTGATTGGTTAGTGAAGGACTGACTACGACCAGAGATCCCGCTTGATGGCATCCGAAGCAGAACCAGAATGTCAGAGCATTAGCAACATTAGCAACAACATTAGCAAACCAAAACTCTTTCTAGCATGTGTATTGACAGGGAGAGCCTCCCCTGTCAGCTGTGTTGTCGATGCCTTGAGAGAAAAATGGAAGTGACCAGAGGCCTGTTCCATAAAGCGAGTTTACCCAATAAGCCAGACTTATGTCAGTTAGTCGGACTCATTTCTAGTTCATTCGGTTCCATAAAGCTAGCTCAACGTAGTTCAAACTCGGTTACTATGGCAACTTGGGCTGCGAAACTAGTCTGGTCCGGGGCAGGTTAACTGTCAGGCTTAGCGTGACTTGGTGCTTAACCAGACCTTCCTGTAACACTGACCCAACGGGAAAACGATGATTTACCACGGATAGTCTCATTTTCTTATTCTCATCAGTTCAATATGTTCAACATTGATAGAAAATCAACTTAAATAGCCTACATAGGCTACAACATTTAGCCTAATGTATTAAACTATGATGAACAATGATTTGATACACGCCACGTTAAACGTAGCCTATGGCTAGCCTAGTTTGTGATTTCAAATGTTTAGGCATCAGGGAGGCCTATCTCAATCTAAATTATCCGAGTATAATTATCATAGCTATATAGTTTTTAACAGTAGTCTACAATTGCAAAACAAACCTAAATCCATAGGCTACTCTATATCCTCCATTTTCCCGACACAACCATGTTAAAAAGTTAGGCTACTGGGTAATGTATTGATTAATAGTAGGCTATTTATTTAAAACAATGTCAAAAAAGTAAATTTACATGTGTTTAGAGGGTGTCTGTTTTTTAATCAACGAAGTAAAGGTCTAAAAAAGGACCTCGACCTACGTAGCCTATCGTTCACGTCAATCATGGCGTGTCGTTTCATTTTGATGAAGCGGTGGATGAGGGAGCTGTCATAGTACAAGGTTTAAAGGGAACGTTCTTTCTGGAAGAAGTCACGTGGCCGTGTGCATTGCTTTTGCCGTGGTGGATTGTATGATCCATGTTTTACCTCTCGGGCTGCTTAAGAATAGGGTGCACGCGCAATTAGCTTGACTACTTAAATCTGACTTGAATTAGTAGGACTGCGTGAGCTGAAATTGGCCTTTATGGAACCGCTTTAGCCCCGCTTGACTTGTTAACCCTTGTGTTATCTTCGGGTCATTCTGACCCATCAGTCATTGTGACCCACCGTCGTATTGCGACAAATTTACCGCATACAAAGACAAAGTGAAGCATTTTCTTTTAACAGCTAGGCTGTCTCAGACCCCCCACATTGCAAAGGTTAAAAGAAAATTATTTTAATTTGTTTTTGTATTGGGTAAAATTGGGTAAACACAACGATGGTTCGTTATGAACCTTTGGGTCATGTGACCCGAAGGCAGCACAAGGGTTAAGACAGTGGAGATGGTTGTGGACTTCAGGAAGAACACAGCCCCACTCACCCCCCTCACCCTGTGTGACTCCCCAGTCAACACTGTGGAGTCCTTCCGCTTCCTGGGCACTATCCTCTCCCAGGACCTCAAGTGGGAACTGAACATCAGCTCCCTCATCAAGAAAGCACAACAGAGGATGTACTTCCTTCGGCAGCTGAAGAAGTTCAACCTGCCAAAGACAATGATGGTGCACTTCTACTCAGCCATCATTGAGTCCATCCTCACCTCCTCCATCACCGTCTGGTACGCTGCTGCCACTGCCAAGGACAAGAGCAGGCTGCAGCGTATCATCCGCACTGCTGAGAAGGTGATTGGCTGCAATCTGCCTACCCTCGAGGACCTGCACACCTCGAGGACCCTGAGGCGAGCGAGGAAGATTGTGGCCGACTCCTCCCACCCTGGTCACTCCCTGTTTTAGTCACTCCCCTCCGGCAGAAGGCTGCGGTCCATCAGGACCAATACCTCACGCCATAAAAACAGTTTCTTCCCTTCCGCTGTTGGCCTCTTCAACAAGGCCAAGGGACCACACTGACTCTAATGACTTCCTGCTTAAAACACACTGCTTTTTGCACTGCATTACAAAATTGTATCTTGTACATTTGTATTTTTTGTAATATTTGTATTTCTGTATTTTTATATTGTAATTTACGGCAACTTATATTTTATTTTATTGTATATTTAATTCAATTCTAATCCCACTTAGTACTGCAAGTTTATGTACCCTTAGTATAGATAGTCCACATATTTAAATTTTAGGTCCCTATAGGTTTATTGTATGCACCTTCCTGCCAAAGCAAATTCCTTGTCTGTGCAAACTTTCATGGCAAATAAATCCCATTCTGATTCTGATTTCCAGTTTTTGACATATGATGATATATGCACAGTATTAAAGAAATATATTTAGTTATACAATGTGTTCTGCAGTTATCTAAAGGTAGGATATGTGATGTTATCCTGTATTCCATGCAGTTGGGCATCTCCCCCTCCCGCACTCTCATAGTGGACAATCTCATGGTGAGACAGACAGTGCTTAATTTTGATTTAAAATTTGAGTTGGATTGTACAAGGTGTTTATGGAACAATTATCACTCAGTACAAGCGCAAATAACACTGCTGGATTTAATCTTCATGATAATGATGAAATCGGGTGAAAAATAAAACGTGTGTGAGGAAAACAAAATATATAAATATTACGAGTAATTGTTTTTCCCACACTTACTTTCTGCAGTCTGACTACAGTACGGTCATCTGCGTCGCCAATTCCCACTGTCTCCAAAATGTGCGTAGGCCTATGGAAGGGTCAGAGTTTGCGTGGAGGACCGCACATTCTCCCGTCAAGTTTGTTTTTTATAAATCACAACCTTTGCGTGGGAAGTGGCGTACGCACATTTTCAGCCCAGTTTTGTGCGTACGCAAGCTTTATAAATGAGACCCCTGGTGCGCGTTCGGTCATTTGTTTTCCTGCATTCCAAGGCTGCGATTCTCTTCTCTGTCAGCAGATGTCGCAAGGGCTCCCGTATGCGAGTCTTCTGTTATTCAGACGTTTAATATATAGTATGTAAATATACCTAATATCTATAGTTTATACATATATGTGCAAAATGATAAGAATAATTTAATTATACGAAGTGCATTTGTTTCACATACTTTGTGTGTAGACCATGGTATAAGCGCAATTCTTATGTCCCATTATTTTAAAGACAATAATTTACGATTGCGAATAAGCTATGTTTTGCAAAGCAGATAAACGTAACTAAAAAAAAGCATTTTTGCATGTATTCAAACATGGGTTTTACGAATCATTAGCCGATAAAATCACCAATGAAAATAGACAATCTATGAATGGAAGGCGAATTAGTGGATACTCAAACTATAGTTTGCAATCAGTAGGTACAGGGCTCGACAATAACGATGGCCCGGGGCCAGTTAAAAGTAACTTCGGGACAGTTAAACTAGCAAGTCACTGGCCCGATCGGGCCACTGCAAATTATTGATTGAAAATAAAAATAGTATTGTAAAAGTTAACATCCTTCATATGTTTTGCTATCTGCTAAATGCATAAATAACTTTGCAGCTCGTGGGGCGAACAGTTGGCAAATCAAGAGTTGAGTAGTGAGTGACGACTGGTTGTCAAATTGTAATTCTCTAATGTCGATACATTTTTTAACAACTGGCGCGAGACTGGCGCGAGACAATAAAGTGAAGATGGCAGCAAAGTAGAGCTACGAGCTCAAACGGAGGCAACTTTTTTTATGGAACGAAGATGCACTGTGTCGTCTGTCGTATGTTCCCGTCTAAAGCAGACAAAAGTGGATATTTTTACAGAGGCACCGACAATTTTCGAAAACAATACCTGACCAGCCATGCTAGCAGACAGCACCTGGTTTGCGTGACAGCTAAGCGGATGGTTGACAATCCATCTTCGAGGCCGTTGACCATGCTGGTCAGTTGTCAGGAATTTAAATGTAGATGCCCATCGTGTTATTGCACGACTTATAACAACGGCATATCACGTAATTAAGACGGACTAGCCGTTCGTCTCGTTCCCCCAGGCTATTGAACTGCAGCAGAAGAATGGTGTCGACTTGGGTACCTAGTATCATACTGATGAAATGCTATGGAAGCTTTTATATATTAGCATTGAGGGACCAGTTTCAGCCAGCCAGAGTTGTGCAGAGATAGCTGTCAGCAGGGAAGAGAGCACGTCATGTTTGAGGTTAAAAGTCAATTGTTTTGTTGACTATTACCTTTTAACTTTTTATCACTAGAAATGTGATTTCATTTGAGTTATTTTTATATCCAGGATGTGTTTAATAAATGGTTAAACATGTTAACAGAATAACACAACTTATAAGTCTTTGGTTTTGTTGTAACAATGATAAATTACAACTTTTGGAGGAGGTAAAAACTGTCTTGGGGCCAGTAAGTTTCAAACCCACTGGGGGGCCAGTGCCAATTTTTTTTAATGTTGAGCCCTGAGGTATATAGAAGGAGCTATTGAAATAGTCTCATAGATCCCGAGGCCTGTTCCATAAAGCGAGTTTACCGAATAAGCCAGACTTGCGTCAGTTAGTCTGACTCATTTCTAGTTCATTGGATTCCATAAAGCTAGCTCAAAGTAGTTCGAACTCGGTTACTATGGTAACTTATTATTCGAAATTAGCCTGTTCCGGGTCAGGCTAATTGTCAGGCTTAGACCGTGTTCTTGCTTAACCAGACGTTCCTGTAACACTGACCCAACGGGAAAACGATGATTTACCACGGACATTCTCATTTTCTTATTCTCATCAGTTCAATATGTAGGCTACAGTTATAGAAAATCAACTTAAATAGCCTACATAGGCTACAACATTTAGCTTAATGCATTAAACAATGATGAACAATGCTTTGATATAGGCTACACATAGCCGTTAAATGTATGGCTATGGTAGTGATTAGGTTGTGATTTCAAATGTTTAGGCATTAGGCATAGGCCTATATCTCAATCTAAATTATCAAAGTATAATTATCATAGCTATATAATTGTTAACAGTAGCCTAGAATTGCAAAACGAACCTAAATCCATACCCTTCATTTCCATGACACAAAAACCATGTTAAAAAGTTAGGCTACTGGATAATGTATTGATCAATAGTAGGCTATTTATTTTAAACAATGCCAAAAAAGTCAATTTAGATGTGTAGAGGGTGTTTTAGAGGGTTTTTTAATCAATGAAGTAAAGGTCTAAAAAGGTCCTTGACCTACATAGCCTATCGTTCACGTCAATCATGGCCTGTCATTTTATTTTGATGAAGCGGTGGATGATGGAGCTGTCATTGTACACGATTTAAAGCGAACGTTCTTTCTGGAAGAAGTCACGTGGCCGTGTGCATTGCTTTTGCCGTGGTGGATTGTATGATCCATGTTTTACCTCTCGGGCTGCTTAAGAATAGGGTGCACGCGCAATTAGCTTGACTACTTAAATCTGACTTTAATTAGTAAGAGTGCATGAGCTGGAATGGGCCTTTATGGAACCGCTTTAGCCCCGCTTGACTAATTAATCCAATGCAAGTCAGGTTTGGGACTTTAAGTCTAACTTTTTTGAGCGGCTTTTATGGAACAGGCCTCAGGGGTCTGATAGATCCAGTTATCTTGGCAAAACAGTTATTGTTATTTATTTATTGATAGGGCACGGTCCAACCCTTACAAAAAACAGTATATTCAAGTATACTATAAGTGTACAAAAAAATTACACTTTTTGTTCACTTTTGATATACTTTTAAGAAATATACTTAGAAAATAGTTCACTTTTGATATACTTTTAAGTATGCTTTGAAAATAGTTCACTTTTGATACACTTATAAGAAGTATGCTTAGAAACAAAAAATGATATACATTTCTTCTGGAGTAGGATGTACGTTTTCTTTTATTATACAGCAAAAACAGTCAAAATACTTTTAAACTATATTATATTACAAGTTACATTTTTTAGATCCATCTTGTATGTTCTAATTATTCATGTCTATGAAAATATATTATGCATTGCACATTGAATCTTTTTTGGTACTGAAGCTGTAACCTTAATTACTGCCAAAACATTTTGACAGTGGCGAATATTTTGGGGGTGCCAATTATATGACATTTTCTCAAGAGAAATTCCTGAGGGGGACACCAAAATGACGTCTGTAACACATAGCCTACATTGTAATAAGTTAAACTTATATTATTAATATTATTAAAATGTCCTTATGTTTACAGTGATTTATTGGGGGGGACAAATTCTATTTTTCCCAGGATGGGGGGTCCCCCCCCCCTGTCCCCCCTGGGATTTCCGCCTATGCATTTTGAAGCTCTATACTCTTATACTATACTAATAATAATCAATTGGAGTATTAATGGAAAAAACAAAAAAGCTACTTGAGAAGCAGACAGAAGGGCTGCATTATGCATTTGAAGGTTATACTGTCAAACTGACTGAAGAACGAAATAACGATGTGAAAAAATGAAGATAGCGTGGCTCATTGGCTGGTCAATTACCATGATGCAAGGCGGTAAATAGTGTTAAAATTTGCTGATAAGTTTGCCATTTGTTCGAAATACAAATGTAACTTCATGAATGTAGTTTTTTTTATGTGTCTGCTTATTTTTGTGTTTAAGTGTACATTTGTTTTTCATTTATTTTTGATGGGGGCGGCGCCCTTTATTAACAAGCCGCTACTGCTCACAAGTATAATGTAACAGGAGTAAAATTCGATTTAAAATAATTTGATTCCATTTCAATCTATGATTAATTTTTTATACAGTTTGAACATTTTGAATTCAAGTAAAAAATTTAAACATTCGGATTCGGTTATAGTTGGCACTCCATACTCTGACTCAAAACACCACACCTGAAAAACCTGTGTGGTTCTTACTATAGACAAACAATGCTAGCTAACTATGCCTCCTGGCGGTTGTTTTACCAAAATTCACCCATGGAAAAAGCTGTAGAAAAAATAAGCCGTTGCGTCAGGGGCGTTGTTAGACATAAAGCTCTACTGGGGCACAGGCCCCTATTCATATCCCTTTTCTTCCAAGCTTGCTGCGCACAATGCAGTACTCGGATATAGAAACTCCCCTTGCTTAACCCACTGCACAACAGTTCAGGGACGCAAGTTTGATATCAGCTTTGGCAGGGACATCAATAGTTAATGCGAGCACGCACATTTTTTTCCGCATTCATTTGAGCGCAAATACTGTGTTTTTAGAGCTTCAAGTAATATTGTTTCTGTCATTTAAAAACGTTCTTTAGTTTTGTAATGTGTCTTAGCCTACCTCAATTCTGACTTGTGTGCCGAGTCCGACACCTGGACTTCTGTGTGCGTGCTGCAGTGGCTATTTGGCAACCTCAGAAGAGCGCGCTTACATGGAATTCTGCTGGCATCGATTAAACTGCTTTGATTTTACAAGCATTGATTGGGATACCGCGTTAATTTTTTCTGGGATTATCAATCTAAATGAATGCACTAATAAAGTAAATTGTTAAAACTCAAACTTTAAATTTTACTGGGGCACAGCAGATTTATACTGGGGCACGTGCCCCAGTAAAAAGGGTCTAACAACGCCACTGCGTTGCGTAAAGTTCCTGCAACATGACGCTCAAATTAAAAGAGGAACATCAGTATAGTGACACAGAGGCCTAACTTTAGACCATGTTTTTTTTTTTTTTTTTTTTACAGTTTTCTTGCAGGCTGTTTTTGGAAGATGCGATTTGCACCAACAACTTAAAGTGCAGGTAAAGTGCAGTGTAGTCCATGCAAAAATATTGGGTAATAAAACACACATACCTAGGATCGAGTGTGAATATTGTTTCTTTTTCTTTTCTTCACTGCGGCCCGTGCTCAACACTTCTAATGATTAACACAAAATGACCACACCTCTCTGAAGGTGTCTTTGAAGCCGATTATCTGGGCTTATTAACATTCAGATAAGCGTATCTTCAACTATTTTCAGATTTCAATGTATAACACATAATTTGAAAGTTTACAATCTGCACTTTCACAATCTGTAAATAAACTGAGAAATGACCTCGCCGACAATGTCACCTTTTGACTGGACATATGAACAGTTAATAGCCACATCAATTGGACTTGCTCATTGTATTCTTTCCTGAGTTTGTGAAAGATATGTACAACGAGAACCAGTCAATTTAAATGCTAATTTAGTTTTATTATCTAAATAGGAACATAATCAATGTGTAGTAATAATGGATCTCAGTTCACCTTCCTCTTCACTGTTGAGACCACTCAACAACCATAAGGTACCCCCTACAGCCCTACACATTCAAAGAAAGTCTAGTGTGTAAATTTGCTTAAAAAAAAAAGATTTAAAACCTTAATTTGTATTGCCAATTTTTCTATGACACTGTCCTTTCTTGTCTACATAGGTGTGTGTTGAAGATGGATCATCATTGTCCATGGTAAGGAGCCTGCTTTAAACACAGACAGATTAACCACAGCAAACAAGAGATAAGAGATTGAGTTGAGTTAATTTTTCAGGGACAGTGCACATTAATCAACGTTTCAGTAAAAGTGCCGGTTTTAGCCAGCCGGCTATTTTTCAACCACAGTCCCTGGGCAGGTTATTAAAAACAATTACAATACAGACAATCATTGAGCAGTGAGCACACGCAGGGCAACATAGCATAGCGACGAAGCATACAGATAGAGCAACATAGATCAAAAAGCAACAAGACTAAATCCATAAAAGCAACAGTGTTTCCACACCTCACAAGTTTAGGATTAGCATTCAGATACCCTTTTATTAGGAAACCATGTTTACTTTCAATTAGACAGAGGCTTAATTAAGATATTTATGACTTTTGTATTATTTTCAAGGGTTAACAACTGCGTGGGCTTCTCCAACTACAAGTTCTTCCTGCTGTTCCTCTCCTACTCCATGCTCTACTGCATCTTCATTGGAGCCACTGTCTTTCAGTACTTTATCAAATTCTGGGTGGTGAGTACCCTTGAGTTTTGGCCAAGACAGACCTGCCAGTTACACCCCAGGATGACTAGTGACCCAGACACTTCCATAAATCATTTTGGTCAGATGGGAGAGGGGGTAAAACACGATCCTGCTCATGATCCTACAACATCTGAAGGATATGACTGTTCCTGACCACATACTCCACACAGGTGCTTGCCCAGGCCACAGTGCTCTCGTCTTGACTATTGAACCTTTTCTCACAGGCCTACCAGCCTGCACCACATATTCTCTGCAGCTCATTCAGTATGAAACGGCTCATTCAACCCTATAGATGTTTGTCATTCATTCTGTGAACCATTTGTGTTACGTTACGCTACTAGCAATTTACATTTAGTCATTTAGCAGACGCTCTTGTCCAGAGCGACTTACAGTAAGTACAGGGACACTCCCCCCGAGGCAAGTAGGGCGAGCCGCTGAGCCACCTGACTCCCTGACACCTGATTTGGTTATTGGCAGGTGCAGAGCCGATGGCTCTTTGCAGGGGGGGGGGGGACCTGGAGTGGGCCCTTATACAGCCTATAGGTTGAATGGAAATGCAAGACAGATCCAAGGGGAAAGTTACAGAGATGGTGCATGCTATTTCAGCACCATGGACAGCGTCATGGATTTATTATTAGACGGTGACTTGCTGACATTTAAGTGTTTCCCAAACTTTTTTTCTGGGGACCCATATTTTAAAAGTCACAAGCCTTCGCGACCCAAGCCAATAGACATTATTCGTAAACAGGGCCGGCGCAAGCACCTTCGCCGCCCTAGGCAAGATGTTTCAACAGCACCGCCCCCCCCGCGCGCGCGCAAATCGGAGAGACGCCCCCCACCCCGCCTCGGCGCCCTCTGCTGGTGGTGCGGGACGGTTAATTAATGGACGCACTTCGGAATTTGGTGCCCCTCTCTTCATGGCGCCCTAGGCGGCTGCCTAGTTCGCCTATAGCAATCGCCGGCCCTGTTTGTAAATCACAAAATTAAGGTGGATTTGACCATTATTGAAAAATAATGAGGATATTTTATTGTTATTTTATTGTTATTTCAGAACTTGTAGGCCTACTGCCATTGTTAATAAACTATCTCAGACTGAGTGATCACTTCTCGCTGAACAATTGAACCAGCAATATTTAAAGAAGGTATCCAATAAGTGCCTAATAGGACATTAAATGTAGGCTATAAAAAAAAACATATAGCCCATTTCTTCTTATTTTCAACACTCAATTGAACCATAAATATTGGAACAAAATATGTAATAATTACAAAAAGATTACAAATTATACAAAACATGTTGTACCATTTCAACATTGCTAATGGGATAGGTGGGCCTGTCTGCGTTTTTGTAGTGCGTTTCAGTCCGTGGTGCAGGAGGAGAGCGCAACACGCATATCAGGCGCAGCATTCAGCTGTTTCTGTGCTTTATCTTCATTTTTGTGAGCACAGAAAATCCCAATTCGCACATGTACGTAGTAGTGAAAGGAATAAGCATAGAAATACTGGCCCTACTGAGAACAGGATATTCTGACGAAATACTTATACAGAATGATCAGGTCACAGATCCATAGCGTCAGTGCGATCGCAGCTGAGCTGCAACAACTCGGTTTCTTCTGCAGGACTAAGCGTCAACTCAAGCAAAGCCTCAGGACTCTCAAATTCGAAGGGATTTTGCATCCACCTTTTATTATTCAGAATGGCATACCTCTCTGTTGGAAAATAGCGATCAAAGTTCTCAATAAGCGCAACAACATAAGTTTGAATAAGCGCAGACGGCTGCTGGTCTTTCAAATAGGGGAAGCTCATTTTCGGCCTAAATCATATATATTTTACATTAATTTTCTAGTTCACTGGCTAGTTCACCCCTACGACACTAGCCTAGCATACTGTATATGAATGAATGAACAATCAACGAAACAATATTAAACTCGAAGAAAATGTGGGAATTAGGTTAAACTGAAACAAGGCATGTGGTGTAGCTATAATTGTATGAAATGTATGATGAAAATTTGCTAGCAACTTCGCCAAGCAAATACCAAGAAATAGGTTGCAGCAATTTGTCTTTCGACTACACTTACAGAATCCGCGATGGGACTGAGCTTGAATAGCTTTGGTGACTTTTTATAGTACAAAATTACTGTCAATCAAAAGGAGATGCAGTCTTTCGACAGACCCTCCAATCATCACGCGGAATCCCAGCGTCCAGGCCAGCCCACTCCTCCATTCACCCCCAGAGATGCTGAGCGTCCATGGGCGGGACATAATCGCAGCATTTATCCAATTACCGTATAGTTTCGAAGCACTGAAAAAAACTGTTCAAAGCTGCCCCATTGAAGTCCATGGAAGCTGAGCTTCAACAGGGAAATGCACTGTGGCGCTACGGGAATGTATGAGAAGGAAATCAGTCAGTCCACCTGCTAATATATGTATCTGATTCTGAATGAACTCATCTTCGATATGAACGTGTTCTAACGCATTTAAAATGTTAACACAATAGTAAATATTTGACCATTAATTTGTTTAAGAAATCGCCACTGGCAGAGATGCAGATCGTGACAAGGCGACCCCCAAAAAAGTAGACCAAGTGGTGTCCTTGCAAGACAAGGGAATACGTTGGTCTGCTGCAAGCACAAACTCTGTAAACCCTGTAAATGTACATGTTACAGTATTACAATTATTACTAGAATGTAATACATAAAATAAGAAACAAAATCATATCAAACTTGACATTAAAAGCTGTTTAGATCTATATTTAGAAGAACACAACTTTTAATGATAATTTCATTGTCATTTTAGCATTCATGCAAATCAACGACTGTACCAGATGAGTGTCTGGGTGACTAGTGACAAAGGGGCTGCCAATACAGCCCTACAACCTCTAAATACAACCACCCCCCCCCCCAATATTCAAATCTGGTCAAAATGTCCCCCCCAATATAGTGATATAAAAATATACATGTTACGCTACGACAGGCAACCACGCACGCTGTCCGAAATTATCATTTAAAAAATGTATTAGTCCCCCCCAATGTGGACTCCATGGCTACGGCCTTGCTGAGATGAAAGCATGAACTGTTGTATTTCACGAGGTGATGTTTTTGCAAAGTTAGCTGTTGCTAATTTACTAGGCTATGTTACGTTGTTTGTGTGGTCGGATTATAACGAATACAAAATAATTCGGATACATCCAGTCAGTCTAACTTGATTGCTATATGTTATATTGCAAGAAGAAAGCAACACGAGGCAGGCATGTAACTTCAAACTCTTTATCTAAAGTAGGAGCAGCTATAGGGGTTATGCGGAGCGCCCAGCGTTCGAACCGGAAAACAGATGTAATCGTTTCCGCTTCTCACTTCCGTACATATCTGCAGCGCTTGGTGATGCAAAGAACTTATATTGACAGAGAAGTTCAAGCATTTTATAAATTATATTACTCTCTACATTAGGCTAAGTGTGACAGGTAAGAATAAAGTGATGAGTTTATATAACGTTATAATAGCCTAACGTTAGACCGTTTCCCAGGAGGTAACGTTAACGCTAGCTCTACAGTACACATTACAACGTTAGCCTACAGTATACACAAATAAGTTATCAATGAAATATATGAATTCAGCAAATTAATTTAAGAAGCTCATTTTAATTTACTGTCATATCCATATAAATCATTATTCTGGTTTCTATGGCTAGGACCTGCAGTTCCTAGAAGGAATTAAGTTTACTAGCCTACTACTAGACAAAAAAAACGTTAAAGTTAGCAGGTGCATAACATTACGCTACCGACCAAATTTACCTGTCAGGGTCTTTGGGAAAGCGATGAAAGGCATAAATACTGTCACATTGGTAGTTGTTGCAGTTGATTGCCTAACACTGCGTTCTTTGAGTCCACTTGGACTTCGTTTTCATATTGTGTCTCTTTCTGTGTAATTGTTATAACTAGCTAGTATGTAACTTTGTTACTATTAGTCCAGGCACAGTAGCGTTTTACAACAGACTAATTGTAAAAAAAATTGCAGCTTAGATCATTTCTATGAGGTGTCCAGAACAACATACTAAAAGTCCTAAGAAATCCTAGTTGAGGAAATATGTTAAATTCTCATCAATCCGAGATGTGTGCCAATAAGGCCAGGCAACATTACACCCCAATTGGGCTATTTTTTTCCTTTACTCCTATCAAAATTAAACTTTACACACTGAAACTACCCATGACAAGTACACATTTTTGTATTACAAGTTCCTTTAAAAATGAATGTTAATATGTTAATGAGCTATACACTAATCGAATATGCCCAAAATACAGCCAAATAGGCTTAATTTTTTCCTTTACTCATACCACAATAAAACTTAACATAGTTAAAGTATAAATGAAAAGTAACTTTTTATTACAAGTTTCTTTTGAAAGTAATTTGAATATGCACATGAGCTCCACACTTATTGAATATGCTCTAATTTGAAAAGGCATTAACACCATTCATATGACAAATACATCGGCCCAATCTTCATCCAATCATCCTTCTGCTAATGACCTGATGGTCATTATTGGCATAAATCTCCCATCCAAAACATGCCACCCCCAGTCTTTTGGTCCATACGTTCACTTCCCCCTTTCCACTCCATCATTTGGCAAAAGACCCAAAGACTACAGAACTTTGCAGCTGTTGACGTTGGAGGGATAGTTACATTTATGCATTTAGCTGACGCTTTTATCCAAAGCGACTTCCAAGAGAGAGCTTTACAAAAGTGCATAGGTCACTGATCATAACAACGAGATAGCCCCAAACATTGCGGGTAGCCAAAACATGAAGCATACATTGTGAAAAACCAAATAAGTCCCAAAGGGAAGAACCATAAGAGCATGTTTAGACAAGTTACAATTAAACAACATTAACTTCAGAAGTGCAAGTGTGTACCTGTAGAAAAAGCAAGCAACAATAATATAATTCACAGCGAGTACAATAACTTTAAGTCAGTTACAACTAACCAACAAGAGCAACAAGTCTCTCAATAAGAGTCATTGTGATCCTGGAGGAAACTAACATCAGGTCCAGCCAATCATTCCTAAGTACCGGAACAAGTGCGTCTTGAGCCTTTTCTTGAACGTGGGGAGACAGTCAGTGTCTCTGATGGAGGTGAGGAATTGATTCCACCATTGGGGGGCCAGACAGGAGAAGAGCTTGTGTTGGGACCGGGCGCTCTTGAGCGGTGGGACCACCAGACGGTTGTCAGAAGAAGACCGTAGTTGGCGGGTGGGGGTGTAAGGCTGGAGGAGAGACTTGATGTAGTCGGGTGCAGTCCCATTTACGGCTCGGAAAGTAAACTGAGTCTCCACTATATTACGCTGCACCTCAAAATGCTTCTGACCTTAGATCACAATACTTTCTTTTAGCAATTTACAATTTTTATTGCTGCATACATAGCCTAACTCTTACATACATATACAGTACATTTGCCTCAACCCTTACTGCAGTTCTGGGCTTGTGCTATTGTTGTTCAGTTTCTGTGCAGGCATGAACAGGGGGGACAACCTGGATATTGAGCTCTGAGTAATGAGCTGTCTGAAAGAGCAGTGCAGCAGTGTCATTACACACTGCTGTGCCAGCTTTGCACGAACACTGACTGGAGGTCATGACGACAGGTTCTGAATCACGTAGCACTATCTGTGTAAAATACACAAAGAGACAATTAGACAAACATTGATACTGATGTATCCTTTGAATTGTTTTTTAAGTGAATTTTGCTACTATTCAGATACCGCTGAATTAAGAATTGGCCTAGTAAAGTTGCCGGGGTAAGTTTGTTGACAAGGGGTTTCCTACAAGTCTATTACAATACGAGGTGAGGTATACCATACCAAATATGTTGCAATAGAAAGATTTACTGTCAATCAACTTTGCCCCAATTACCTTACTTCTCCACTAACAGGTAGACTATAGCCATTTATCAAGTGTCTCAGAAGAATGTTTACATAGTCGAGAACATGTTCATGGTCAAATGAAAGCAGTTGTAATGTAAATATTTTAGTTCTGAGAGGCTTGATGAACGCATGCTATGCTGCAGTCATTGAACTGGAACAGACTGCAAAATTGAACAGAATACCCAAACCCATCCCTAAACATTAGCCTACTCTCAAGCTGTGTGGTTTTTCATTCTTCTGCATGGACCTGTGACAAGCTGCTCTGACACTGATAGTACCGGTAAACCTGTCTTTGTTTGAAACTGGTGGACAAGAAGATACAGCATTCATCCACTCAGTACTTATATCATTATTCTAACAATATTTTAGAAATCTGAAACACCTGCCAGAACAGCAGTCTACATTAGACCTACAGTCGACACATTAGACCTACAGTCAGATGGATTACATAACGGTTGACCAGCATAAACACACAGGACATCGTAGTAATTATACTGTTGGTACTATAACCCCATCGCTAAAATGCAGTCTTCGTTTGACTGTTTTAATCGTCTGCGAGCAAAAATAAAAGACTAAACTACTGATAGCATACAAGTTAGCTAACACTATCGCTATATCCGGTGCCATTAGCAAAAGCTACATATATTACATACCTTCATAATTATGAATAAATGAGGTGGCGTAAAACTTAAATACCTTGTCTAACAGAGTACTCGGGGCTCTGGACGTCCGTTTGGCAATACGGTGTACATCGGAAATTGTAATTAAGGGTAGCTCCTGTAAACACCGAAGGTGGCCATTATTACGCTATGTTTACATCAGTAGCGGACGGCCGGAAGTAGTTACATCTGTTTTGTAGAACCCGGAAGAATGTTGTGCATAACCCCTATTCAGCATGGTACATCGTTAAGGCTTCATCCTCGAACACTAAATCCTTCTCTCCCAGTACATGGTAATCCCACACATCAGTCATTACAGCGACACCTAGTGGTGTGGTTGCAGAATGAGGACACAACATCTCCCCACAACGTTAAATAATTACTTCCAGGGTTCTAAATTAACACCCGCCAACCCGCCAAATGCGGGTTAAAATTCATTTTGGCGGGTGTTAATAAAAATTCACTAGCCAGTTTGGCCGGTGACACGAGGCATTACATGAATGATACATAAGGCTCTGTTCTCGGCATGGTTCTTGGTCATTTATCCCCCTGGCAGTACTTCCTAAGTTTCCCATGAACACTGTGCCGTAATGCTACATGATAACGTTTTATACGCCCATTGGCTGCGCACAGTTGAAGTGAAACCGCGCGAGAAACCGTGGAAACGAACGGAGCGTCCACCAGAAAACACAAGGAAGAAGTGAAACGAAGCATAGCGGATCATAGGAGGTAATAAGAGCTAGCTAGATTAGTAAAGTCAAGTAAAAAGTTAACTTAATGCGGCGGTGGTTAGGACAAACTTCTGGGGGCGAGAAGAGGAACGAGGCAGGGGATGAGGATATTGATAGCACTAGAGAAACGAAGAAAATAAAATGTTATGCCAAATGGCTGACGGGCCGGGAATGGCTTGTGTTTGACAATGAAAATGTTGTCATGTTTTGTAAGGATTGCCGCATGTAGTCTACGCATAAGAAAAATTGTGTTGCTTACTGACACAGTCTAGTGTAATGTAAATACACTGTTCTTAATAAAGAGTATATTAGGTCAGTTTAATTAATGCCTGCTTAGGACAAAACGTTACTGTAAATGCATGGGCAGGAGTCAATCTCATGATGCGAATGGACGTTTGAGCCATTTACAATAAATCGTGTCCTTACTTAGTCACGTGTTGGTGATTTCACATACCCTTGCATGATGCATACTTCTGTGCTTCATTTTCTGTGTTTTTCATGCCAACAATGTTAATAAAATGATCAAATGCATTCAGTGAAACTCATAATTGTTCTTATTTTCACCGGAAAGAATTTGGCTAGTGGAAATTCTGATTGGCTGGTAACTTTCTAAAGTTACCAGCCAAATTGGCTGGTGATCAAAAAAGTTAATTTAGAACCCTGATTACTTCCCTCTATAAGTAAGGTAAGAGATCATTTTAAGCCTGACAGGATAAGGCATTAACAGAGCAACAGAAAATTAAATCACATGACTAGTATCAGACTATAGTAAGTATTTACGAAACTGAACCAAGTTATTTCAATCAAGTGAGCCTAAAACATGAACATGACAAGGATATGACTCGGTCCTTTTTTTTTTATTGCATCTCATGTATCAGTCTTTGAACCAGGAGGTTTTCGCTCTCTAGCGAGATGTGCTCGATCATTCCTGTCTCTCAGGTGCACAGTCTTCAGCTGTCTCAGCAGCAGGTTGGTCTGTGTTTATCATTGCTGAGTCAGCCGCCTGAGTGTTCTCGTCGGCAGGTGTCACTGCCGCATCAGGTACCTGTGTGAGGTGAGAGGAATGCCAGAGTTTCCCATCCGACAATCCGTATGCATGGACCAACTTGCTTTTGGATTTGAACTGACCCTCATGAGTTATAAATCTTTGCTGGCTGTGTTCAGTTGTATTACTGGTCTGGAGGTAGGTGAGGCAGAAAGCAATGTACCTCCTTCAATACGCAGTTTAAGAGCAGTTATCAAGTCCATCCCCATTAATGGAGTTCAATTGTCTGTAACATAAAAGTTCACTTTACAAGCATCATTGGCTCTCACCACTGTAGCAGGCATGCACCCCAGCACTTTGATTGGAGTTTGGGAGAAGGTCACAAGGCGAGCTGCAGGTGGTAGTAGGGTCACTACCTTGAAGTATTCCTCCACTATTCCTTGGGGCAGAACCGACACTGATGCTCCAGTATCCACTGTCAATGTAACAGACTTTTGCATGGTCCCGGCGCATATATCCACAGTGCAATTCAGTTTAGCCGGCGGCTCTTCTCTTTGCAGCAAAAGGAGTGTGTATTCGGGTATGTCCACATTGTACACGCTGTGAGTCTGTGCAGCAGACCTACACACACGGCTAAAATGTCCTCTCTTATTGCAAGTTTTACACACGGCAGTGCTAGCTGGGCATTCCGGTGCATTTGCCAGATGCTTGTCCACAGCGAAAGCAGGCACGGGAATTTGTAGCAGGAGTGAAACTGCCGGTGGACTGACCTGTAGATGACCCCACTCGCGCATTTTTCCATGGCTGTCGACGTTGCACTGTGCTGTGTACTTGGACTGCTTGCACAGGTAATCCACTTTTAGTCATGCATTTTGCTTGCTCGCCAGCTGACTCCATCTGACTAGCGATAGTAACGGCATCCTCTCATGTCAATTTCCGCTTTAACAACAGTCTTTCCCTTATGCGTGCATGTGCAACTCGTTCCACTAATTGGTCACGTATCATGTAATCACCGTCAGCAAACTCACAGGTAGCGGCTAGCTGGCGCAAAGCAGTCACATACTGAATTATAGATTCTTATAGATCTGCTAGCTGAACTCGCTTCCGAAATGTGTGTCATTCCACTCCGAGGTTTACCTGTGGCGTGAAGTAGCCATGCAGAGAAGTTAGCGAGGTTGCCAACCTATCACCAGTGTTCGGTAATTGGCCCTCTGTGCCTAAACAGTGAAGTAGAAGAGCGCGTTGTCTTGACCCAGTCCATTTTTGTCCTTCCACATTGATTACCAGGCAGTAGTTTTGGAAAATCTTCACCCAGGACTTGACTTAAGGCTTCATCCTCGAACACTAAATCCTTCTCTCCCAGTACATGGTAATCCCACACATCACAGTACAATACAGCGACACCTAGTGGTGTGGTTTCAGAATGAGGACACAACACTATGAATCGTTTTGTTTTCTCTAGCTGGCTTCCAACTCGTAAACCTTCTGAGTTGGCAACACAGCCCGTGTTCACAAAATAAGTTACTGGATGGAAACCAGCAAAACGAAAACAAAACGATGCATTACAATCCTAGTAACAAGTTAGACTGACTGGATGCACTTGCATTATTTTGTTATAATCCTACTACACAAACTACGTAACATAGCAAAGTAAATTAGCAACAACTGTTGATTGTCAACCAAGTTGAGCTATAGGCGAGACTGGAACATGACTCCAAGACACCTCGACGAAAGGCGATCAAGCAAGCTGCTGCTTGGATACCTTCAAACCTTTTTGGTTGGCTTCAACTTTTCTGGGAAACTTTTCTGGTGAGTAGATTATTTATACCCACAAAATATACACATACCTGTGGCATGATATTGATGAAAACATGACCTGTGGTTGTTTTCCACTATCTGATGTTTTTGCTAGCTAGCTCGTAGTAAAGGGTCTTATTCAGGTAACTAGCGATTACTAATTTGCCATGTTTAGGGGCGGCTGTGGCTCGGGGTAGAGAGGGTTGTCTGTTAATCGCAAGGTTGGTGGTTTGATCCCCGACTCCTCCTAGGTCATGTGCCGAAGTATCCTTGAGCAAGACTCTAAACCCCAAGTTGCTCCCGATGGGCAGGCCGGCGCCTTTCATGGTAGCTCGCTGCCGTCGGTATGTGTGAGTGTGAGTATGAATGGGTGAATGAGAGGCAAATATTGTAAAGCGCTTTGAGTGCTGCTAAGGTAGAAAAGCGCTATATAAATACAGTCCATTTACCATTTAGTCAAATTAAAGCAAGCACAATAATTCAGACATCCATTCTTTATTGATGGCTATGTTTTGTGATCTCTTGCTACCATCTACTGTCATTCATTTACGTGTTGATAGAACATTTATTCCTCGTTTATTGTCAGGCCACAGTTCAAGTATTGCAAAAATGTGTAATTTGTTTGGAAAATCTGGGCTAGGGCTAGTTGATGGACGACATGTAGAATAAACCAGACTTTATGCTTATTTAGTATAACAACCTATTGAAATGACAAGACGGTAATGTATGACTGTAATGTTTCATAGGGTAATGAAACGCACCACTTGTCATACCACTTGATTGCCTGCTGTTGACCGTTTTCAATATATTGAACATCTCCCTTTCTAATTTTACAGGTGAATGTTGGCCCGCACAGGCCCCGTTCCAAGAGACAGAAAATGTTGAAAGACGGTTGCACTGCTGTACAAATTGTCCATATATAGTAGATGGCCTTCTCTCAGGTGTCGAGCAAGTAAGATCAGCTCAATTCCCTGCTGAACATCAACGAGAAGACCGTCAAGGACCTAATTCCTTGATGTACCAGCAGCGTTTTTATTTTTTCCAAAGTCTGAAAGCCCATCTCCCATCCCACATCCTCACCACATTGCATAGAGGGACTATAGAGAGCATCCCAAGGAGCTGCATCACGGCCTGCAGAGGACAGTGAGGACAGCTGAGAATATAGTCGGGATCTCTCTTCCCTCCCTCACAAACATCTATACCAAACGCTGCATCCGCAAAGCCACACGCATTGTGGACGTTTTTTAATTTCATTGTGTACTGTAAGTATAATGACAATAAGTGCCAGTTGACTTGTCATGACAACAGACCCAGAAATCCCAAGCCCTTCATGATCCTGGATGTCCATAGTGGATCCTGTGTAAAGGATCATGTCGTAAATATAGCCAGAACATCACACAACTCAAACATGCTGTACCTTGCCGATATGTTGACGGAAGCCTTGCCTACCCAGTGTTGGGAAAGTTCACTTTCTACATGAACTTGTTCAGTTCATAGTTCACACATTTAAAATGAACTAGTTCAGTTCATAGTTCATAATTCAAAATTTTGAACTATATTCACAGCTCCAAAAAATGTTTATTAGTTATTTTTTTCAATATGTTGCGAGCTATAATTTTTCTAAATTATTTCCACAGCCCATATAGAACCACAGACAGCAATTATGTTATTAGTTCAACGGTGAAACTGTGTGTCAAATTTCATCTTCATATCCAATTTGTAATTCACAATTTGTGAATCTCCCCTTTTTTTAATTAATTATTGAAATCTTCACACACCAGAATGAATGCGTTCACAGTATTGTTCATCAGGCAGTAATACAGTACATTCAGTTAACGTTCACCGAAATTATGAACGAGTTCATTGAACTTTCGTTTAATGAACGCGTTCAGACGCAACACTGTGCCTACCCCTACACAGCATCAAGGATTTAAAGGGGTGATTGACTGGGTTTTTTGGGTATTTCACACTGTTCCTTAAGGTCTCCGAATAGGGTATGTAACATTGGTTGGGCTGAAAATGGCCAGGGTCCTGTTCTATGCCCCCTGATACATCCTCTGAAATTTTCCCGGGAAAAAACGCTAGGTTTTCTCCTTTTATGGTATGCTCATATAGATCAGCTGCACGCTGATTGGTTGGTTTACAACGAGTGAAGCTGTGGAGCAAAGACGCAACACGGCCAACAGCACTCAGTGAAACGACGAAGGTGGAGACTTAAAATATAAACGTACAAATAAATCTATTGTGTCTACACAATAGACACTGTTTTCAACACTGTTTTCAACACATTGACTAGATATCATTTGAAATGATTAAGTTAGTTGTTTCCACTTCAAACTGGATCGACTTAGGTGGGTAGAATGTTACAGCTTAGCAACCAAACTATATCGTGATTCAACTGAGCTTCAGAGCTCGACGTGCACCTCCTGATTTTCCTGACTATCCGTCCGTCCGTCATTTTACGGATACCCCTTGGCTGTGATTGGTCCGTATTAAGAACCGCTTGCGACAGGGGTGGGGTTGCCGTGACCAACAAGACGAACAGAATCCTTTGACCGCCATTGCTGTAGGTTTTTAGAATTCATATTTCAGCTAAACAGTACATGTAAATCAGCATCTGAATTAAAATGTGACGAGAAATGGGCAGTGTAGTTGCTGAAAATTAGCTTATTTTATTGATGAAATGGCTAATTTGTAAATTTGCTTCGACTTTTCGATAACCTAGCTAGCATCGCAGTGCAGCGCCACCTACTCTTCTGGCGGTGAATTGTTTTCAGCACCCACAACCTTCGGAGTACTAGTACAGAGGGGTGTTATTTTCAGCAGCGTAAATTGAGTTTTTGAGTTTTTTTGGAGTTGTCCCCAAAAAGGGCAATGTTGCCGCAATTAACACGGCAAGGGAGACAACTTGTCAAACCATTACGACCGTTAAAATGCGTAAATTGTAGGCCTACCAAATCTCCTTAACATAATTATATGCAGTTAGGCCTACTGATAATTAGCGTAATTTGATAAGCTGTCTGAAACCGTTCTGACAGTAGCCTATGGCCAATATTCTAAACAGGAGATTGAGAATAATAGCCCAAAAAAGAAGGCAGCAATTGAAAATTGTAGATAAAATTCAAAACACTGAAGAAGGCCATGACACTTGATGTGGGCTAATAATGTTTTTGTCTTCACATCTTGAACAAAATTAATAAATTAGCCTACTTCAAAATAACTTTGCCACACACATTTATTAACTGATAGGCTAAGTGCTGAGCTTTAAGATAAAAGGGAAAGATAACCATGACTAAAATGGGGATTTACTGAAATAAGTATTATTGCACAGATCCAGCACAAACTTTCAGATCAGAAGGTGACCCAAACTGTAGCACACTTTGCTTGGCAGAACAGTCATTTAAAATGACTCAGCATGACTAAGAATATATAATTATTATATTACACATGCATATTTAATCCAAATCCAATTATTACTATTCTGGCTGACAGTGTATGGACAGCTGCCATAGTTTATCTAGATAAACTATGCTGGGCCTGCTGAACCTATACTTCTTCCACAGATACTGGTCAGGGAAGCATTACTTCTGTCTCTGAAGACCCTTGGCGCTAGTGGGATAAACGCTCTTTGTATAATCTGAGCACCTTCATCCACCACAGGGTTGTCAAAGAATGGATACGCCAATTGATTGAGGGAGGCTCTCTGTACAAATGAAATGTACGAGAGTCTGGTTAGGACCAGGCTAGGACTAAAGTGCTTTGCGCGCAGGAATTTACTTGACGGAACTGTCTTTTGAGATTCTGTTTCCGCCTGTTTGAAATTATTTGCAACACATTTTAGTTTAGCTTGACTTTTAGCCTGACACGGATCAGGCTAGTTCCGAAGTATAAGTTACCTTGGTTAGAATAAGCCACCTTAATGGAACGGAACTCTCGCTAAAGTAAGTGAGACTTGGCGAAATAAGTCTCGCTTTTCGTTAATCGACGTTGATGGAACACCCCCCAGGTGTTTTCTCTCTCTAGCTGTTCTTGCATTCCTTGCAAATGAAGGATTGAATTATTTTGCGTCTATTCCAATATGTAATGATAGTATTCAATGACACAAATCTGTGTTCTAGAAAGAGTGGTCTGGAGTCGCAGAGGTCCGATAATATCAGCTTTAATGCAGCAGTTGGAAATCAACAAGTACAGAGCTCTGGGGTTGTCTACGTTTCCCTACCCGCAACAGAGTTTGGGTTGGTTCACGAAGTCCAACTGGCTATCTGTCCTTCCCCAGCATATATTTATACAGTGCAATTAAAAACAGAAAGATGAAAAGAGGGTTGAGCTTGTTCTCTCGTGCATCAGGGAGTTGTTCTTGCCTACGCGTCCCACCTGCTCGGGTGCCGTCTCCACCCGGTTTCAAGGTTGTTTATAAAAATGAAGAGATAGAGACACAAAGAACAGCCTGCTTCCCACACCCTGTGTGAGACACCATGTTTAAGCCTGAGCACACTTCTCAGATCATAAGACAGAACTTTAATAAGCACAATATATTCTTTACAAATCAGCGTTAATAAAAAGCAGATGAGCTAGAGTGTAGCTAACATTGACTCGACGGGCATGGCTGATGTTTGACTATACCGTAGCTCTAGCGTAGAAGATCCCTGTGCAAGCAAACAGGATCGACTAGGTGGGTAACGTTAACACTACAGCTTAGCAAACAAACTGTCGTGATTCAACTCAGCTTCAGTTAGCTCTAGCTATCTTGCTGAAAAATAGATCTGGACAAACATGCATCTTGAATTGTAGATTTACATGACAACACGGGTTATTTATTTGAATGAAACACAGCCCCATTGCCAATAAACTAAATCATCACACATTCTACCGATGCAGGCAGGATACGTTAGCATTGCTAATAACTGTTAGCGACAACATCATACTACAGCTTGCGGTTGTGATGAACATAAGGTCGGAACAGCACCTCTTTTCAGCAACAGCTTCATAGCAAATCCTGCTTTACATTGTCCCAGGTTTTCAAAACGGTCCTCGGTGAAATGGTTCGAGCAAATTGAGGGTCGAACGGCACAGGGATCTTCTCATAGACAAACATCACAGCCCGTCGAGTGTTTGGTTCCTTGGGAAGGCTCTGAAAAGTGTCAGCATTCCCTGTACAGCCTGGAACACTGCATTTACCACCGTAGTCCATTTTCAATATGCTAGAAAAACGTTCTTCTTTGTAATTCTGTGGAAGTACACAGAGCAGTGCGCAGCAAATTTTGGGGTGTGACAAAGGTACAGACAAGAGCCCAAAAAGGTGGACAAGAGCCCAAGAGCCCATCTCACAATTAAAAAATGTAGCTGTAAAACGGTAGGTTTTGAAAAAGCCACCGAACTGACGTCAGTTCGGTGGCTTTTTCAAAACCTACCGTTTTACAGCTACATTTTTTAATTGTGAGATTTGCATAGGAAAGAGGTGTCAATGGACTTTGGGGTTCACTGTATGTCCATTTTACCCACTGAACTGTCGTTATTCAACTGTGACAAGGTAAATTCGGTTTTGCAATCAATGACCCTTTAAATAATTTTGATGTGCTATTTTTTTATAGCTGTGTGCTGAATGTTTGTGCTAATGATATTCCTTGATATGTAACTTGACAGTGACGAGATTGTACCCTTTCCTGGACATGTAACTGAAATGAGTAAAAGGATACTGTGGTAAAAATTAAGAAACGTGTTGGTGTGGGTTTTTTAACTTTATACTAAACTAAATATTTATTAAAATAACTTATTACTAGGGCTGTCCCTGACTAAGATTTTCTTTGGTCGACCAAGACTCGACTAAAACGTCTGAAAATCGACTAATCGAAATTTGAAACGTTTTTTTTTTTTCCAGAAAAAAAAAAGTACTAACATTTTCCCAATCTGACTCAAAGGCTGCTTGACATTGCAGATTCAGCCGCTAATAGCCTACTAATAATAAAACTCGTATCACCAGTCCTGGGGGGTATTCGTCGTAGCTCGCTAAGCGGTTTAGCTTGCTAATTTTCAGAATAAGATAAAAAACTCTTTTTGGTTCGTGGAAGCAACTTTCGATAAATCACCATAGTAACATATCAATTAGCACTAACCTGCTCCAGAGCAGGCTAACGTAAGTGTAGCTGGATAAGCTTGCCACACCCCCGGAAAATAACATGGCAGCTCCATTTTTGAGAGACCCAGTTGACCAAGGACCTATATTCTACTTCGATTAGCTTTCCATATCAATAGAGTTCTTCGCGATCGCCAAGATCCTTTATTTCACACGGATGAGTTCTTGTTTGAGCGATATCGATTCAGCCGACAAGGACTCATTTATTTGCAAGACCTTCTCGGGCCGTACATTGCAAATATCACACGCCGCAGCAAGCTTTATGCTTTATTATGAGCTGCTGTATGTGAATATGTAACGCTATGTTTTAGGAAATGTCTTGTCTTATCTGTTATGCCTATGCTTTTTATATGTTTCACTGTGGGAGAGTGGGAAACGTCATATCGATTCCTTTTTATGTCTTGACATGTGAAGAAATTGACAATAAAGCTACTTGAAACTTTAACTGTGCTTCAGACTCTCTGCATAGCCTTGAGGTTTTTTGCGTCGAGGTACATTTTTATACAGTATAGGCAATGTAGAAAACATTGGCAAAGCCGCAGCATGCGTTGCTGTAAGAAAAGTGTACTTGGCGCTTAACCAGCTGATGAATCAATTCATTATATTCCCTATGTCCCAGTCAATGAAATCAAAGAGGGATTTACACATACGCTAATGTTAACGGGCTAAAGGGACAATTGATTAACTTAGCTTCAACCCTTACGACGAACGGGGCCCTGCTGTAACTGAATGCCGATGGTATTTAGTATCTCTTACAATGTACTACAAATTAAAAATATTGTTTGTTTAACATGCAAATCATCAGAGCGCGCTTATCACTGCCTGAAAACTTGCAGCATGCGAACTTACGTAGAAGCTGAGTGGGGAACGTTGCAACAGAGAAAGATTTTGTTGTCTTGGCCGGAGAAGATAATGTCATTCGATTTAGATGTGATTCTTATGATAGGCATATTCATTTTTCAACCCAGCGCGATAGCATAAGCGAAGTAGGGCTAGGCCAACTTACGTTTTTCAGGTGGTATGCTACATCATATTCAACGTCGAACTATGAAAAATAAACCGTTGTTGGCAGAGTTTGCATTCAACGTTTTTCGAGTCACCCGGTACTTTGTAAATGTACTTTAATGAAATGCTGCCATACCACAGATTTCTTTGCCATTTTGACTAATAACACAGACAAAGTAGGCTATGGCAGAGTTTGTAGTTCGGCAGCCAATTGTGCTCGTGCCGTGTGCAAAATACCAAAACAAAACAAAGCGCAGATTAACGAAAAGGAAAACAGTAACACCTTTTCTTTTCAATTATATATTTTTAATAGTTGCTTTATTTGTCTTAAATAATCTATAATTTCTGTAGAACATTTCGTTAATTCAGCAATGTTGACACAAGCGGGAATCAGATCTCACACTGCCATACGGCAGCTCGACTAAAAAAATCGTAGTCGACCAAGAGCATATCGACCAGAAAATCGACTAGTCGACTGAGTGGGGACAGCCTACTTATTACTGTCATTACTGTTCCGATTTTCAAATATTCACGCAAGTGTATCCACAGTGAATGGATATGATATATTATCCTAGTGTAGCCGTCGACAAGCTAACTTGGCTATTACCAGAGAATGTCTAATATGTGGAGAACTCAGACCCTCGCCCCTCGGCTTGAAGCAACGGCCCCAGTGAATGTAGGTGGTATTGCATTTCTTGTTAGACATCCGGCTCTTCCGGTCGTTTTTAATCTATTAACTCCAGTCAACATTTACAAAACTATCTCCCAAAATAATTTTTGTTCGATTCTCAAACCTGGCTCATACTACTAGCTTTTTCATAGAATAATTTTTCCTGATTTTTGCTAAGTTTGAAACCAATCCGAAATGGGTAAACTAGCACCCCATTTATTTGCTTACGTCATTAAAAGTTGCCTGCAAATGTGCTCACGGATACGAACAGGGCACGAGCACAAAAGTTCACATTGGCCGATTGCCGATTTACCTGGAGCTGAATGAGCCATAGACTTATATTGAATGAGCACAGGGAGAAATGGCTTGAGTTGCCTGCCCTGTTGTAGCAAGTTTAGCAAATGGTTGTCACACATGCATGAAATGTTTTTAATATAGTTAATTCCCGTTATTTTAAAACAGATTTGATTTTGATGGCAAATATTATATTATGTTAAGCGTGAGCATAGATTGTTGACATGTCTATCTTGAGCAAAGACGAAGATTAATACTTTAACTGATAACCACAATAGGAAATTATATATATTTAAATAATATTAGTCTTGCCTTCAGAAGCTTTTGTTAAACACACCCATTATTCTTTTTTTTATCGTGTCATCAAGCCAGACTGCTTTTGTGGGACGTTCCATTCTCAGTGACTCTATTTCACCCCCACTTATATATGATGGAAACGTCTTGTATATAGTTCTGTTAATATGCCCCTTTCAAAGGCAAATGTTCAATAAAATATTACATTATACAATAAAACATTATTACCAAGTTTTGTTAGATCACGTTGGGGTAAATTGTGCCATTGATTATTGAAGTAAAACAGAATATTTTCATGTCAGAAACTGTGATGCTATATAAAAGCTAGACAAATTCAATACAAAATTACTCATTTAAGGTTAATTTAAAGTTATTTTACAACATCAAAGACTTGATTGGCAAGTCCAGTTCTTTTATATCCTGGCCTTATTTCTTTTCCATCTATCTTTTTCTTCTCCATGTATCGTTTTAGTGACATCCTGCATATGTTCATCTGCCTCGCCATGTGACAAATGGACTTCCCCTTCTCCACCTCTTTCACTGCTTTGTCCATGTCCGCTAGAGGAGTGGAAGCCCTGCCTGTCTTACTCTTATAACTCCGTGGCATGATGGTCTATTTCTATTTTCTGTCTAAAATGTCAGACAGAAAATAGAAAATAGTCTCTAGAATGTCACATAGTTTTTGTGATAAAATGTAAGAATACAACGTATAATTACAATAAAATAATATGTAATAAAATATTCATAAGTGGCACAACTCACCCCAGGCCCTTTGGCACAAATCACCCCAATCCCACGTTTTTGGAAATGCATCATCCAGCAGTTTTGAGCTAAAATCATGCTAGCTATATACACTCATTGTGTAGCTTACCAAAGCACTAAAACATGTGTGAAATGTTTTCAAACTTGTCTATAACTGTTCAGACACAACAATCAAAAAACCTTGATCATAGAAAATTTACTTTGGAAGGCAAAAAACAGTTTTTTGAACTTAAATGTACTTATGTCTCATGCAATGAGGCTCTCTTCTTTGCAGGATGAGTAAATTGGCTGACTCTTCAAAAATGTGGGGTCACTTGACCAATTTCTTCTATGGTTCCCTAGAAACAGGGGTGGCACAACTTCCCCGCTGGCATAAATCACCCCACTCTCCCCTACGCATCATAGAACTGCTACTCAACCAACCTAAACCCTCAAGGTAGACAAGGAAAAACCTTGAGGAGGTGTGGAGGAGGGACAGAGAGAAGAGAGTAGTAGAGAATGCAAAGAAGCAACTAACAGTTACAATAACAGTGAGGGTGAGGTCCCCACTAGTAAAGTGTGAACTAGTGCAGCAGTTTAGCAGACAAAAAAGGGTATTTGATGTAGCCCTAGACACCAGGGCGCCAGCCCTCGTAGATTGGAACATGAAATCTGTTCCAGGGAAGACAAACTCTAAATAAGAATGCCCTGTCCTCTGTAGAATGATATGAATATGCATTTTTCATATCAAATCATACACCTGAACTGTTTATACCATATTGAAGAGAAGAACTAGCACTTTCTAATGATATAAATACATGTAAATGTATAAATGTTTGACAAATCTTTACTTTATTTGTAAATTCAAGTTATATGATACATATACAGACATAAACACACTTTTTCTTCATTTGTAATAAAGTTTAAACTAAACATACAAAAATACACACAAGACATACAACTTCACTTTAGCATCTTTGGGTGTCTAATGCTAATGTTGTGTTACAAGAGCCTAACATGACATAGCACAAAATATAGGCCAGTACGTTATAATTATAGTCAGTAAAAGCAGTTTCTAATGCGGCGTAAACAGGCCTTCTTACGTACCCCCCTCTCTCAAAGTGAGGACCCTCAAATATAGTCGGGAACATCTGAAGGTTTCACTTTATTTTCAACAAAGGGAAAATTTGTCAAAAGACATGTCTTGGTACTTTCAGCTGAAGTAGTGCAACTTTATAGCCATTTCTGTATCCATCTAGGTTTCTTTGTAATTATGGAAATGTTCTGATCTTCAGCTCTAACTGGTTTTCTCCCAGGGGGACCTGCCCAACGGACGCACTAAGTTCCATGTCCTCTTCCTCATGTTTGTGGCACTCATGTTCTTCGTCAGTCTTATGTTCCTATTTGGTTACCACTGCTGGCTGGTGGCCAAGAACAGGTCCACTCTGGGTAAGAGTTCAATCGGATCCCCCTTTTTTCCAGTGGGAGGTGTTGAACGTTAACAGGGATTCTGGAGGGGTTGGGTAGTGAATTTGAAGCTTTCTATATTATCCTATAAAAAGTTACAACTGAATCCGACATCTCCCTCTCTTTCTTTGTCACTGTCTATACCCCTTATTCCCTCAGAGGCCTTTTCTGCACCAGTCTTTGTAACTGGTCCAGACAGGAACGGCTTCAACGTAGGCCTGAAGAGGAACTTGGAGCAAGTGTTTGGAGAAGACAAGAGGCTGTGGTTCATCCCTGTTTGTACCAGGTGAGGCAAGAGGCTCTGGTTTATACTGTACCTGTCTGTACCAGGTAAGATGTTAGGAGGCTGTGGTTTGTAGCTATCTGTACCAGGTTTCCAAAGCTCCCTACGTCCAGATTATATGCATGCTAACTTAATATTTTGGAAGTTTTGCATGCATCTACGACAGTAGATGTAAGGAGGGAGAAAAACAGATGGACGGAAGAATGTATGAATGAATGAGTACATTTATTCATTTAGCAGACACTTTTATCCAAAGCGACTTACAAGAAAGGTAATAGAGTAACAGCCTAACTTCCTGGCCCTTATGTTTCAGCCAAGGAAACGGACATTACTTCCCCCTCAAGAGCCAAAGTGAGTCCAGGAACCCCTTACTGGCAAATGAGGAGGGCTGGGATGAGGAAGAGGACGAGTCAGAGGAAGGCTGCTTGGGTGAGTGTGAAACAAGGCAGTGGGAGGCTGACTGGAACGTTTCTGTTTATAAATGACTTTTTTTTAGGTATTGTTTTCTGCTGAGATATGCTGAACACTATAACCTCACTGTGTTCATAATATATAGAATAACAATTGTCAAAAACATATTTGACATCATTTTGTTTCAGATCTGGACCCTTCGGTTACAATAGAGATGGAAGAGTAAGGGATGGATGATGTAGATTGAACATTCCTATTGCCTGAAACTGTGCTGTCCTCCGGATAATTTAAGCAATTTTTCAGTGATGTATTTTTTTCCGGTCTCTATAGAAAACTGGGACACTTTGTAGAGCTCTGAGGACTATGGGACTGCACACGTAGAGCTGTATTGTGGTTAACACATTCACAATCCTGTGAAGCCTTTAGAAAACTCTGAATAGGCATGTGTGGATGGATGACATGGTTCTTGTTGAAAAAGTATTGTGGGTTCATGTGGTGTACAGAATATAGTAATTGAAAAAAGTCCAAAAGAAAGTTTGGATTATCAACAATATTCATTGTTTCTTTTTGGATGGAAATATTGGCATCAGTATCTCCCTTGGTTGGGTATTGTCATTTATGTCCAATGTGACAGAATATATGAATGGCTCTTTACATTGCTTCTCCTTTGCAACTGCAACTGGGACATATTTTGCTCATAATGTCTTTTTATCCATATTACTCTTTCTGTCTCTGTCTCAGTCTCTGGTGTGATGTTGTACAGTACAAATACTTTAAATAGCAAAGCTCAGGGCATCTCTTGTTTTGGGGGTATAAAAACCAATACCACACCCTACCAGTCTAGAGAGACCTCTTGTAGTGTAGGAGCTTTATACTCCAGCTCATGAACCTGTTCATTTGACAAAAGTGGCAATTCCTCTAACTGTTCATCAGTGTTTGTTTTATGATAGTTCTATACTACGGCCCTTTAATACTTTTTCCAACACCTATAACTCTGAGATCTTAATGTTTTAAATAAAGTAGCATCAGATACTACTGAGTTGTCGTAAAAGTACTACAGTGACAATATGTTTTTGTTGTTTTCTAACTGTAGATTTTAAAGATTGTAGATGGTCTCATTATAATTTTAGGAATGCTATACTGTTCAGTTGCAGATGTCAAGGCACCTTGTCGCACGCTTTTGTTTTAGAGTCAGAAATTCCGTTTACTCTTGAGGCCCAGACAACATATTCATCAGGTATGTATGCATTAGGTGTGTGACGAGATCTTGTGCCACGTATTATGCCACATATTAAAATGTGACAATATTTCTTGTTGAGGTGTAAGGGTGTCGATACACTGACAGCTAATCAAGGGTTAATCATCTAAATTCGAACCTGATTCGCGTTGCCAACTATCCCATGCAGCCCTGTGGGGCCTGTCACGTGACATCCTTTGAAAATGAATGCGATTTAGCTGGCGAATTTCAGATCGATTTGCTGCCAGTGGATCAGCAGCCGAACAGCCTTGCACCATTCGTGCCGTGTTAAGACAGCAATTTATGTAGTCTTAAGCCGGCCAAATGTGTCATTTTAACGTGTACATTAAATTACAGGTTTTACATTTACAACTGCAGACCTCTCTCCTCAGGCCCCTTGACCAATGGGGATTGAGAATGAGCTCCCTCCTATGACCCCTAGTTCTGTGAGTCAATGTGGTTTGAGTATGACCTACCAATTCCGTAAACCAATGGGATTTGAACATGAGTGGTACGCTTCTGTAGTTTGAATACATTGGTGGTAGATGTATTTGGAATATGGTTTAATAGTTAATCCTAGGGATATTGAGGAATTACATAACAGATTAACTATAATAAACATAAAATCAAAAGTATTTGCTGGGTTGGGTGTGCTTGAACTATTGATTTATGCTAAAAACTTCTAATCTAATTGTCCACTAAATGAAACCGAAACATTCTCTCTTTATTTTCATAAACTATGATTATGGCATAAATGTGGGTCTAGCCAGCTACTTGAATCATTTAAAAACACATACATTTTACATCAATTTGCATCGGTAGCTGTGATGCCAATTTTGCTGTTAAAAACTATTGATTTATGCTTGCACAAAAGTTCAAGTTATTAAAATCAATAGGCCTACAATACATCCTCTGACCAGTGGGGGCGATAACACCTGCATGAGAGGGGCCTGAGGAGAGAGGTCTGTCTGAGGAAGACCAGAGCCTGTTTGAGAGCCTGGCCACTCCCTATTAAAGATCCTGTAAAGTAAATTCCATGTTTTGCTTCTAAGTACATCATATACGTGTGAAATTAGTTCCTGAAAGCATGTGCAAAGCGCTAAAACTTTGTCGCACTGAAATGTGGAGTTAGACCGAAGAACAGTTTCTCTTCCGTTTTCAGATCAGGTTTTAATGGGCGGAGCCAAAAAATGCCCTATCTACGTCATTTCGCCCCATCTACGTCAGATCACTGAATGGCCCTTCCTGCTGTTATTGTAGCTTACATCAGCTAGCTAGCTAGCTTCGGGATGTCTCCCACCACCCGCAACTGCATCTTCCCTGGATGCAAGAACTCCAGCTGCGCTGCAACGCCATTTAAGTTCCCTGTTGATAATGAAAGGAAAAATAGGTGGATAGATTTTGTGAAGAGCCACGCTCATGGAAAGCTCCGGATAAACTCCAACAGCCGCCTCTGCGCCACTGACCATTTCACGGCGGAAAGTTTTAACATGGACAAGAGACAGACGGGGTTCACCAACACACGGCTTCTCTTGCAGCGCGGAGCCATACCGAGCATCGCCCCCCGGGCCGTTCATCCTCCGGTCGCACCTGGACCATCCACCGCCGCCAGCAGACAGGGACACGCCCCCCAAGTCTCGAACAGAGAAGACTGCTGATTTTCTTACAATTTCAAAGCCTAATTTAACATACTTGTCAGTGTTTTTTTTTTCATTCGAATTTGGATGGGTAGTTAATAACACATTATTCTGTGGTGTGGTGAACTTGTAACTCGTTTTTCATTCCACTTTACAGGATCTTTAAGCCCCATTGTAGAGAATTTTGTTGCAGTTCCACCAGAGTTCCACTGGGAGTGATCGCGGTCGAGTGCAAAATGAATGGGAGTCTATGGAGCTAAACGGCTAAATTGGACTCTTTCACCTGATTGTCGTTGAGAAATCTCAGATTTGATTGTAGTTTTTGCATGTTCAACATGGATTACAGGTCAAAAATTGAATGAACGAGTACTTATGTCCTTTTGATTTCTTACAAGGTGAGTCGTTGTTGCCCATAACACGCTAGCATTCTGCTAACGAATGCTGATTGGTTAGTGAAGGACTGACTACGACCAGAGATCCCGCTTGATGGCATCCGAAGCAGAACCAGAATGTCAGAGCATTAGCAACATTAGCAACAACATTAGCAAACCAAAACTCTTTCTAGCATGTGTATTGACAGGGAGAGCCTCCCCTGTCAGCTGTGTTGTCGATGCCTTGAGAGAAAAATGGAAGTGACCAGAGGCCTGTTCCATAAAGCGAGTTTACCCAATAAGCCAGACTTATGTCAGTTAGTCGGACTCATTTCTAGTTCATTCGGTTCCATAAAGCTAGCTCAACGTAGTTCAAACTCGGTTACTATGGCAACTTGGGCTGCGAAACTAGTCTGGTCCGGGGCAGGTTAACTGTCAGGCTTAGCGTGACTTGGTGCTTAACCAGACCTTCCTGTAACACTGACCCAACGGGAAAACGATGATTTACCACGGATAGTCTCATTTTCTTATTCTCATCAGTTCAATATGTTCAACATTGATAGAAAATCAACTTAAATAGCCTACATAGGCTACAACATTTAGCCTAATGTATTAAACTATGATGAACAATGATTTGATACACGCCACGTTAAACGTAGCCTATGGCTAGCCTAGTTTGTGATTTCAAATGTTTAGGCATCAGGGAGGCCTATCTCAATCTAAATTATCCGAGTATAATTATCATAGCTATATAGTTTTTAACAGTAGTCTACAATTGCAAAACAAACCTAAATCCATAGGCTACTCTATATCCTCCATTTTCCCGACACAACCATGTTAAAAAGTTAGGCTACTGGGTAATGTATTGATTAATAGTAGGCTATTTATTTAAAACAATGTCAAAAAAGTAAATTTACATGTGTTTAGAGGGTGTCTGTTTTTTAATCAACGAAGTAAAGGTCTAAAAAAGGACCTCGACCTACGTAGCCTATCGTTCACGTCAATCATGGCGTGTCGTTTCATTTTGATGAAGCGGTGGATGAGGGAGCTGTCATAGTACAAGGTTTAAAGGGAACGTTCTTTCTGGAAGAAGTCACGTGGCCGTGTGCATTGCTTTTGCCGTGGTGGATTGTATGATCCATGTTTTACCTCTCGGGCTGCTTAAGAATAGGGTGCACGCGCAATTAGCTTGACTACTTAAATCTGACTTGAATTAGTAGGACTGCGTGAGCTGAAATTGGCCTTTATGGAACCGCTTTAGCCCCGCTTGACTTGTTAACCCTTGTGTTATCTTCGGGTCATTCTGACCCATCAGTCATTGTGACCCACCGTCGTATTGCGACAAATTTACCGCATACAAAGACAAAGTGAAGCATTTTCTTTTAACAGCTAGGCTGTCTCAGACCCCCCACATTGCAAAGGTTAAAAGAAAATTATTTTAATTTGTTTTTGTATTGGGTAAAATTGGGTAAACACAACGATGGTTCGTTATGAACCTTTGGGTCATGTGACCCGAAGGCAGCACAAGGGTTAAGCTAATTCAAGTCTGGTTTGGGATCTAAATTTGTCGCAATACAACGGTGGGTCACAATGACTGATGGGTCAGAATGACCCGAAGATAACACAAGGGTTAAAAGACAATGCAGATTTAAACTTGGAAATCAGTCGTAACTTATAGAAACTGTTTTTCACCACTGAGTTAATCTGCTTAACTAACCCAAGGTCTGAGTCAATAATGAACCCAAGATTCTTGACATGAGGACTGACATTAGTGAAAACATTACTAATCCTGTTAACAAGACTAGCTCTAGAGCCAGCAGGACCAAAAATAATCACTTCAGTCTTTTCATCGTTCAGTTGGAGAAAGTTACTTGAAAGTCACTTTTTTTATATCATAAATTGACCCCTGCGGAACCCCAGAGAAAACAGGAGCTATGGAAGAAGAAAAACTATCTATCGTGACTGAAAATGCCCTGTCTGTGAGATAGGATCTGAACCACTGTAGTGCAGTCCCGTTTACCCCAGCCCAGTGTTCCAACCTCACGATGAGGATGTCATGATCTACTGTATCAAAGGCAGCGGTGAGATCCAATAGAATCAAAACAGCATTATTCCCAGAATCAACAATAGACAATAAAGCAACACTTTTTTTCACCTTCATACTGCTGACATACTTTTGTCTGCTATGATATTGATAACTGTTATGCAATATACTCTTCATCACTATATTTGCTCATTTTTCTTCAAACTTGTTTCTGTTTCTCAGTCTTTCATTCTTTAATACTTTTAATGCTTAAAAATGTATGAAAGTCAATAAGATACTCTTTTCATCACTGATTTTTCTCCACTTTCAACAGAAAGAAAATATCGCAATGCATAACAGTGACAGATATACTTTTAACACTTTCTCACCATTTTGTTTTTAAAGCACATACCTCTTTTAAACATTTTGTAAAACCTTCTTCGCTATTCAAGCCATCAAATCAATCGTTTCGACTGCTTTCAGCAAACACACACATTTTCTTCAGGAAATGTACCTTTCTAGTTCATTCTACACTTCACTCTTATTTTGAGTTGTAAATGAGCAGCAAAAAAAAGATGCTTTTAAATCTATGTAATCTTTATAAATAATAAGTAGGCCCTATGCATTTTTATATAAAATATACAGAAATATCAGTTGTAAAAATGTCAAACCTCTTAAGCATCCTGTTAAATGTGCCTAAAAACGCCTAAACAGCATACCCAAAGTAAATTGGAAGCTGTTCTTGAACCATTTGGAGTACATGCATGTAAATGATCTCTTTTGAAAGCTGACACTCTGAAGTTATGTCCCCTGTTGTCAGGACCCCTGTCAGTCCTTCTAGTGTTGAGTAATAGAAGCTTGAACACAAGGAAAGTGAAAATTTCTATTTCCGCCTAGATTTTGTTTTGAAAACAGAGGCCTGAAGAGGCCTAGAGGTGGTAGGTATTATCTGGAAGACTAAATTGGACCACAGGTTGAAGCCTTACCCAATTCAAATCAAAAGTCAAACATAATACCACAATATATTCATATTTGACACATGTTTTTATAAGAGTACATCCAGGAATTTTCTAAAAGGGTCTTTTGGAGACTCCAAAATGACCCTTTGTAACCAAGGTCAAATAAAAAGGTATTATTTTTCATAATTGTTATCTCTAATGAAAGGTGGTACTTAGAACTATCATATATAATAGCTAAATCCCTAATTAGTAATACTGAAACACAAAAACTGAAGCATGAACACATTGGAGTGCTTTATCTGATTCCAAGGATTGGCGCACAAAGAACACTGATTCTGTCAACCATATTGCGCAATCGACTGTTATTTTGAAGGCTCCACAGACGCATACAAATGAGGTATTGGCATTTTCAGCTAGCTGTCAGCTACAAGGCTAACAAGCTAATTTCAGAGCCAGTCGAAGCCAGTTCGAGAAATTTGTTTAGAACGAGTGTGGGGGGGGGGGGGCGGGGGAGGGGGCAGGACGCACAGACCTAGTTGGCTTTAGAGGGCTGTCAACGGGGCATGGAAGCTCCTATTGGGTCGAACAAGGTGTCAATCAAAAGGGGAGGGTTCAACGGACATTTTGATACCTTCATTTAGTAAATACTCCGTTGCTAACCGGAGAAAATAACACTTTTATGTGAACAAGTTTTTTCTTCCGTCGGCTAACTTGCATAATGAAACAAAGGATAATGGCTATTCATGAACGTAAAACATTGTATTTGGACGAATTACTTTACATGGTTAGATACTTTGAACCCTTGGGACTTACGCAGATCAAGTTTTGATGGCATGATTTGCACACCTGGACCTATTTGAACAACTTAGGGTGAGTACAACTTTTTTCTTTGGCATTGTTGAAGGAATGTTCACCGGAAAAAGACGTTGACTTTGCTTGCTATTGCGACTTGATCTTGAATTGGTTTATTTCAATGGAAGCACAAGAATCGTAGCTTTCCAACGATGTATAACATGTGTAGCGTCTAAAAAAATATTTGTTAGAATTTAGTGCGTCTTAACTGAGGGAGGGGGAGGCAGCATTTTTGTCTCGCGGGCGAAACAGGAGCGTAAACAGGTTTTAACCCTCGTGCTGCCTTCGGGTCACATGACCCAAAGGTTCATAATGAACCATCGTTGTGTTTACCCAATTTTACCCAATACAAAAACAAATTAAAATAATTTTCTTTTAACCTTTGCAATGTGGGGGGTCTGAGACAGCCTAGCTGTTAAAATAAAATGCTTCACTTTGTCTTTGTATGCAGTAAATCTGTCGCAATACGACGGTGGGTCACAATGACTGATGGGTCAGAATGACCCGAAGATAACACAAGGGTTAAAAAACGGACCCCTGTGCAACCGACGCAAGCAAGCACACCCTACAATTTCCCCAGAAATTGTACCCTCTCTAGTTATGCGATTACTCAATAAACGCATCTACATGATTATTTTTATTAATCGTTGTATGCTCCACGGACAAAACTTGCACCATCATCTTTCTACAACAAAGTGTCGCTGTGTCTTCCTGTATCGGCCCTTCTGTATGTTTCATTCAATCAACACATTGAATCCTACTAAGAAAGCAGAGTAAACGCACTCAATGATAGGCTACATCTGCTACTGCTATTACTATCCCAAATATAATTTCAGCTGTTAAGACTATAATATTCTTTTTATGACTAGCCAGCCTCGGCCTACTTCTTCTTCTGTTTAACAGTTCAGCTTTCAGCTTCTGCCGCATTGTATTTCAGCTCTTAGCATTGTTAGATGATGCAGTTCAGTTTCCATACTGCCTCTTTTGTGTGACTCACACATTTTTGAAATTCATTTCAGCTTGCGGGTATTTTCTCATTTCTGTATTTTATGCAATAAAAAAAAAATGATTTCATCTTTCAGCATTCCAACGCATTCTCGCAATTGTTAAGCATTCTCACTATTGTTTTCCTGTTTCTCTTTATTGTGAGAATGCTGTTAAGCATTCCAAGTATTGTTCTTTGAATCTTTATTCAACTTCTTCTTCTATTTCTTCCAAGACACCTTTCAGCGCCTTCAAATCTTCAGCTATTAAAACCGTTCAGCTATCAAAAAATTCAGCAGTTTCAGGCCATGGGTGCTATGACTTTTCAGCTTTGTACCTCTTATGCTTGAATTAATATAAATCAATATTCATAATATTTTTAACATGGGTTTCCAATGGAGTTTTCTTTCAAATCCTCTCAAACTTCTTTAAACTTCTTCAACTTCCAAATCTTTCTTCTTCCTCAATCTTTCAGCTAGAGCCACCATTTAAACTTTAAAATGTTGACAAAACCCTAAACTATTTTTAAATAATTCAGCTTTTTGATATCTATTCAACTTTTTTCAATATCACTGATAATGTTTCATGACTTTTTCAAGCCGTTTCTGAGATTTACATGGGTGTGTACGTGAAACCCTAGAGTGCAGACTGAAACGCTTAGAGTGGAGGGCAGCTTCGGATGTCGTTATATAAAATATTTCTAGTTTGCCAGCATTGCCACAATTTTCGCTCTTCATGCGTCATTTTTGGATCAATAGATAGCTAATTTTGTGCTGGTCGTAGACAGTTGTCTGTTGAATCCAACAGACGTACACATTTGTTCAGAGCCCCACGAAAGTGAGACAATGTCCAACTCTCGCTCCATAGAGACTATGAAAAAAGAACAAGATTTTGAAACTGCCGGTAGAGTCGTATTTCTGACCGCACAGAAATATAAAGGACATCTTTGGTTTCGGCAGAGTCTTGGGTCTCGGAAAATATCCGTACTTTTTGGATTGGACGTATAGTTTTGCGTCTAGGTTAACTTGTTTGAGGTGTGGATTCTAGCTACATTTCTGTTATTCTCTCCTCTCAGCGCGTTAGCAATCATAGCTGCACCATCACCGTGGCAACGACAGACACGCACCACTCAGTCTCACGCAGGTGATTGGTATTAGCTGATTAGTGGAGTCACAAGACAGAGTTTGATAGTATTTCAACCTAATACAATTTACAAGAGGTGACTCTGCAGGTGCTGCTAATATCTCCTTTACTACTATTGCTCTCCTCTCTCTGTCCCCCCCACACACATCCCTTGTGGTGTGGGGGGTTTGAGTTGTCAGCACCTGCCTGGTCGTCGGTCAGCCAACGCTGGACCTGGTCGCGAGTCTCCCGGTCCTGTCCTACATCTATAAAGTTGAATAATGGATTTTGGTGTTTTAAAAACCCATCGACACTGTATGACTATGTTTAGCCTGTGTTCTGCTCCTCTCTCCCACCAACCGTCTCTGGAGGAGGGGATCCCTCTCTGAATTGCTCCTCCCAAGGTTTCTTCCATTTTTTTTTTCTCCTGTTGAGAGTTTTTTGGGAGTTTTTCCTTGTCTTCCTTGAGGGTTTAGGTTGGTTGAGGGGCAGTTCTATGGGCATATGTGAAGCCCTCTGTGACATGCTTGTGTGTAAAAAGGGCTATACAAATACATTTGATTTGATTTGATTCTTTTATTGCTTTAAGGTGCTTTTCAGCTCCTTAACAGCCGTTTTCAATGTATTTACAATGTTTGGCATTGTACTAGTTCACATTACTTTGACTTAGATTTGCCTAAAACAGGCCACACTGACTCAAATCAACTGGAAATCACCGAATCCATGCTACTTGACAAGATTTAGCAATTAGAGTCCGAGTTTTCAGACTTTCATTCTTTTATTGCTTTAAAGGGCTTTTCAGCTCCTGAATAGCCGTTTTCAGTGCATTTACAATGTTTTGCATTGTACCAAGTGCTCACATTACATGAATTTGACTGAGATTTCAGTCTAAAACAGGCCACACTGACTCAAATCAACTGGAAGTCATCGAATCCATGCTACTTGACAAGATTTAGCCATTAGATTCCGAGTTTTCAGACTTTCATTCTTTTATTGCTTTAAAGTGCTTTTCAGCTCCTTAACAGCCGTTTTCAATGTATTTACAATGTTTGGCATTGTACTAGTTCACATTACTTTGACTTAGATTTGCCTAAAACAGGCCACACTGACTCAAATCAACTGGAAATCACCGAATCCATGCTACTTGACAAGATTTAGCCATTAGATTCCAAGTTTTGAGACTCATTCTTTTATTGCTTTAAAGTGCTTTTCAGCTCCTGAATAGCTGTTCTCGATGCATTTACAATGTTTGGCATTGTACTAGTTCACATTACTTTGACTAAGATTTCAGCTTAAAACAGGCAACACTGACTCAAATCAACTGGAAATCACCGAATCCATGCTACTTGACAAGATTTGGCAATTAGAGTCTGAGTTTTCAGACTTTCATTCTTTTATTGCTTTAAAGGGCTTTTCAGCTCCTGAATAGCCGTTTTCAGTGCATTTACAATGTTTTGCATTGTACCAAGTGCTCACATTACATGAATTTGACTTAGATTTCAGTCTAAAACAGGCCACACTGACTCAAATCAACTGGAAATCACCGAATCCATGCTACTTGACAAGATTTAGCCATTAGATTCCAAGTTTTGAGACTCATTCTTTTATTGCTTTAAAGTGCTTTTCAGCTACTTAACAGCCGTTTTCAATGTATTTACAATGTTTGGCATTGTACTAGTTCACATTACTTTGACTAAGATTTCAGCTTAAAACAGGCAACACTGACTCAAATCAACTGGAAATCACCGAATCCATGCTACTTGACAAGATTTGGCAGAGTCTGAGTTTTCAGACTTTCATTCTTTTATTGCTTTAAAGGGCTTTTCAGCTCCTGAATAGCCGTTTTCAGTGCATTTACAATGTTTTGCATTGTACCAAGTGCTCACATTACATGAATTTGACTTAGATTTCAGTCTAAAACAGGCCACACTGACTCAAATCAACTGGAAGTCATCGAATCCATGCTACTTGACAAGATTTAGCCATTAGATTCCGAGTTTTCAGACTTTCATTCTTTTATTGCTTTAAAGTGCTTTTCAGCTCCTGAATAGCCGTTTTCAATGCATTTACAATGTTTGACATTGTACTAGTTCACATCACTTTGACTTAGATTTGCCTAAAACAGGCCACACTGACTCAAATCAACTGGAAATCACCAAATCCATGCTACTTGACAAGATTTAGCCATTAGATTCCAAGTTTTGAGACTCATTCTTTTATTGCTTTAAAGTGCTTTTCAGCTCCTTAACAGCCGTTTTCAATGTATTTACAATGTTTGGCATTGTACTAGTTCACATTACTTTGATTTAGATTTCAGCTTAAAACAGGCAACACTGACTCAAATCAACTGGAAATCACCGAATCCATGCTACTTGACAAGATTTAGCCATTAGATTCCGAGTTTTGAGACTTTCATTCTTTTATTGCTTTAAAGGGCTTTTCAGCTCCGGAATAGCCGTTTTCAAAGTATTTACAATGTTTGGCATTGTACTAGTTCACATAACCTGACTTTGACTTAGATTTCAGCTTGAAAACAGGACACACTGACTCAAATCAACTGGAAATCACCGAATCCATGCTACTTGACAAGATTTAGCAATTAGATTCCGAGTTTTGAGACTTTCATTCTTTTATTGCTTTAAAGGGCTTTTCAGCTCCGGAATAGCCGTTTTCAAAGTATTTACAATGTTTGGCATTTTACTAGTTCACATTACTTTGACTTAGATTTCATCTTAAAACAGGACACACTGACTCAAATCAACTGGAAGTCACCGAATCCATGCTACTTGACAAGATTTAGCCATTAGATTCCGAGTTTTGAGACGTTCATTCTTTTATTGCTTTAAAGTGCTTTTCAGCTCCTGAATAGCCGTTTTCAATGCATTTACAATGTTTGGCATTGTACTAGATCACATTACATGACTTTGACTTAGATTTCAGCTTGAAAACAGGACACACTGACTCAAATCAACTGGAAATCACCGAATCCATGCTACTTGACAAGATTTAGCCATTAGATTCCGAGTTTTGAGACTTTCATTCTTTTATTGCTTTAAAGGGCTTTTCAGCTCCGGAATAGCCGTTTTCAAAGTATTTACAATGTTTGGCATTGTACTAGTTCACATTACTTTGACTTAGATTTCAGCTTAAAAAAGGACACACTGACTCAAATCAACTGGAAGTCACCGAATCCATGCTACTTGACAAGATTTAGCCATTAGATTCAGAGTTTTCAGACTTTCATTATTTTATTGCTTTAAAGTGCTTTTCAGCTCCTGAATAGCCGTTTTCAATGCATTTACAATGTTTGGCATTGTACTAGTTCACATTACATGACTTTGACTTAGATTTCAGCTTGAACACAGGCCACACTGACTCAAATCAACTGGAAATCACCGAATTTTTGCTACTTGACAAGATTTAGCCATTAGAGTCCGAGTTTTGAGACTTTCATTCTTTTATTGCTCTAAAGTGCTTTTCAGCTCCTGAATAGCCGTTTTCAATGCATTTACAATGTTTGGCATTGTACTAGTTCACATTACATGACTTTGACTTAGATTTCAGCTTGAAAACAGGACACACTGACCCAAATCAACTGGAAATCACCGAATCCATGCTACTTGACAAGATTTAGCAATTAGAGTCCGAGTTTTCAGACTTTCATTCTTTTATTGCTTTAAAGGGCTTTTAAGCTCCTGAATAGCCGTTTTCAGTGCATTTACAATGTTTTGCATTGTACCAAGTGCTCACATTACATGAATTTGACTTAGATTTCAGTCTAAAACAGGCCACACTGACTCAAATCAACTGGAAGTCACCGAATCCATGCTACTTGACAAGATTTAGCCATTAGATTCCGAGTTTTCAGACTTTCATTCTTTTATTGCTTTAAAGTGCTTTTCAGCTCCTGAATAGCCGTTTTCAATGCATTTACAATGTTTGGCATTGTACTAGTTCACATTACATGACTTTGACTTAGATTTCAGCTTGAAAACAGGACACACTGACTCAAATCAACTGGAAATCACAGAATCCATGCTACTTGACAAGATTTAGCAATTAGAGTCCGAGTTTTCAGACTTTCATTCTTTTATTGCTTTAAAGGGCTTTTCAGCTCCTGAATAGCCGTTTTCAGTGCATTTACAATGTTTTGCATTGTACCAAGTGCTCACATTACATGAATTTGACTTAGATTTCAGTCTAAAACAGGCCACACTGACTCAAATCAACTGGAAGTCACCGAATCCATGCTACTTGACAATATTTAGCCATTAGATTACGGGTTTTGAGACTTTCATTCTTTTATTGCTTTAAAGTGCTTTTCAGCTCCTGAATAGCCGTTTTCAGTGCATTTACAATGTTTGGCATTGTACTAGTTCACATTACATGACTTTATCTTAGATTTCAGCTTGAAAACAGGACACACTGACTCAAATCAACTGGAAATCACCGAATCCATGCTACTTGACAAGATTTAGCCATTAGATTCCGAGTTTTGAGACTTTCATTCTTTTATTGATTTAAAGGGCTTTTCAGCTCCGGAATAGCCGTTTTCAAAGTATTTACAATGTTTGGCATTGTACTAGTTCACATTACTTTGACTTAGATTTCAGCTTAAAACAGGACACACTGACTCAAATCAACTGGAAGTCACCGAATCCATGCTACTTGACAAGATTTAGCCATTAGATTCCGAGTTTTCAGACTTTCATTCTTTTATTGCTTTAAAGGGCTTTTCAGCTCCTGAATAGCCATTTTCGATGCATTTACAATGTTTGGCATTGTACTAGTTCACATTACATGACTTTGACTTAGATTTCAGCTTGAAAACAGGACACACTGACTCAAATCAACTGGAAATCACCGAATCCATGCTACTTGACAAGATTTAGCCATTAGATTCCGAGTTTTCAGACTTTCATTCTTTTATTGCTTTAAAGTGCTTTTCAGCTCCTGAATAGCCGTTCTCGATGCATTTACAATGTTTGGCATTGTACTAGTTCACATTACATGACTTTAACTTAGATTTCAGCTTGAAAACAGGACACACTGACTCAAATCAACTGGAAATCACCGAATCCATGCTACTTGACAAGATTTAGCCATTAGATTCCGAGTTTTGAGACTCATTCTTGTATTGCTCTAAAGTGCTTTTCAGCTCCTGAATAGCCGTTTTCAATGCATTTACAATGTTTGGCATTGTACTAGTTCACATTACATGACTTTGACTTAGATTTCAGCTTGAAAACAGGACACACTGACCCAAATCAACTGGAAATCACCGAATCCATGCTACTTGACAAGATTTAGCAATTAGAGTCCGAGTTTTCAGACTTTCATTCTTTTATTGCTTTAAAGGGCTTTTAAGCTCCTGAATAGCCGTTTTCAGTGCATTTACAATGTTTTGCATTGTACCAAGTGCTCACATTACATGAATTTGACTTAGATTTCAGTCTAAAACAGGCCACACTGACTCAAATCAACTGGAAGTCACCGAATCCATGCTACTTGACAAGATTTAGCCATTAGATTCCGAGTTTTCAGACTTTCATTCTTTTATTGCTTTAAAGTGCTTTTCAGCTCCTGAATAGCCGTTTTCAATGCATTTACAATGTTTGGCATTGTACTAGTTCACATTACATGACTTTGACTTAGATTTCAGCTTGAAAACAGGACACACTGACTCAAATCAACTGGAAATCACAGAATCCATGCTACTTGACAAGATTTAGCAATTAGAGTCCGAGTTTTCAGACTTTCATTCTTTTATTGCTTTAAAGGGCTTTTCAGCTCCTGAATAGCCGTTTTCAGTGCATTTACAATGTTTTGCATTGTACCAAGTGCTCACATTACATGAATTTGACTTAGATTTCAGTCTAAAACAGGCCACACTGACTCAAATCAACTGGAAGTCACCGAATCCATGCTACTTGACAATATTTAGCCATTAGATTACGGGTTTTGAGACTTTCATTCTTTTATTGCTTTAAAGTGCTTTTCAGCTCCTGAATAGCCGTTTTCAGTGCATTTACAATGTTTGGCATTGTACTAGTTCACATTACATGACTTTATCTTAGATTTCAGCTTGAAAACAGGACACACTGACTCAAATCAACTGGAAATCACCGAATCCATGCTACTTGACAAGATTTAGCCATTAGATTCCGAGTTTTGAGACTTTCATTCTTTTATTGATTTAAAGGGCTTTTCAGCTCCGGAATAGCCGTTTTCAAAGTATTTACAATGTTTGGCATTGTACTAGTTCACATTACTTTGACTTAGATTTCAGCTTAAAACAGGACACACTGACTCAAATCAACTGGAAGTCACCGAATCCATGCTACTTGACAAGATTTAGCCATTAGATTCCGAGTTTTCAGACTTTCATTCTTTTATTGCTTTAAAGGGCTTTTCAGCTCCTGAATAGCCATTTTCGATGCATTTACAATGTTTGGCATTGTACTAGTTCACATTACATGACTTTGACTTAGATTTCAGCTTGAAAACAGGACACACTGACTCAAATCAACTGGAAATCACCGAATCCATGCTACTTGACAAGATTTAGCCATTAGATTCCGAGTTTTCAGACTTTCATTCTTTTATTGCTTTAAAGTGCTTTTCAGCTCCTGAATAGCCGTTCTCGATGCATTTACAATGTTTGGCATTGTACTAGTTCACATTACATGACTTTAACTTAGATTTCAGCTTGAAAACAGGACACACTGACTCAAATCAACTGGAAATCACCGAATCCATGCTACTTGACAAGATTTAGCCATTAGATTCCGAGTTTTGAGACTCATTCTTGTATTGCTTTAAAGTGCTTTTCAGGTCCTGAATAGCCTTTCTCGATGCATTTACAATGTTTGGCATTGTACTAGTTCACATTACTTTGACTTAGATTTCAGCTTAAAACAGGCCACACTGACTCAAATCAACTGGAAGTCACCGAATCCATGCTACTTGACAATATTTAGCCATTAGATTACGGGTTTTGAGACTTTCATTCTTTTATTGCTTTAAAGTGCTTTTCAGCTCCTGAATAGCCGTTTTCAATGCATTTACAATGTTTGGCATTGTACTAGTTCACATTACATGACTTTGACTTAGATTTCAGCTTGAAAACAGGACACACTGACTCAAATCAACTGGAAGTCACCGAATCCATGCTACTTGACAAGATTTAGCCATTAGAGTCCGAGTTTTGAGACTTTCATTCTTTTATTGCTTTAAAGTGCTTTTCAGCTCCTGAATAGCCGTTTTCAATGCATTTAAAATGTTTCGCATTGTACTAGTTCACATCACTTTGACTTAGATTTCAGTCTAAAACAGGGCACACTGACTCAAATCAACTGGAAATCACCGAATCCATGCTACTTGACAAGATTTAGCCATTAGATTCCGAGTTTTGAGACTTTCATTCTTTTATTGCTTTAAAGTGCTTTTCAGCTCCTGAATAGCCGTTCTCGATGCATTTACAATGTTTGGCATTGTACTAGTTCACATTACATGACTTTGACTTAGATTTCAGCTTGAACACAGGCCACACTGACTCAAATCAACTGGAAATCACCGAATTTTTGCTACTTGACAAGATTTAGCCATTAGAGTCCAAGTTTTGAGACTTTCATTCTTTTATTGCTTTAAAGTGCTTTTCAGATCCTGAATAGCCATTTTCAATGCATTTACAATGTTTGGCATTGTACTAGATCACATTACAGGACTTTGACTTAGATTTCAGCTTGAAAACAGGACACACTGACTCAAATCAACTGGAAATCACCGAATCCATGCTACTTGACAAGATTTAGCAATTAGAGTCCGAGTTTTCAGACTTTCATTCTTTTATTGCTTTAAAGGGCTTTTCAGCTCCTGAATAGCCGTTTTCAGTGCATTTACAATGTTTTGCATTGTACTAGTTCACATTACATGACTTTGACTTAGATTTCAGCTTGAACACAGGCCACACTGACTCAAATCAACTGGAAATCACCGAATTTTTGCTACTTGACAAGATTTAGCCATTAGAGTCCAAGTTTTGAGACTTTCATTCTTTTATTGCTTTAAAGTGCTTTTCAGCTCCTGAATAGCCGTTTTCAATGCATTTACAATGTTTGGCATTGTACTAGTTCACATCACTTTGACTTAGATTTCAGTCTGAAACAGGGCACACTGACTCAAATCAACTGGAAATCACCGAATCCATGCTACTTGACAAGATTTAGCAATTAGAGTCCAAGTTTTGAGACTTTCATTCTTTTATTGCTTTAAAGGGCTTTTCAGCTCCTGAATAGCCGTTTTCAGTGCATTTACAATGTTTTGCATTGTACTAGTTCACATTACATGACTTTGACTTAGATTTCAGCTTGAACACAGGCCACACTGACTCAAATCAACTGGAAATCACCGAATTTTTGCTACTTGACAAGATTTAGCCATTAGAGTCCAAGTTTTGAGACTTTCATTCTTTTATTGCTTTAAAGTGCTTTTCAGCTCCTGAATAGCCGTTTTCAATGCATTTACAATGTTTGGCATTGTACTAGTTCACATCACTTTGACTTAGATTTCAGTCTGAAACAGGGCACACTGACTCAAATCAACTGGAAATCACCGAATCCATGCTACTTGACAAGATTTAGCAATTAGAGTCCGAGTTTTCAGACTTTCATTCTTTTATTGCTTTAAAGGGCTTTTCAGCTCCTGAATAGCCGTTTTCAGTGCATTTACAATGTTTTGCATTGTACCAAGTGCTCACATTACATGAATTTGACTTATATTTCAGTCTAAAACAGGCCACACTGACTCAAATCAACTGGAAGTCACCGAATCCATGCTACTTGACAAGATTTAGCCATTAGATTCCGAGTTTTCAGACTTTCATTCTTTTATTGCTTTAAAGTGCTTTTCAGCTCCTGAATAGCCGTTCTCGATGCATTTACAATGTTTGGCATTGTACTAGTTCACATCACTTTGACTTAGATTTCAGTCTGAAACAGGGCACACTGACTCAAATCAACTGGAAATCACCGAATCCATGCTACTTGACAAGATTTAGCAATTAGAGTCCGAGTTTTCAGACTTTCATTCTTTTATTGCTTTAAAGGGCTTTTCAGCTCCTGAATAGCCGTTTTCAGTGCATTTACAATGTTTTGCATTGTACCAAGTGCTCACATTACATGAATTTGACTTATATTTCAGTCTAAAACAGGCCACACTGACTCAAATCAACTGGAAGTCACCGAATCCATGCTACTTGACAAGATTTAGCCATTAGATTCCGAGTTTTCAGACTTTCATTCTTTTATTGCTTTAAAGTGCTTTTCAGCTCCTGAATAGCCGTTCTCGATGCATTTACAATGTTTGGCATTGTACTAGTTCACATTACATGACTTTGACTTAGATTTCATCTTAAAACAGGACACACTGACTCAAATCAACTGGAAGTCACCGAATCCATGCTACTTGACAAGATTTAGCCATTAGATTCCGAGTTTTGAGACTTTCATTCTATATTGCTTTAAAGTGCTTTTCAGCTCCTGAATAGCCGTTCTCGATGCATTTACAATGTTTGGCATTGTACTAGTTCACATCACTTTGACTTACATTTCAGTCTAAAACAGGGCACACTGACTCAAATCAACTGGAAATCACCGAATCCATGCTACTTGACAAGATTTAGCCATTAGATTCCGAGTTTTCAGACTTTCATTCTTTTATTGCTTTAAAGTGCTTTTCAGCTCCTGAATAGCCGTTTTCAATGCATTTACAATGTTTGGCAATGTACTAGATCACATTACATGACTGACTTCAGCTTGAAAACAGGACACACTGACTCAAATCAACTGGAAATCACCGAATCCATGCTACTTGACAAGATTTAGCCATTAGATTCAAAGTTTTGAGACTCATTCTTTTATTGCTTTAAAGTGCTTTTCAGCTCCTGAATAGCCGTTCTCAATGCATTTACAATGTTTGGCATTGTACTAGTTCACATTACTTTGACTTAGATTTCATCTTGAAAACAGGACGCACTGACTCAAATCAACTGGAAATCACCGAATCCATGCTACTTGACAGGATTTAGCCATTAGAGTCCGAGTTTTGAGACTTTCATTCTTTTATTGCTCTAAAGTGATTTTCAGCACCTGAATAGCAATTTTCAATGCATTTACAATGTTTGGCATTGTACTAGTTCACATTACATGACTTTGTCATAGATTTCAGCTTGAAAACAGGACACACTGACTCAAATCAACTGGAAGTCACCAAATCCATGCTATTTGACAAGATTTAGCCATTAGATTACGGGTTTTGAGACTTTCATTCTTTTATTGCTTTAAAGTGCTTTTCAGCTCCTGAATAGCCGTTTTCAATGCATTTACAATGTTTGGCATTGTACTAGATCACATTACATGACTTTGACTTAGATTTCAGCTTGAAAACAGGACACACTGACTCAAATCAACTGGAAATCACCGAATCCATGCTACTTGACAGGATTTAGCCATTAGAGTCCGAGTTTTCGGACTTTCATTCTTTTATTGCTTTAAAGTGCTTTTCAGCTCCTGAATAGCCGTTTTCAATGCATTTACAATGTTTGGCATTGTACTAGATCACATTACATGACTTTGACTTAGTTTTCAGCTTGAAAACAGGACACACTGACTCAAATCAACTGGAAGTCACCGAATCCATGCTACTTGACAAGATTTAGCCATTAGATTCAGAGTTTTCAGACTTTCATTATTTTATTGCTTTAAAGTGCTTTTCAGCTCCTGAATAGCCGTTTTCAATGCATTTACAATGTTTGGCATTGTACTTGTTCACATTACATGACTTTGACTTAGATTTCAGCTTAAAACAGGACACACTGACTCAAATCAACTGGAAGTCACCGAATCCATGCTACTTGACAAGATTTAGCCATTAGATTCAGAGTTTTCAGACTTTCATTATTTTATTGCTTTAAAGTGCTTTTCAGCTCCTGAATAGCCGTTTTCAATGCATTTACAATGTTTGGCATTATACTAGTTCACATTACATGACTTTGAATTAGATTTCAGCTTGAACACAGGCCACACTGACTCAAATCAACTGGAAATCACCGAATTTTTGCTACTTGACAAGATTTAGCCATTAGAGTCCGAGTTTTGAGACTTTCATTCTTTTATTGCTTTAAAGTGCTTTTCAGCTCCTGAATAGCCGTTTTCAATGCATTTACAATGTTTGGCATTGTACTAGATCACATTACAGGACTTTGACTTAGATTTCAGCTTGAAAACAGGACACACTGACTCAAATCAACTGGAAATCACAGAATCCATGCTACTTGACAAGATTTAGCCATTAGAGTCCGAGTTTTGAGACTTTCATTCTTTTATTGCTTTAAAGTGCTTTTCAGCTCCTGAATAGCCGTTTTCAATGCATTTAAAATGTTTCGCATTGTACTAGTTCACATCACTTTGACTTAGATTTCAGTCTAAAACAGGGCACACTGACTCAAATCAACTGGAAATCACCGAATCCATGCTACTTGACAAGATTTAGCCATTAGATTCCGAGTTTTGAGACTTTCATTCTTTTATTGCTTTAAAGTGCTTTTCAGCTCCTGAATAGCCGTTCTCGATGCATTTACAATGTTTGGCATTGTACTAGTTCACATTACATGACTTTGACTTAGATTTCAGCTTGAACACAGGCCACACTGACTCAAATCAACTGGAAATCACCGAATTTTTGCTACTTGACAAGATTTAGCCATTAGAGTCCGAGTTTTCAGACTTTCATTCTTTTATTGCTTTAAAGGGCTTTTCAGCTCCTGAATAGCCGTTTTCAGTGCATTTACAATGTTTTGCATTGTACCAAGTGCTCACATTACATGAATTTGACTTATATTTCAGTCTAAAACAGGCCACACTGACTCAAATCAACTGGAAGTCACCGAATCCATGCTACTTGACAAGATTTAGCCATTAGATTCCGAGTTTTCAGACTTTCATTCTTTTATTGCTTTAAAGTGCTTTTCAGCTCCTGAATAGCCGTTCTCGATGCATTTACAATGTTTGGCATTGTACTAGTTCACATCACTTTGACTTAGATTTCAGTCTGAAGCACGGCACACTGACTCAAATCAACTGGAAATCACCGAATCCATGCTACTTGACAAGATTTAGCAATTAGAGTCCGAGTTTTCAGACTTTCATTCTTTTATTGCTTTAAAGGGCTTTTCAGCTCCTGAATAGCCGTTTTCAGTGCATTTACAATGTTTTGCATTGTACCAAGTGCTCACATTACATGAATTTGACTTATATTTCAGTCTAAAACAGGCCACACTGACTCAAATCAACTGGAAGTCACCGAATCCATGCTACTTGACAAGATTTAGCCATTAGATTCCGAGTTTTCAGACTTTCATTCTTTTATTGCTTTAAAGTGCTTTTCAGCTCCTGAATAGCCGTTCTCGATGCATTTACAATGTTTGGCATTGTACTAGTTCACATTACATGACTTTGACTTAGATTTCATCTTAAAACAGGACACACTGACTCAAATCAACTGGAAGTCACCGAATCCATGCTACTTGACAAGATTTAGCCATTAGATTCCGAGTTTTGAGACTTTCATTCTATATTGCTTTAAAGTGCTTTTCAGCTCCTGAATAGCCGTTCTCGATGCATTTACAATGTTTGGCATTGTACTAGTTCACATCACTTTGACTTACATTTCAGTCTAAAACAGGGCACACTGACTCAAATCAACTGGAAATCACCGAATCCATGCTACTTGACAAGATTTAGCCATTAGATTCCGAGTTTTCAGACTTTCATTCTTTTATTGCTTTAAAGTGCTTTTCAGCTCCTGAATAGCCGTTTTCAATGCATTTACAATGTTTGGCAATGTACTAGATCACATTACATGACTGACTTCAGCTTGAAAACAGGACACACTGACTCAAATCAACTGGAAATCACCGAATCCATGCTACTTGACAAGATTTAGCCATTAGATTCAAAGTTTTGAGACTCATTCTTTTATTGCTTTAAAGTGCTTTTCAGCTCCTGAATAGCCGTTCTCAATGCATTTACAATGTTTGGCATTGTACTAGTTCACATTACTTTGACTTAGATTTCATCTTGAAAACAGGACGCACTGACTCAAATCAACTGGAAATCACCGAATCCATGCTACTTGACAGGATTTAGCCATTAGAGTCCGAGTTTTGAGACTTTCATTCTTTTATTGCTCTAAAGTGATTTTCAGCACCTGAATAGCAATTTTCAATGCATTTACAATGTTTGGCATTGTACTAGTTCACATTACATGACTTTGTCATAGATTTCAGCTTGAAAACAGGACGCACTGACTCAAATCAACTGGAAATCACCGAATCCATGCTACTTGACAGGATTTAGCCATTAGAGTCCGAGTTTTGAGACTTTCATTCTTTTATTGCTCTAAAGTGATTTTCAGCACCTGAATAGCAATTTTCAATGCATTTACAATGTTTGGCATTGTACTAGTTCACATTACATGACTTTGTCATAGATTTCAGCTTGAAAACAGGACACACTGACTCAAATCAACTGGAAGTCACCGAATCCATGCTATTTGACAAGATTTAGCCATTAGATTACGGGTTTTGAGACTTTCATTCTTTTATTGCTTTAAAGTGCTTTTCAGCTCCTGAATAGCCGTTTTCAATGCATTTACAATGTTTGGCATTGTACTAGATCACATTACATGACTTTGACTTAGATTTCAGCTTGAAAACAGGACACACTGACTCAAATCAACTGGAAATCACCGAATCCATGCTACTTGACAGGATTTAGCCATTAGATTCCGAGTTTTGAGACTTTCATTCTATATTGCTTTAAAGTGCTTTTCAGCTCCTGAATAGCCGTTCTCGATGCATTTACAATGTTTGGCATTGTACTAGTTCACATCACTTTGACTTACATTTCAGTCTAAAACAGGGCACACTGACTCAAATCAACTGGAAATCACCGAATCCATGCTACTTGACAAGATTTAGCCATTAGATTCCGAGTTTTCAGACTTTCATTCTTTTATTGCTTTAAAGTGCTTTTCAGCTCCTGAATAGCCGTTTTCAATGCATTTACAATGTTTGGCAATGTACTAGATCACATTACATGACTGACTTCAGCTTGAAAACAGGACACACTGACTCAAATCAACTGGAAATCACCGAATCCATGCTACTTGACAAGATTTAGCCATTAGATTCAAAGTTTTGAGACTCATTCTTTTATTGCTTTAAAGTGCTTTTCAGCTCCTGAATAGCCGTTCTCAATGCATTTACAATGTTTGGCATTGTACTAGTTCACATTACTTTGACTTAGATTTCATCTTGAAAACAGGACGCACTGACTCAAATCAACTGGAAATCACCGAATCCATGCTACTTGACAGGATTTAGCCATTAGAGTCCGAGTTTTGAGACTTTCATTCTTTTATTGCTCTAAAGTGATTTTCAGCACCTGAATAGCAATTTTCAATGCATTTACAATGTTTGGCATTGTACTAGTTCACATTACATGACTTTGTCATAGATTTCAGCTTGAAAACAGGACGCACTGACTCAAATCAACTGGAAATCACCGAATCCATGCTACTTGACAGGATTTAGCCATTAGAGTCCGAGTTTTGAGACTTTCATTCTTTTATTGCTCTAAAGTGATTTTCAGCACCTGAATAGCAATTTTCAATGCATTTACAATGTTTGGCATTGTACTAGTTCACATTACATGACTTTGTCATAGATTTCAGCTTGAAAACAGGACACACTGACTCAAATCAACTGGAAGTCACCGAATCCATGCTATTTGACAAGATTTAGCCATTAGATTACGGGTTTTGAGACTTTCATTCTTTTATTGCTTTAAAGTGCTTTTCAGCTCCTGAATAGCCGTTTTCAATGCATTTACAATGTTTGGCATTGTACTAGATCACATTACATGACTTTGACTTAGATTTCAGCTTGAAAACAGGACACACTGACTCAAATCAACTGGAAATCACCGAATCCATGCTACTTGACAGGATTTAGCCATTAGATTCCGAGTTTTGAGACTTTCATTCTATATTGCTTTAAAGTGCTTTTCAGCTCCTGAATAGCCGTTCTCGATGCATTTACAATGTTTGGCATTGTACTAGTTCACATCACTTTGACTTACATTTCAGTCTAAAACAGGGCACACTGACTCAAATCAACTGGAAATCACCGAATCCATGCTACTTGACAAGATTTAGCCATTAGATTCCGAGTTTTCAGACTTTCATTCTTTTATTGCTTTAAAGTGCTTTTCAGCTCCTGAATAGCCGTTTTCAATGCATTTACAATGTTTGGCAATGTACTAGATCACATTACATGACTGACTTCAGCTTGAAAACAGGACACACTGACTCAAATCAACTGGAAATCACCGAATCCATGCTACTTGACAAGATTTAGCCATTAGATTCAAAGTTTTGAGACTCATTCTTTTATTGCTTTAAAGTGCTTTTCAGCTCCTGAATAGCCGTTCTCAATGCATTTACAATGTTTGGCATTGTACTAGTTCACATTACTTTGACTTAGATTTCATCTTGAAAACAGGACGCACTGACTCAAATCAACTGGAAATCACCGAATCCATGCTACTTGACAGGATTTAGCCATTAGAGTCCGAGTTTTGAGACTTTCATTCTTTTATTGCTCTAAAGTGATTTTCAGCACCTGAATAGCAATTTTCAATGCATTTACAATGTTTGGCATTGTACTAGTTCACATTACATGACTTTGTCATAGATTTCAGCTTGAAAACAGGACGCACTGACTCAAATCAACTGGAAATCACCGAATCCATGCTACTTGACAGGATTTAGCCATTAGAGTCCGAGTTTTGAGACTTTCATTCTTTTATTGCTCTAAAGTGATTTTCAGCACCTGAATAGCAATTTTCAATGCATTTACAATGTTTGGCATTGTACTAGTTCACATTACATGACTTTGTCATAGATTTCAGCTTGAAAACAGGACACACTGACTCAAATCAACTGGAAGTCACCGAATCCATGCTATTTGACAAGATTTAGCCATTAGATTACGGGTTTTGAGACTTTCATTCTTTTATTGCTTTAAAGTGCTTTTCAGCTCCTGAATAGCCGTTTTCAATGCATTTACAATGTTTGGCATTGTACTAGATCACATTACATGACTTTGACTTAGATTTCAGCTTGAAAACAGGACACACTGACTCAAATCAACTGGAAATCACCGAATCCATGCTACTTGACAGGATTTAGCCATTAGAGTCCGAGTTTTCGGACTTTCATTCTTTTATTGCTTTAAAGTGCTTTTCAGCTCCTGAATAGCCGTTTTCAATGCATTTACAATGTTTGGCATTGTACTAGATCACATTACATGACTTTGACTTAGATTTCAGCTTGAAAACAGGACACACTGACTCAAATCAACTGGAAATCACCGAATCCATGCTACTTGACAAGATTTAGCCATTAGATTCAGAGTTTTCAGACTTTCATTATTTTATTGCTTTAAAGTGCTTTTCAGCTCCTGAATAGCCGTTCTCGATGCATTTACAATGTTTGGCATTGTACTAGTTCACATTACTTTGACTTACATTTCAGCTTGAAAACAGGACGCACTGACTCAAATCAACTGGAAATCACCGAATCCATGCTACTTGACAGGATTTAGCCATTAGAGTCCGAGTTTTCAGACTTTCATTCTTTTATTGCTTTAAAGTGCTTTTCAGCTCCTGAATAGCCGTTTTCAATGCATTTACAATGTTTGGCATTGTACTAGATCACATTACATGACTTTGACTTAGATTTCAGCTTGAAAACAGGACACACTGACTCAAATCAACTGGAAGTCACCGAATCCATGCTACTTGACAAGATTTAGCCATTAGATTCAGAGTTTTCAGACTTTCATTATTTTATTGCTTTAAAGTGCTTTTCAGCTCCTGAATAGCCGTTTTCAATGCATTTACAATGTTTGGCATTATACTAGTTCACATTACATGACTTTGAATTAGATTTCAGCTTGAACACAGGCCACACTGACTCAAATCAACTGGAAATCACCGAATTTTTGCTACTTGACAAGATTTAGCCATTAGAGTCCGAGTTTTGAGACTTTCATTCTTTTATTGCTTTAAAGTGCTTTTCAGCTCCTGAATAGCCGTTTTCAATGCATTTACAATGTTTGGCATTGTACTAGATCACATTACAGGACTTTGACTTAGATTTCAGCTTGAAAACAGGACACACTGACTCAAATCAACTGGAAATCACAGAATCCATGCTACTTGACAAGATTTAGCCATTAGAGTCCGAGTTTTGAGACTTTCATTCTTTTATTGCTTTAAAGTGCTTTTCAGCTCCTGAATAGCCGTTTTCAATGCATTTAAAATGTTTCGCATTGTACTAGTTCACATCACTTTGACTTAGATTTCAGTCTAAAACAGGGCACACTGACTCAAATCAACTGGAAATCACCGAATCCATGCTACTTGACAAGATTTAGCCATTAGATTCCGAGTTTTGAGACTTTCATTCTTTTATTGCTTTAAAGTGCTTTTCAGCTCCTGAATAGCCGTTCTCGATGCATTTACAATGTTTGGCATTGTACTAGTTCACATTACATGACTTTGACTTAGATTTCAGCTTGAACACAGGCCACACTGACTCAAATCAACTGGAAATCACCGAATTTTTGCTACTTGACAAGATTTAGCCATTAGAGTCCAAGTTTTGAGACTTTCATTCTTTTATTGCTTTAAAGTGCTTTTCAGATCCTGAATAGCCATTTTCAATGCATTTACAATGTTTGGCATTGTACTAGTTCACATCACTTTGACTTAGATTTCAGTCTGAAACAGGGCACACTGACTCAAATCAACTGGAAATCACCGAATCCATGCTACTTGACAAGATTTAGCAATTAGAGTCCGAGTTTTCAGACTTTCATTCTTTTATTGCTTTAAAGGGCTTTTCAGCTCCTGAATAGCCGTTTTCAGTGCATTTACAATGTTTTGCATTGTACCAAGTGCTCACATTACATGACTTTGACTTAGATTTCAGTCTGAAACAGGGCACACTGACTCAAATCAACTGGAAATCACCGAATCCATGCTACTTGACAAGATTTAGCCATTAGATTCAAAGTTTTGAGACTCATTCTTTTATTGCTTTAAAGTGCTTTTCAGCTCCTGAATAGCCGTTCTCAATGCATTTACAATGTTTGGCATTGTACTAGTTCACATTACTTTGACTTAGATTTCATCTTGAAAACAGGACGCACTGACTCAAATCAACTGGAAATCACCGAATCCATGCTACTTGACAGGATTTAGCCATTAGAGTCCGAGTTTTGAGACTTTCATTCTTTTATTGCTCTAAAGTGATTTTCAGCACCTGAATAGCAATTTTCAATGCATTTACAATGTTTGGCATTGTACTAGTTCACATTACATGACTTTGTCATAGATTTCAGCTTGAAAACAGGACGCACTGACTCAAATCAACTGGAAATCACCGAATCCATGCTACTTGACAGGATTTAGCCATTAGAGTCCGAGTTTTGAGACTTTCATTCTTTTATTGCTCTAAAGTGATTTTCAGCACCTGAATAGCAATTTTCAATGCATTTACAATGTTTGGCATTGTACTAGTTCACATTACATGACTTTGTCATAGATTTCAGCTTGAAAACAGGACACACTGACTCAAATCAACTGGAAGTCACCGAATCCATGCTATTTGACAAGATTTAGCCATTAGATTACGGGTTTTGAGACTTTCATTCTTTTATTGCTTTAAAGTGCTTTTCAGCTCCTGAATAGCCGTTTTCAATGCATTTACAATGTTTGGCATTGTACTAGATCACATTACATGACTTTGACTTAGATTTCAGCTTGAAAACAGGACACACTGACTCAAATCAACTGGAAATCACCGAATCCATGCTACTTGACAGGATTTAGCCATTAGAGTCCGAGTTTTCGGACTTTCATTCTTTTATTGCTTTAAAGTGCTTTTCAGCTCCTGAATAGCCGTTTTCAATGCATTTACAATGTTTGGCATTGTACTAGATCACATTACATGACTTTGACTTAGATTTCAGCTTGAAAACAGGACACACTGACTCAAATCAACTGGAAATCACCGAATCCATGCTACTTGACAAGATTTAGCCATTAGATTCAGAGTTTTCAGACTTTCATTATTTTATTGCTTTAAAGTGCTTTTCAGCTCCTGAATAGCCGTTCTCGATGCATTTACAATGTTTGGCATTGTACTAGTTCACATTACTTTGACTTACATTTCAGCTTGAAAACAGGACGCACTGACTCAAATCAACTGGAAATCACCGAATCCATGCTACTTGACAGGATTTAGCCATTAGAGTCCGAGTTTTCAGACTTTCATTCTTTTATTGCTTTAAAGTGCTTTTCAGCTCCTGAATAGCCGTTTTCAATGCATTTACAATGTTTGGCATTGTACTAGATCACATTACATGACTTTGACTTAGATTTCAGCTTGAAAACAGGACACACTGACTCAAATCAACTGGAAGTCACCGAATCCATGCTACTTGACAAGATTTAGCCATTAGATTCAGAGTTTTCAGACTTTCATTATTTTATTGCTTTAAAGTGCTTTTCAGCTCCTGAATAGCCGTTTTCAATGCATTTACAATGTTTGGCATTATACTAGTTCACATTACATGACTTTGAATTAGATTTCAGCTTGAACACAGGCCACACTGACTCAAATCAACTGGAAATCACCGAATTTTTGCTACTTGACAAGATTTAGCCATTAGAGTCCGAGTTTTGAGACTTTCATTCTTTTATTGCTTTAAAGTGCTTTTCAGCTCCTGAATAGCCGTTCTCGATGCATTTACAATGTTTGGCATTGTACTAGTTCACATCACTTTGACTTAGATTTCAGTCTGAAACAGGGCACACTGACTCAAATCAACTGGAAATCACCGAATCCATGCTACTTGACAAGATTTAGCAATTAGAGTCCGAGTTTTCAGACTTTCATTCTTTTATTGCTTTAAAGGGCTTTTCAGCTCCTGAATAGCCGTTTTCAGTGCATTTACAATGTTTTGCATTGTACCAAGTGCTCACATTACATGACTTTGACTTAGATTTCAGTCTGAAACAGGGCACACTGACTCAAATCAACTGGAAATCACCGAATCCATGCTACTTGACAAGATTTAGCCATTAGATTCAAAGTTTTGAGACTCATTCTTTTATTGCTTTAAAGTGCTTTTCAGCTCCTGAATAGCCGTTCTCAATGCATTTACAATGTTTGGCATTGTACTAGTTCACATTACTTTGACTTAGATTTCATCTTGAAAACAGGACGCACTGACTCAAATCAACTGGAAATCACCGAATCCATGCTACTTGACAGGATTTAGCCATTAGAGTCCGAGTTTTGAGACTTTCATTCTTTTATTGCTCTAAAGTGATTTTCAGCACCTGAATAGCAATTTTCAATGCATTTACAATGTTTGGCATTGTACTAGTTCACATTACATGACTTTGTCATAGATTTCAGCTTGAAAACAGGACGCACTGACTCAAATCAACTGGAAATCACCGAATCCATGCTACTTGACAGGATTTAGCCATTAGAGTCCGAGTTTTGAGACTTTCATTCTTTTATTGCTCTAAAGTGATTTTCAGCACCTGAATAGCAATTTTCAATGCATTTACAATGTTTGGCATTGTACTAGTTCACATTACATGACTTTGTCATAGATTTCAGCTTGAAAACAGGACACACTGACTCAAATCAACTGGAAGTCACCGAATCCATGCTATTTGACAAGATTTAGCCATTAGATTACGGGTTTTGAGACTTTCATTCTTTTATTGCTTTAAAGTGCTTTTCAGCTCCTGAATAGCCGTTTTCAATGCATTTACAATGTTTGGCATTGTACTAGATCACATTACATGACTTTGACTTAGATTTCAGCTTGAAAACAGGACACACTGACTCAAATCAACTGGAAATCACCGAATCCATGCTACTTGACAGGATTTAGCCATTAGAGTCCGAGTTTTCGGACTTTCATTCTTTTATTGCTTTAAAGTGCTTTTCAGCTCCTGAATAGCCGTTTTCAATGCATTTACAATGTTTGGCATTGTACTAGATCACATTACATGACTTTGACTTAGATTTCAGCTTGAAAACAGGACACACTGACTCAAATCAACTGGAAATCACCGAATCCATGCTACTTGACAAGATTTAGCCATTAGATTCAGAGTTTTCAGACTTTCATTATTTTATTGCTTTAAAGTGCTTTTCAGCTCCTGAATAGCCGTTCTCGATGCATTTACAATGTTTGGCATTGTACTAGTTCACATTACTTTGACTTACATTTCAGCTTGAAAACAGGACGCACTGACTCAAATCAACTGGAAATCACCGAATCCATGCTACTTGACAGGATTTAGCCATTAGAGTCCGAGTTTTCAGACTTTCATTCTTTTATTGCTTTAAAGTGCTTTTCAGCTCCTGAATAGCCGTTTTCAATGCATTTACAATGTTTGGCATTGTACTAGATCACATTACATGACTTTGACTTAGATTTCAGCTTGAAAACAGGACACACTGACTCAAATCAACTGGAAGTCACCGAATCCATGCTACTTGACAAGATTTAGCCATTAGATTCAGAGTTTTCAGACTTTCATTATTTTATTGCTTTAAAGTGCTTTTCAGCTCCTGAATAGCCGTTTTCAATGCATTTACAATGTTTGGCATTATACTAGTTCACATTACATGACTTTGAATTAGATTTCAGCTTGAACACAGGCCACACTGACTCAAATCAACTGGAAATCACCGAATTTTTGCTACTTGACAAGATTTAGCCATTAGAGTCCGAGTTTTGAGACTTTCATTCTTTTATTGCTTTAAAGTGCTTTTCAGCTCCTGAATAGCCGTTCTCGATGCATTTACAATGTTTGGCATTGTACTAGTTCACATTACTTTGACTTACATTTCAGCTTGAAAACCGGACGCACTGACTCAAATCAACTGGAAATCACAGAATCCATGCTACTTGACAAGATTTAGCCATTAGAGTCCGAGTTTTGAGACTTTCATTCTTTTATTGCTTTAAAGTGCTTTTCAGCTCCTGAATAGCCGTTTTCAATGCATTTAAAATGTTTCGCATTGTACTAGTTCACATCACTTTGACTTAGATTTCAGTCTAAAACAGGGCACACTGACTCAAATCAACTGGAAATCACCGAATCCATGCTACTTGACAAGATTTAGCCATTAGATTCCGAGTTTTGAGACTTTCATTCTTTTATTGCTTTAAAGTGCTTTTCAGCTCCTGAATAGCCGTTCTCGATGCATTTACAATGTTTGGCATTGTACTAGTTCACATTACATGACTTTGACTTAGATTTCAGCTTGAACACAGGCCACACTGACTCAAATCAACTGGAAATCACCGAATTTTTGCTACTTGACAAGATTTAGCCATTAGAGTCCAAGTTTTGAGACTTTCATTCTTTTATTGCTTTAAAGTGCTTTTCAGATCCTGAATAGCCATTTTCAATGCATTTACAATGTTTGGCATTGTACTAGTTCACATCACTTTGACTTAGATTTCAGTCTGAAACAGGGCACACTGACTCAAATCAACTGGAAATCACCGAATCCATGCTACTTGACAAGATTTAGCAATTAGAGTCCGAGTTTTCAGACTTTCATTCTTTTATTGCTTTAAAGGGCTTTTCAGCTCCTGAATAGCCGTTTTCAGTGCATTTACAATGTTTTGCATTGTACCAAGTGCTCACATTACATGAATTTGACTTATATTTCAGTCTAAAACAGGCCACACTGACTCAAATCAACTGGAAGTCACCGAATCCATGCTACTTGACAAGATTTAGCCATTAGATTCCGAGTTTTCAGACTTTCATTCTTTTATTGCTTTAAAGTGCTTTTCAGCTCCTGAATAGCCGTTCTCGATGCATTTACAATGTTTGGCATTGTACTAGTTCACATCACTTTGACTTAGATTTCAGTCTGAAACAGGGCACACTGACTCAAATCAACTGGAAATCACCGAATCCATGCTACTTGACAAGATTTAGCAATTAGAGTCAGAGTTTTCAGACTTTCATTCTTTTATTGCTTTAAAGGGCTTTTCAGCTCCTGAATAGCCGTTTTCAGTGCATTTACAATGTTTTGCATTGTACCAAGTGCTCACATTACATGAATTTGACTTATATTTCAGTCTAAAACAGGCCACACTGACTCAAATCAACTGGAAGTCACCGAATCCATGCTACTTGACAAGATTTAGCCATTAGATTCCGAGTTTTCAGACTTTCATTCTTTTATTGCTTTAAAGTGCTTTTCAGCTCCTGAATAGCCGTTCTCGATGCATTTACAATGTTTGGCATTGTACTAGTTCACATTACATGACTTTGACTTAGATTTCATCTTAAAACAGGACACACTGACTCAAATCAACTGGAAGTCACCGAATCCATGCTACTTGACAAGATTTAGCCATTAGATTCCGAGTTTTGAGACTTTCATTCTATATTGCTTTAAAGTGCTTTTCAGCTCCTGAATAGCCGTTCTCGATGCATTTACAATGTTTGGCATTGTACTAGTTCACATCACTTTGACTTAGATTTCAGTCTGAAACAGGGCACACTGACTCAAATCAACTGGAAATCACCGAATCCATGCTACTTGACAAGATTTAGCAATTAGAGTCAGAGTTTTCAGACTTTCATTCTTTTATTGCTTTAAAGGGCTTTTCAGCTCCTGAATAGCCGTTTTCAGTGCATTTACAATGTTTTGCATTGTACCAAGTGCTCACATTACATGACTTTGACTTAGATTTCAGTCTGAAACAGGGCACACTGACTCAAATCAACTGGAAATCACCGAATCCATGCTACTTGACAAGATTTAGCCATTAGATTCAAAGTTTTGAGACTCATTCTTTTATTGCTTTAAAGTGCTTTTCAGCTCCTGAATAGCCGTTCTCAATGCATTTACAATGTTTGGCATTGTACTAGTTCACATTACTTTGACTTAGATTTCATCTTGAAAACAGGACGCACTGACTCAAATCAACTGGAAATCACCGAATCCATGCTACTTGACAGGATTTAGCCATTAGAGTCCGAGTTTTGAGACTTTCATTCTTTTATTGCTCTAAAGTGATTTTCAGCACCTGAATAGCAATTTTCAATGCATTTACAATGTTTGGCATTGTACTAGTTCACATTACATGACTTTGTCATAGATTTCAGCTTGAAAACAGGACGCACTGACTCAAATCAACTGGAAATCACCGAATCCATGCTACTTGACAGGATTTAGCCATTAGAGTCCGAGTTTTGAGACTTTCATTCTTTTATTGCTCTAAAGTGATTTTCAGCACCTGAATAGCAATTTTCAATGCATTTACAATGTTTGGCATTGTACTAGTTCACATTACATGACTTTGTCATAGATTTCAGCTTGAAAACAGGACACACTGACTCAAATCAACTGGAAGTCACCGAATCCATGCTATTTGACAAGATTTAGCCATTAGATTACGGGTTTTGAGACTTTCATTCTTTTATTGCTTTAAAGTGCTTTTCAGCTCCTGAATAGCCGTTTTCAATGCATTTACAATGTTTGGCATTGTACTAGATCACATTACATGACTTTGACTTAGATTTCAGCTTGAAAACAGGACACACTGACTCAAATCAACTGGAAATCACCGAATCCATGCTACTTGACAGGATTTAGCCATTAGAGTCCGAGTTTTCGGACTTTCATTCTTTTATTGCTTTAAAGTGCTTTTCAGCTCCTGAATAGCCGTTTTCAATGCATTTACAATGTTTGGCATTGTACTAGATCACATTACATGACTTTGACTTAGATTTCAGCTTGAAAACAGGACACACTGACTCAAATCAACTGGAAATCACCGAATCCATGCTACTTGACAAGATTTAGCCATTAGATTCAGAGTTTTCAGACTTTCATTATTTTATTGCTTTAAAGTGCTTTTCAGCTCCTGAATAGCCGTTCTCGATGCATTTACAATGTTTGGCATTGTACTAGTTCACATTACTTTGACTTACATTTCAGCTTGAAAACAGGACGCACTGACTCAAATCAACTGGAAATCACCGAATCCATGCTACTTGACAGGATTTAGCCATTAGAGTCCGAGTTTTCAGACTTTCATTCTTTTATTGCTTTAAAGTGCTTTTCAGCTCCTGAATAGCCGTTTTCAATGCATTTACAATGTTTGGCATTGTACTAGATCACATTACATGACTTTGACTTAGATTTCAGCTTGAAAACAGGACACACTGACTCAAATCAACTGGAAGTCACCGAATCCATGCTACTTGACAAGATTTAGCCATTAGATTCAGAGTTTTCAGACTTTCATTATTTTATTGCTTTAAAGTGCTTTTCAGCTCCTGAATAGCCGTTTTCAATGCATTTACAATGTTTGGCATTATACTAGTTCACATTACATGACTTTGAATTAGATTTCAGCTTGAACACAGGCCACACTGACTCAAATCAACTGGAAATCACCGAATTTTTGCTACTTGACAAGATTTAGCCATTAGAGTCCGAGTTTTGAGACTTTCATTCTTTTATTGCTTTAAAGTGCTTTTCAGCTCCTGAATAGCCGTTCTCGATGCATTTACAATGTTTGGCATTGTACTAGTTCACATTACTTTGACTTACATTTCAGCTTGAAAACCGGACGCACTGACTCAAATCAACTGGAAATCACAGAATCCATGCTACTTGACAAGATTTAGCCATTAGAGTCCGAGTTTTGAGACTTTCATTCTTTTATTGCTTTAAAGTGCTTTTCAGCTCCTGAATAGCCGTTTTCAATGCATTTAAAATGTTTCGCATTGTACTAGTTCACATCACTTTGACTTAGATTTCAGTCTAAAACAGGGCACACTGACTCAAATCAACTGGAAATCACCGAATCCATGCTACTTGACAAGATTTAGCCATTAGATTCCGAGTTTTGAGACTTTCATTCTTTTATTGCTTTAAAGTGCTTTTCAGCTCCTGAATAGCCGTTCTCGATGCATTTACAATGTTTGGCATTGTACTAGTTCACATTACATGACTTTGACTTAGATTTCAGCTTGAACACAGGCCACACTGACTCAAATCAACTGGAAATCACCGAATTTTTGCTACTTGACAAGATTTAGCCATTAGAGTCCAAGTTTTGAGACTTTCATTCTTTTATTGCTTTAAAGTGCTTTTCAGATCCTGAATAGCCATTTTCAATGCATTTACAATGTTTGGCATTGTACTAGTTCACATCACTTTGACTTAGATTTCAGTCTGAAACAGGGCACACTGACTCAAATCAACTGGAAATCACCGAATCCATGCTACTTGACAAGATTTAGCAATTAGAGTCCGAGTTTTCAGACTTTCATTCTTTTATTGCTTTAAAGGGCTTTTCAGCTCCTGAATAGCCGTTTTCAGTGCATTTACAATGTTTTGCATTGTACCAAGTGCTCACATTACATGAATTTGACTTATATTTCAGTCTAAAACAGGCCACACTGACTCAAATCAACTGGAAGTCACCGAATCCATGCTACTTGACAAGATTTAGCCATTAGATTCCGAGTTTTCAGACTTTCATTCTTTTATTGCTTTAAAGTGCTTTTCAGCTCCTGAATAGCCGTTCTCGATGCATTTACAATGTTTGGCATTGTACTAGTTCACATCACTTTGACTTAGATTTCAGTCTGAAACAGGGCACACTGACTCAAATCAACTGGAAATCACCGAATCCATGCTACTTGACAAGATTTAGCAATTAGAGTCAGAGTTTTCAGACTTTCATTCTTTTATTGCTTTAAAGGGCTTTTCAGCTCCTGAATAGCCGTTTTCAGTGCATTTACAATGTTTTGCATTGTACCAAGTGCTCACATTACATGAATTTGACTTATATTTCAGTCTAAAACAGGCCACACTGACTCAAATCAACTGGAAGTCACCGAATCCATGCTACTTGACAAGATTTAGCCATTAGATTCCGAGTTTTCAGACTTTCATTCTTTTATTGCTTTAAAGTGCTTTTCAGCTCCTGAATAGCCGTTCTCGATGCATTTACAATGTTTGGCATTGTACTAGTTCACATTACATGACTTTGACTTAGATTTCATCTTAAAACAGGACACACTGACTCAAATCAACTGGAAGTCACCGAATCCATGCTACTTGACAAGATTTAGCCATTAGATTCCGAGTTTTGAGACTTTCATTCTATATTGCTTTAAAGTGCTTTTCAGCTCCTGAATAGCCGTTCTCGATGCATTTACAATGTTTGGCATTGTACTAGTTCACATCACTTTGACTTAGATTTCAGTCTGAAACAGGGCACACTGACTCAAATCAACTGGAAATCACCGAATCCATGCTACTTGACAAGATTTAGCAATTAGAGTCAGAGTTTTCAGACTTTCATTCTTTTATTGCTTTAAAGGGCTTTTCAGCTCCTGAATAGCCGTTTTCAGTGCATTTACAATGTTTTGCATTGTACCAAGTGCTCACATTACATGAATTTGACTTATATTTCAGTCTAAAACAGGCCACACTGACTCAAATCAACTGGAAGTCACCGAATCCATGCTACTTGACAAGATTTAGCCATTAGATTCCGAGTTTTCAGACTTTCATTCTTTTATTGCTTTAAAGTGCTTTTCAGCTCCTGAATAGCCGTTCTCGATGCATTTACAATGTTTGGCATTGTACTAGTTCACATTACATGACTTTGACTTAGATTTCATCTTAAAACAGGACACACTGACTCAAATCAACTGGAAGTCACCGAATCCATGCTACTTGACAAGATTTAGCCATTAGATTCCGAGTTTTGAGACTTTCATTCTATATTGCTTTAAAGTGCTTTTCAGCTCCTGAATAGCCGTTCTCGATGCATTTACAATGTTTGGCATTGTACTAGTTCACATCACTTTGACTTACATTTCAGTCTAAAACAGGGCACACTGACTCAAATCAACTGGAAATCACCGAATCCATGCTACTTGACAAGATTTAGCCATTAGATTCCGAGTTTTCAGACTTTCATTCTTTTATTGCTTTAAAGTGCTTTTCAGCTCCTGAATAGCCGTTTTCAATGCATTTACAATGTTTGGCAATGTACTAGATCACATTACATGACTGACTTCAGCTTGAAAACAGGACACACTGACTCAAATCAACTGGAAATCACCGAATCCATGCTACTTGACAAGATTTAGCCATTAGATTCAAAGTTTTGAGACTCATTCTTTTATTGCTTTAAAGTGCTTTTCAGCTCCTGAATAGCCGTTCTCAATGCATTTACAATGTTTGGCATTGTACTAGTTCACATTACTTTGACTTAGATTTCATCTTGAAAACAGGACGCACTGACTCAAATCAACTGGAAATCACCGAATCCATGCTACTTGACAGGATTTAGCCATTAGAGTCCGAGTTTTGAGACTTTCATTCTTTTATTGCTCTAAAGTGATTTTCAGCACCTGAATAGCAATTTTCAATGCATTTACAATGTTTGGCATTGTACTAGTTCACATTACATGACTTTGTCATAGATTTCAGCTTGAAAACAGGACACACTGACTCAAATCAACTGGAAGTCACCGAATCCATGCTATTTGACAAGATTTAGCCATTAGATTACGGGTTTTGAGACTTTCATTCTTTTATTGCTTTAAAGTGCTTTTCAGCTCCTGAATAGCCGTTTTCAATGCATTTACAATGTTTGGCATTGTACTAGATCACATTACATGACTTTGACTTAGATTTCAGCTTGAAAACAGGACACACTGACTCAAATCAACTGGAAATCACCGAATCCATGCTACTTGACAGGATTTAGCCATTAGAGTCCGAGTTTTCGGACTTTCATTCTTTTATTGCTTTAAAGTGCTTTTCAGCTCCTGAATAGCCGTTTTCAATGCATTTACAATGTTTGGCATTGTACTAGATCACATTACATGACTTTGACTTAGATTTCAGCTTGAAAACAGGACACACTGACTCAAATCAACTGGAAATCACCGAATCCATGCTACTTGACAAGATTTAGCCATTAGATTCAGAGTTTTCAGACTTTCATTATTTTATTGCTTTAAAGTGCTTTTCAGCTCCTGAATAGCCGTTCTCGATGCATTTACAATGTTTGGCATTGTACTAGTTCACATTACTTTGACTTACATTTCAGCTTGAAAACAGGACGCACTGACTCAAATCAACTGGAAATCACCGAATCCATGCTACTTGACAGGATTTAGCCATTAGAGTCCGAGTTTTCAGACTTTCATTCTTTTATTGCTTTAAAGTGCTTTTCAGCTCCTGAATAGCCGTTTTCAATGCATTTACAATGTTTGGCATTGTACTAGATCACATTACATGACTTTGACTTAGATTTCAGCTTGAAAACAGGACACACTGACTCAAATCAACTGGAAGTCACCGAATCCATGCTACTTGACAAGATTTAGCCATTAGATTCAGAGTTTTTAGACTTTCATTATTTTATTGCTTTAACGTGCTTTTCAGCTCCTGAATAGCCGTTTTCAATGCATTTACAATGTTTGGCATTATACTAGTTCACATTACATGACTTTGAATTAGATTTCAGCTTGAACACAGGCCACACTGACTCAAATCAACTGGAAATCACCGAATTTTTGCTACTTGACAAGATTTAGCCATTAGAGTCCGAGTTTTGAGACTTTCATTCTTTTATTGCTTTAAAGTGCTTTTCAGCTCCTGAATAGCCGTTTTCAATGCATTTACAATGTTTGGCATTGTACTAGATCACATTACATGACTTTGACTTAGATTTCAGCTTGAAAACAGGACACACTGACTCAAATCAACTGGAAATCACCGAATCCATGCTACTTGACAAGATTTAGCCATTAGATTCAGAGTTTTCAGACTTTCATTATTTTATTGCTTTAAAGTGCTTTTCAGCTCCTGAATAGCCGTTCTCGATGCATTTACAATGTTTGGCATTGTACTAGTTCACATTACTTTGACTAACATTTCAGCTTGAAAACAGGACGCACTGACTCAAATCAACTGGAAATCACCGAATCCATGCTACTTGACAGGATTTAGCCATTAGAGTCCGAGTTTTGAGACTTTCATTCTTTTATTGCTTTAAAGTGCTTTTCAGCTCCTGAATAGCCGTTTTCAGTGCATTTACAATGTTTTGCATTGTACCAAGTGCTCACATTACATGAATTTGACTTATATTTCAGTCTAAAACAGGCCACACTGACTCAAATCAACTGGAAGTCACCGAATCCATGCTACTTGACAAGATTTAGCCATTAGATTCAGAGTTTTCAGACTTTCATTATTTTATTGCTTTAAAGTGCTTTTCAGCTCCTGAATAGCCGTTTTCAATGCATTTACAATGTTTGGCATTATACTAGTTCACATTACATGACTTTGAATTAGATTTCAGCTTGAACACAGGCCACACTGACTCAAATCAACTGGAAATCACCGAATTTTTGCTACTTGACAAGATTTAGCCATTAGAGTCCGAGTTTTGAGACTTTCATTCTTTTATTGCTTTAAAGTGCTTTTCAGCTCCTGAATAGCCGTTCTCGATGCATTTACAATGTTTGGCATTGTACTAGTTCACATCACTTTGACTTAGATTTCAGTCTGAAACAGGGCACACTGACTCAAATCAACTGGAAATCACCGAATCCATGCTACTTGACAAGATTTAGCAATTAGAGTCCGAGTTTTCAGACTTTCATTCTTTTATTGCTTTAAAGGGCTTTTCAGCTCCTGAATAGCCGTTTTCAGTGCATTTACAATGTTTTGCATTGTACCAAGTGCTCACATTACATGACTTTGACTTAGATTTCAGTCTGAAACAGGGCACACTGACTCAAATCAACTGGAAATCACCGAATCCATGCTACTTGACAAGATTTAGCCATTAGATTCAAAGTTTTGAGACTCATTCTTTTATTGCTTTAAAGTGCTTTTCAGCTCCTGAATAGCCGTTCTCAATGCATTTACAATGTTTGGCATTGTACTAGTTCACATTACTTTGACTTAGATTTCATCTTGAAAACAGGACGCACTGACTCAAATCAACTGGAAATCACCGAATCCATGCTACTTGACAGGATTTAGCCATTAGAGTCCGAGTTTTGAGACTTTCATTCTTTTATTGCTCTAAAGTGATTTTCAGCACCTGAATAGCAATTTTCAATGCATTTACAATGTTTGGCATTGTACTAGTTCACATTACATGACTTTGTCATAGATTTCAGCTTGAAAACAGGACGCACTGACTCAAATCAACTGGAAATCACCGAATCCATGCTACTTGACAGGATTTAGCCATTAGAGTCCGAGTTTTGAGACTTTCATTCTTTTATTGCTCTAAAGTGATTTTCAGCACCTGAATAGCAATTTTCAATGCATTTACAATGTTTGGCATTGTACTAGTTCACATTACATGACTTTGTCATAGATTTCAGCTTGAAAACAGGACACACTGACTCAAATCAACTGGAAGTCACCGAATCCATGCTATTTGACAAGATTTAGCCATTAGATTACGGGTTTTGAGACTTTCATTCTTTTATTGCTTTAAAGTGCTTTTCAGCTCCTGAATAGCCGTTTTCAATGCATTTACAATGTTTGGCATTGTACTAGATCACATTACATGACTTTGACTTAGATTTCAGCTTGAAAACAGGACACACTGACTCAAATCAACTGGAAATCACCGAATCCATGCTACTTGACAGGATTTAGCCATTAGAGTCCGAGTTTTCGGACTTTCATTCTTTTATTGCTTTAAAGTGCTTTTCAGCTCCTGAATAGCCGTTTTCAATGCATTTACAATGTTTGGCATTGTACTAGATCACATTACATGACTTTGACTTAGATTTCAGCTTGAAAACAGGACACACTGACTCAAATCAACTGGAAATCACCGAATCCATGCTACTTGACAAGATTTAGCCATTAGATTCAGAGTTTTCAGACTTTCATTATTTTATTGCTTTAAAGTGCTTTTCAGCTCCTGAATAGCCGTTCTCGATGCATTTACAATGTTTGGCATTGTACTAGTTCACATTACTTTGACTTACATTTCAGCTTGAAAACAGGACGCACTGACTCAAATCAACTGGAAATCACCGAATCCATGCTACTTGACAGGATTTAGCCATTAGAGTCCGAGTTTTCAGACTTTCATTCTTTTATTGCTTTAAAGTGCTTTTCAGCTCCTGAATAGCCGTTTTCAATGCATTTACAATGTTTGGCATTGTACTAGATCACATTACATGACTTTGACTTAGATTTCAGCTTGAAAACAGGACACACTGACTCAAATCAACTGGAAGTCACCGAATCCATGCTACTTGACAAGATTTAGCCATTAGATTCAGAGTTTTCAGACTTTCATTATTTTATTGCTTTAAAGTGCTTTTCAGCTCCTGAATAGCCGTTTTCAATGCATTTACAATGTTTGGCATTATACTAGTTCACATTACATGACTTTGAATTAGATTTCAGCTTGAACACAGGCCACACTGACTCAAATCAACTGGAAATCACCGAATTTTTGCTACTTGACAAGATTTAGCCATTAGAGTCCGAGTTTTGAGACTTTCATTCTTTTATTGCTTTAAAGTGCTTTTCAGCTCCTGAATAGCCGTTCTCGATGCATTTACAATGTTTGGCATTGTACTAGTTCACATTACTTTGACTTACATTTCAGCTTGAAAACCGGACGCACTGACTCAAATCAACTGGAAATCACAGAATCCATGCTACTTGACAAGATTTAGCCATTAGAGTCCGAGTTTTGAGACTTTCATTCTTTTATTGCTTTAAAGTGCTTTTCAGCTCCTGAATAGCCGTTTTCAATGCATTTAAAATGTTTCGCATTGTACTAGTTCACATCACTTTGACTTAGATTTCAGTCTAAAACAGGGCACACTGACTCAAATCAACTGGAAATCACCGAATCCATGCTACTTGACAAGATTTAGCCATTAGATTCCGAGTTTTGAGACTTTCATTCTTTTATTGCTTTAAAGTGCTTTTCAGCTCCTGAATAGCCGTTCTCGATGCATTTACAATGTTTGGCATTGTACTAGTTCACATTACATGACTTTGACTTAGATTTCAGCTTGAACACAGGCCACACTGACTCAAATCAACTGGAAATCACCGAATTTTTGCTACTTGACAAGATTTAGCCATTAGAGTCCAAGTTTTGAGACTTTCATTCTTTTATTGCTTTAAAGTGCTTTTCAGATCCTGAATAGCCATTTTCAATGCATTTACAATGTTTGGCATTGTACTAGTTCACATCACTTTGACTTAGATTTCAGTCTGAAACAAGGCACACTGACTCAAATCAACTGGAAATCACCGAATCCATGCTACTTGACAAGATTTAGCAATTAGAGTCCGAGTTTTCAGACTTTCATTCTTTTATTGCTTTAAAGGGCTTTTCAGCTCCTGAATAGCCGTTTTCAGTGCATTTACAATGTTTTGCATTGTACCAAGTGCTCACATTACATGAATTTGACTTATATTTCAGTCTAAAACAGGCCACACTGACTCAAATCAACTGGAAGTCACCGAATCCATGCTACTTGACAAGATTTAGCCATTAGATTCCGAGTTTTCAGACTTTCATTCTTTTATTGCTTTAAAGTGCTTTTCAGCTCCTGAATAGCCGTTCTCGATGCATTTACAATGTTTGGCATTGTACTAGTTCACATCACTTTGACTTAGATTTCAGTCTGAAACAGGGCACACTGACTCAAATCAACTGGAAATCACCGAATCCATGCTACTTGACAAGATTTAGCAATTAGAGTCAGAGTTTTCAGACTTTCATTCTTTTATTGCTTTAAAGGGCTTTTCAGCTCCTGAATAGCCGTTTTCAGTGCATTTACAATGTTTTGCATTGTACCAAGTGCTCACATTACATGAATTTGACTTATATTTCAGTCTAAAACAGGCCACACTGACTCAAATCAACTGGAAGTCACCGAATCCATGCTACTTGACAAGATTTAGCCATTAGATTCCGAGTTTTCAGACTTTCATTCTTTTATTGCTTTAAAGTGCTTTTCAGCTCCTGAATAGCCGTTCTCGATGCATTTACAATGTTTGGCATTGTACTAGTTCACATTACATGACTTTGACTTAGATTTCATCTTAAAACAGGACACACTGACTCAAATCAACTGGAAGTCACCGAATCCATGCTACTTGACAAGATTTAGCCATTAGATTCCGAGTTTTGAGACTTTCATTCTATATTGCTTTAAAGTGCTTTTCAGCTCCTGAATAGCCGTTCTCGATGCATTTACAATGTTTGGCATTGTACTAGTTCACATCACTTTGACTTACATTTCAGTCTAAAACAGGGCACACTGACTCAAATCAACTGGAAATCACCGAATCCATGCTACTTGACAAGATTTAGCCATTAGATTCCGAGTTTTCAGACTTTCATTCTTTTATTGCTTTAAAGTGCTTTTCAGCTCCTGAATAGCCGTTTTCAATGCATTTACAATGTTTGGCAATGTACTAGATCACATTACATGACTGACTTCAGCTTGAAAACAGGACACACTGACTCAAATCAACTGGAAATCACCGAATCCATGCTACTTGACAAGATTTAGCCATTAGATTCAAAGTTTTGAGACTCATTCTTTTATTGCTTTAAAGTGCTTTTCAGCTCCTGAATAGCCGTTCTCAATGCATTTACAATGTTTGGCATTGTACTAGTTCACATTACTTTGACTTAGATTTCATCTTGAAAACAGGACGCACTGACTCAAATCAACTGGAAATCACCGAATCCATGCTACTTGACAGGATTTAGCCATTAGAGTCCGAGTTTTGAGACTTTCATTCTTTTATTGCTCTAAAGTGATTTTCAGCACCTGAATAGCAATTTTCAATGCATTTACAATGTTTGGCATTGTACTAGTTCACATTACATGACTTTGTCATAGATTTCAGCTTGAAAACAGGACACACTGACTCAAATCAACTGGAAGTCACCGAATCCATGCTATTTGACAAGATTTAGCCATTAGATTACGGGTTTTGAGACTTTCATTCTTTTATTGCTTTAAAGTGCTTTTCAGCTCCTGAATAGCCGTTTTCAATGCATTTACAATGTTTGGCATTGTACTAGATCACATTACATGACTTTGACTTAGATTTCAGCTTGAAAACAGGACACACTGACTCAAATCAACTGGAAATCACCGAATCCATGCTACTTGACAGGATTTAGCCATTAGAGTCCGAGTTTTCGGACTTTCATTCTTTTATTGCTTTAAAGTGCTTTTCAGCTCCTGAATAGCCGTTTTCAATGCATTTACAATGTTTGGCATTGTACTAGATCACATTACATGACTTTGACTTAGATTTCAGCTTGAAAACAGGACACACTGACTCAAATCAACTGGAAATCACCGAATCCATGCTACTTGACAAGATTTAGCCATTAGATTCAGAGTTTTCAGACTTTCATTATTTTATTGCTTTAAAGTGCTTTTCAGCTCCTGAATAGCCGTTCTCGATGCATTTACAATGTTTGGCATTGTACTAGTTCACATTACTTTGACTTACATTTCAGCTTGAAAACAGGACGCACTGACTCAAATCAACTGGAAATCACCGAATCCATGCTACTTGACAGGATTTAGCCATTAGAGTCCGAGTTTTCAGACTTTCATTCTTTTATTGCTTTAAAGTGCTTTTCAGCTCCTGAATAGCCGTTTTCAATGCATTTACAATGTTTGGCATTGTACTAGATCACATTACATGACTTTGACTTAGATTTCAGCTTGAAAACAGGACACACTGACTCAAATCAACTGGAAGTCACCGAATCCATGCTACTTGACAAGATTTAGCCATTAGATTCAGAGTTTTTAGACTTTCATTATTTTATTGCTTTAACGTGCTTTTCAGCTCCTGAATAGCCGTTTTCAATGCATTTACAATGTTTGGCATTATACTAGTTCACATTACATGACTTTGAATTAGATTTCAGCTTGAACACAGGCCACACTGACTCAAATCAACTGGAAATCACCGAATTTTTGCTACTTGACAAGATTTAGCCATTAGAGTCCGAGTTTTGAGACTTTCATTCTTTTATTGCTTTAAAGTGCTTTTCAGCTCCTGAATAGCCGTTTTCAATGCATTTACAATGTTTGGCATTGTACTAGATCACATTACATGACTTTGACTTAGATTTCAGCTTGAAAACAGGACACACTGACTCAAATCAACTGGAAATCACCGAATCCATGCTACTTGACAAGATTTAGCCATTAGATTCAGAGTTTTCAGACTTTCATTATTTTATTGCTTTAAAGTGCTTTTCAGCTCCTGAATAGCCGTTCTCGATGCATTTACAATGTTTGGCATTGTACTAGTTCACATTACTTTGACTAACATTTCAGCTTGAAAACAGGACGCACTGACTCAAATCAACTGGAAATCACCGAATCCATGCTACTTGACAGGATTTAGCCATTAGAGTCCGAGTTTTGAGACTTTCATTCTTTTATTGCTTTAAAGTGCTTTTCAGCTCCTGAATAGCCGTTTTCAGTGCATTTACAATGTTTTGCATTGTACCAAGTGCTCACATTACATGAATTTGACTTATATTTCAGTCTAAAACAGGCCACACTGACTCAAATCAACTGGAAGTCACCGAATCCATGCTACTTGACAAGATTTAGCCATTAGATTCCGAGTTTTCAGACTTTCATTCTTTTATTGCTTTAAAGTGCTTTTCAGCTCCTGAATAGCCGTTCTCGATGCATTTACAATGTTTGGCATTGTACTAGTTCACATCACTTTGACTTAGATTTCAGTCTGAAACAGGGCACACTGACTCAAATCAACTGGAAATCACCGAATCCATGCTACTTGACAAGATTTAGCAATTAGAGTCCGAGTTTTCAGACTTTCATTCTTTTATTGCTTTAAAGGGCTTTTCAGCTCCTGAATAGCCGTTTTCAGTGCATTTACAATGTTTTGCATTGTACCAAGTGCTCACATTACATGAATTTGACTTATATTTCAGTCTAAAACAGGCCACACTGACTCAAATCAACTGGAAGTCACCGAATCCATGCTACTTGACAAGATTTAGCCATTAGATTCCGAGTTTTCAGACTTTCATTCTTTTATTGCTTTAAAGTGCTTTTCAGCTCCTGAATAGCCGTTCTCGATGCATTTACAATGTTTGGCATTGTACTAGTTCACATTACATGACTTTGACTTAGATTTCATCTTAAAACAGGACACACTGACTCAAATCAACTGGAAGTCACCGAATCCATGCTACTTGACAAGATTTAGCCATTAGATTCCGAGTTTTGAGACTTTCATTCTATATTGCTTTAAAGTGCTTTTCAGCTCCTGAATAGCCGTTCTCGATGCATTTACAATGTTTGGCATTGTACTAGTTCACATCACTTTGACTTACATTTCAGTCTAAAACAGGGCACACTGACTCAAATCAACTGGAAATCACCGAATCCATGCTACTTGACAAGATTTAGCCATTAGATTCCGAGTTTTCAGACTTTCATTCTTTTATTGCTTTAAAGTGCTTTTCAGCTCCTGAATAGCCGTTTTCAATGCATTTACAATGTTTGGCAATGTACTAGATCACATTACATGACTGACTTCAGCTTGAAAACAGGACACACTGACTCAAATCAACTGGAAATCACCGAATCCATGCTACTTGACAAGATTTAGCCATTAGATTCAAAGTTTTGAGACTCATTCTTTTATTGCTTTAAAGTGCTTTTCAGCTCCTGAATAGCCGTTCTCAATGCATTTACAATGTTTGGCATTGTACTAGTTCACATTACTTTGACTTAGATTTCATCTTGAAAACAGGACGCACTGACTCAAATCAACTGGAAATCACCGAATCCATGCTACTTGACAGGATTTAGCCATTAGAGTCCGAGTTTTGAGACTTTCATTCTTTTATTGCTCTAAAGTGATTTTCAGCACCTGAATAGCAATTTTCAATGCATTTACAATGTTTGGCATTGTACTAGTTCACATTACATGACTTTGTCATAGATTTCAGCTTGAAAACAGGACACACTGACTCAAATCAACTGGAAGTCACCGAATCCATGCTATTTGACAAGATTTAGCCATTAGATTACGGGGTTTTGAGACTTTCATTCTTTTATTGCTTTAAAGTGCTTTTCAGCTCCTGAATAGCCGTTTTCAATGCATTTACAATGTTTGGCATTGTACTAGTTCACATTACATGACTTTGACTTAGATTTCAGCTTGAAAACAGGACACACTGACTCAAATCAACTGGAAATCACGAATCCATGCTACTTGACAGGATTTAGCCATTAGAGTCAGAGTTTTCGGACTTTCATTCTTTTATTGCTTTAAAGTGCTTTTCAGCTCCTGAATAGCCGTTTTCAATGCATTTACAATGTTTGGCATTGTACTAGATCACATTACATGACTTTGACTTAGATTTCAGCTGAAAACAGGACACACTGACTCAAATCAACTGGAAATCACCGAATCCATGCTACTTGACAAGATTTAGCCATTAGATTCAGAGTTTTCAGACTTTCATTATTTTATTGCTTTAAAGTGCTTTTCAGCTCTTGAATAGCCGTTTTCAATGCATTTACAATGTTTGGCAATGTACTAGATCACATTACATGACTGACTTCAGCTTGAAAACAGGACACACTGACTCAAATCAACTGGAAATCACCGAATCCATGCTACTTGACAAGATTTAGCCATTAGATTCAAAGTTTTGAGACTCATTCTTTTATTGCTTTAAAGTGCTTTTCAGCTCCTGAATAGCCGTTCTCAATGCATTTACAATGTTTGGCATTGTACTAGTTCACATTACTTTGACTTAGATTTCATCTTGAAAACAGGACGCACTGACTCAAATCAACTGGAAATCACCGAATCCATGCTACTTGACAGGATTTAGCCATTAGAGTCAGAGTTTTCGGACTTTCATTCTTTTATTGCTTTAAAGTGCTTTTCAGCTCCTGAATAGCCGTTTTCAATGCATTTACAATGTTTGGCATTGTACTAGATCACATTACATGACTTTGACTTAGATTTCAGCTTGAAAACAGGACACACTGACTCAAATCAACTGGAAATCACCGAATCCATGCTACTTGACAAGATTTAGCCATTAGATTCAGAGTTTTCAGACTTTCATTATTTTATTGCTTTAAAGTGCTTTTCAGCTCCTGAATAGCCGTTTTCAATGCATTTACAATGTTTGGCATTGTACTAGATCACATTACATGACTTTGACTTAGATTTCAGCTTGAAAACAGGACACACTGACTCAAATCAACTGGAAATCACCGAATCCATGCTACTTGACAAGATTTAGCCATTAGATTCAGAGTTTTCAGACTTTCATTATTTTATTGCTTTAAAGTGCTTTTCAGCTCCTGAATAGCCGTTCTCGATGCATTTACAATGTTTGGCATTGTACTAGTTCACATTACTTTGACTTACATTTCAGCTTGAAAACAGGACGCACTGACTCAAATCAACTGGAAATCACCGAATCCATGCTACTTGACAGTATTTAGCCATTAGAGTCCGAGTTTTCAGACTTTCATTCTTTTATTGCTTTAAAGTGCTTTTCAGCTCCTGAATAGCCGTTTTCAATGCATTTACAATGTTTGGCATTGTACTAGATCACATTACATGACTTTGACTTAGATTTCAGCTTGAAAACAGGACACACTGACTCAAATCAACTGGAAGTCACCGAATCCATGCTATTTGACAAGATTTAGCCATTAGATTACGGGTTTTGAGACTTTCATTCTTTTATTGCTTTAAAGTGCTTTTCAGCTCCTGAATAGCCGTTTTCAGTGCATTTACAATGTTTTGCATTGTACCAAGTGCTCACATTACATGAATTTGACTTATATTTCAGTCTAAAACAGGCCACACTGACTCAAATCAACTGGAAGTCACCGAATCCATGCTACTTGACAAGATTTAGCCATTAGATTCCGAGTTTTCAGACTTTCATTCTTTTATTGCTTTAAAGTGCTTTTCAGCTCCTGAATAGCCGTTCTCGATGCATTTACAATGTTTGGCATTGTACTAGTTCACATCACTTTGACTTAGATTTCAGTCTGAAACAGGGCACACTGACTCAAATCAACTGGAAATCACCGAATCCATGCTACTTGACAAGATTTAGCCATTAGATTCCGAGTTTTCAGACTTTCATTCTTTTATTGCTTTAAAGTGCTTTTCAGCTCCTGAATAGCCGTTCTCGATGCATTTACAATGTTTGGCATTGTACTAGTTCACATTACATGACTTTGACTTAGATTTCATCTTAAAACAGGACACACTGACTCAAATCAACTGGAAGTCACCGAATCCATGCTACTTGACAAGATTTAGCCATTAGATTCCGAGTTTTGAGACTTTCATTCTATATTGCTTTAAAGTGCTTTTCAGCTCCTGAATAGCCGTTCTCGATGCATTTACAATGTTTGGCATTGTACTAGTTCACATCACTTTGACTTACATTTCAGTCTAAAACAGGGCACACTGACTCAAATCAACTGGAAATCACCGAATCCATGCTACTTGACAAGATTTAGCCATTAGATTCCGAGTTTTCAGACTTTCATTCTTTTATTGCTTTAAAGTGCTTTTCAGCTCCTGAATAGCCGTTTTCAATGCATTTACAATGTTTGGCAATGTACTAGATCACATTACATGACTGACTTCAGCTTGAAAACAGGACACACTGACTCAAATCAACTGGAAATCACCGAATCCATGCTACTTGACAAGATTTAGCCATTAGATTCAAAGTTTTGAGACTCATTCTTTTATTGCTTTAAAGTGCTTTTCAGCTCCTGAATAGCCGTTCTCAATGCATTTACAATGTTTGGCATTGTACTAGTTCACATTACTTTGACTTAGATTTCATCTTGAAAACAGGACGCACTGACTCAAATCAACTGGAAATCACCGAATCCATGCTACTTGACAGGATTTAGCCATTAGAGTCCGAGTTTTGAGACTTTCATTCTTTTATTGCTCTAAAGTGATTTTCAGCACCTGAATAGCAATTTTCAATGCATTTACAATGTTTGGCATTGTACTAGTTCACATTACATGACTTTGTCATAGATTTCAGCTTGAAAACAGGACACACTGACTCAAATCAACTGGAAGTCACCGAATCCATGCTATTTGACAAGATTTAGCCATTAGATTACGGGTTTTGAGACTTTCATTCTTTTATTGCTTTAAAGTGCTTTTCAGCTCCTGAATAGCCGTTTTCAATGCATTTACAATGTTTGGCATTGTACTAGATCACATTACATGACTTTGACTTAGATTTCAGCTTGAAAACAGGACACACTGACTCAAATCAACTGGAAATCACCGAATCCATGCTACTTGACAGGATTTAGCCATTAGAGTCAGAGTTTTCGGACTTTCATTCTTTTATTGCTTTAAAGTGCTTTTCAGCTCCTGAATAGCCGTTTTCAATGCATTTACAATGTTTGGCATTGTACTAGATCACATTACATGACTTTGACTTAGATTTCAGCTTGAAAACAGGACACACTGACTCAAATCAACTGGAAATCACCGAATCCATGCTACTTGACAAGATTTAGCCATTAGATTCAGAGTTTTCAGACTTTCATTATTTTATTGCTTTAAAGTGCTTTTCAGCTCCTGAATAGCCGTTTTCAATGCATTTACAATGTTTGGCAATGTACTAGATCACATTACATGACTGACTTCAGCTTGAAAACAGGACACACTGACTCAAATCAACTGGAAATCACCGAATCCATGCTACTTGACAAGATTTAGCCATTAGATTCAAAGTTTTGAGACTCATTCTTTTATTGCTTTAAAGTGCTTTTCAGCTCCTGAATAGCCGTTCTCAATGCATTTACAATGTTTGGCATTGTACTAGTTCACATTACTTTGACTTAGATTTCATCTTGAAAACAGGACGCACTGACTCAAATCAACTGGAAATCACCGAATCCATGCTACTTGACAGGATTTAGCCATTAGAGTCAGAGTTTTCGGACTTTCATTCTTTTATTGCTTTAAAGTGCTTTTCAGCTCCTGAATAGCCGTTTTCAATGCATTTACAATGTTTGGCATTGTACTAGATCACATTACATGACTTTGACTTAGATTTCAGCTTGAAAACAGGACACACTGACTCAAATCAACTGGAAATCACCGAATCCATGCTACTTGACAAGATTTAGCCATTAGATTCAGAGTTTTCAGACTTTCATTATTTTATTGCTTTAAAGTGCTTTTCAGCTCCTGAATAGCCGTTTTCAATGCATTTACAATGTTTGGCATTGTACTAGATCACATTACATGACTTTGACTTAGATTTCAGCTTGAAAACAGGACACACTGACTCAAATCAACTGGAAATCACCGAATCCATGCTACTTGACAAGATTTAGCCATTAGATTCAGAGTTTTCAGACTTTCATTATTTTATTGCTTTAAAGTGCTTTTCAGCTCCTGAATAGCCGTTCTCGATGCATTTACAATGTTTGGCATTGTACTAGTTCACATTACTTTGACTTACATTTCAGCTTGAAAACAGGACGCACTGACTCAAATCAACTGGAAATCACCGAATCCATGCTACTTGACAGGATTTAGCCATTAGAGTCCGAGTTTTCAGACTTTCATTCTTTTATTGCTTTAAAGTGCTTTTCAGCTCCTGAATAGCCGTTTTCAATGCATTTACAATGTTTGGCATTGTACTAGATCACATTACATGACTTTGACTTAGATTTCAGCTTGAAAACAGGACACACTTACTCAAATCAACTGGAAGTCACCGAATCCATGCTACTTGACAAGATTTAGCCATTAGATTCAGAGTTTTCAGACTTTCATTATTTTATTGCTTTAAAGTGCTTTTCAGCTCCTGAATAGCCGTTTTCAATGCATTTACAATGTTTGGCATTGTACTTGTTCACATTACATGACTTTGACTTAGATTTCAGCTTAAAACAGGACACACTGACTCAAATCAACTGGAAGTCACCGAATCCATGCTACTTGACAAGATTTAGCCATTAGATTCAGAGTTTTCAGACTTTCATTATTTTATTGCTTTAAAGTGCTTTTCAGCTCCTGAATAGCCGTTTTCAATGCATTTACAATGTTTGGCATTATACTAGTTCACATTACATGACTTTGAATTAGATTTCAGCTTGAACACAGGCCACACTGACTCAAATCAACTGGAAATCACCGAATTTTTGCTACTTGACAAGATTTAGCCATTAGAGTCCGAGTTTTGAGACTTTCATTCTTTTATTGCTTTAAAGTGCTTTTCAGCTCCTGAATAGCCGTTTTCAATGCATTTACAATGTTTGGCATTGTACTAGATCACATTACAGGACTTTGACTTAGATTTCAGCTTGAAAACAGGACACACTGACTCAAATCAACTGGAAATCACAGAATCCATGCTACTTGACAAGATTTAGCCATTAGAGTCCGAGTTTTGAGACTTTCATTCTTTTATTGCTTTAAAGTGCTTTTCAGCTCCTGAATAGCCGTTTTCAATGCATTTAAAATGTTTCGCATTGTACTAGTTCACATCACTTTGACTTAGATTTCAGTCTAAAACAGGGCACACTGACTCAAATCAACTGGAAATCACCGAATCCATGCTACTTGACAAGATTTAGCCATTAGATTCCGAGTTTTGAGACTTTCATTCTTTTATTGCTTTAAAGTGCTTTTCAGCTCCTGAATAGCCGTTCTCGATGCATTTACAATGTTTGGCATTGTACTAGTTCACATTACATGACTTTGACTTAGATTTCAGCTTGAACACAGGCCACACTGACTCAAATCAACTGGAAATCACCGAATTTTTGCTACTTGACAAGATTTAGCCATTAGAGTCCAAGTTTTGAGACTTTCATTCTTTTATTGCTTTAAAGTGCTTTTCAGATCCTGAATAGCCATTTTCAATGCATTTACAATGTTTGGCATTGTACTAGATCACATTACAGGACTTTGACTTAGATTTCAGCTTGAAAACAGGACACACTGACTCAAATCAACTGGAAATCACCGAATCCATGCTACTTGACAAGATTTAGCAATTAGAGTCCGAGTTTTGAGACTTTCATTCTTTTATTGCTTTAAAGGGCTTTTCAACTCCTGAATAGCCGTTTTCAGTGCATTTACAATGTTTTGCATTGTACTAGTTCACATTACATGACTTTGACTTAGATTTCAGCTTGAACACAGGCCACACTGACTCAAATCAACTGGAAATCACCGAATTTTTGCTACTTGACAAGATTTAGCCATTAGAGTCCAAGTTTTGAGACTTTCATTCTTTTATTGCTTTAAAGTGCTTTTCAGCTCCTGAATAGCCGTTTTCAATGCATTTACAATGTTTGGCATTGTACTAGTTCACATCACTTTGACTTAGATTTCAGTCTGAAACAGGGCACACTGACTCAAATCAACTGGAAATCACCGAATCCATGCTACTTGACAAGATTTAGCAATTAGAGTCCGAGTTTTCAGACTTTCATTCTTTTATTGCTTTAAAGGGCTTTTCAGCTCCTGAATAGCCGTTTTCAGTGCATTTACAATGTTTTGCATTGTACCAAGTGCTCACATTACATGAATTTGACTTATATTTCAGTCTAAAACAGGCCACACTGACTCAAATCAACTGGAAGTCACCGAATCCATGCTACTTGACAAGATTTAGCCATTAGATTACGGGTTTTGAGACTTTCATTCTTTTATTGCTTTAAAGTGCTTTTCAGCTCCTGAATAGCCGTTTTCAATGCATTTACAATCTTTGGCATTATACTAGTTCACATTACATGACTTTGACTTAAATTTCAGCTTGAACACAGGCCACACTGACTCAAATCAACTGGAAATCACCGATTTTTTGCTACTTGACAAGATTTAGCCATTAGAGTCCGAGTTTTGAGACTTTCATTATTTTATTGCTTTAAAGTGCTTTTCAGCTCCTGAATAGCCGTTCTCGATGCATTTACAATGTTTGGCATTGTACTAGTTCACATTACATGACTTTGACTTAGATTTCAGCTTGAAAACAGGCCACACTGACTCAAATCAACTGGAAATCACCGAATTTTTGCTACTTGACAAGATTTAGCCATTAGAGTCCGAGTTTTGAGACTTTCATTCTTTTATTGCTTTAAAGTGCTTTTCAGCTCCTGAATAGCCGTTTTCAATGCATTTACAATGTTTGGCAATGTACTAGATCACATTACATGACTTTGACTTCAGCTTGAAAACAGGACACACTGACTCAAATCAACTGGAAATCACCGAATCCATGCTACTTGACAAGATTTAGCCATTAGATTCAAAGTTTTGAGACTCATTCTTTTATTGCTTTAAAGTGCTTTTCAGCTCCTGAATAGCCGTTCTCAATGCATTTACAATGTTTGGCATTGTACTAGTTCACATTACTTTGACTTAGATTTCATCTTGAAAACAGGATGCACTGACTCAAATCAACTGGAAATCACCGAATCCATGCTACTTGACAGGATTTATCCATTAGAGTCCGAGTTTTGAGACTTTCATTCTTTTATTGCTCTAAAGTGATTTTCAGCACCTGAATAGCAATTTTCAATGCATTTACAATGTTTGGCATTGTACTAGTTCACATTACATGACTTTGTCATAGATTTCAGCTTGAAAACAGGACACACTGACTCAAATCAACTGGAAGTCACCGAATCCATGCTATTTGACAAGATTTAGCCATTAGATTACGGTTTTGAGACTTTCATTCTTTTATTGCTTTAAAGTGCTTTTTAGCTCCTGAATAGCCGTTTTCAATGCATTTACAATGTTTGGCATTGTACTAGATCACATTACATGACTTTGACTTAGATTTCAGCTTGAAAACAGGACACACTGACTCAAATCAACTGGAAATCACCGAATCCATGCTACTTGACAGGATTTAGCCATTAGAGTCCGAGTTTTCAGACTTTCATTCTTTTATTGCTTTAAAGTGCTTTTCAGCTCCTGAATAGCCGTTTTCAATGCATTTACAATGTTTGGCATTGTACTAGATCACATTACATGACTTTGACTTAGATTTCAGCTTGAAAACAGGACACACTGACTCAAATCAACTGGAAGTCACCGAATCCATGCTACTTGACAAGATTTAGCCATTAGATTCAGAGTTTTCAGACTTTCATTATTTTATTGCTTTAAAGTGCTTTTCAGCTCCTGAATAGCCGTTTTCAATGCATTTACAATGTTTGGCATTGTACTTGTTCACATTACATGACTTTGACTTAGATTTCAGCTTAAAACAGGACACACTGACTCAAATCAACTGGAAGTCACCGAATCCATGCTACTTGACAAGATTTAGCCATTAGATTCAGAGTTTTCAGACTTTCATTATTTTATTGCTTTAAAGTGCTTTTCAGCTCCTGAATAGCCGTTTTCAATGCATTTACAATGTTTGGCATTATACTAGTTCACATTACATGACTTTGACTTAGATTTCAGCTTAAAACAGGACACACTGACTCAAATCAACTGGAAGTCACCGAATCCATGCTACTTGACAAGATTTAGCCATTAGATTCAGAGTTTTCAGACTTTCATTATTTTATTGATTTAAAGTGCTTTTCAGCTCCTGAATAGCCGTTTTCAATGCATTTACAATGTTTGGCATTATACTAGTTCACATTACATGACTTTGACTTAGATTTCAGCTTGAACACAGGCCACACTGACTCAAATCAACTGGAAATCACCAAATTTTTGCTACTTGACAAGATTTAGCCATTAGAGTCCGAGTTTTGAGACTTTCATTCTTTTATTGCTTTAAAGTGCTTTTCAGCTCCTGAATAGCCGTTTTCAATGCATTTACAATGTTTGGCATTGTACTAGATCACATTACAGGACTTTGACTTAGATTTCAGCTTGAAAACAGGACACACTGACTCAAATCAACTGGAAATCACCGAATCCATGCTACTTGACAAGATTTAGCCATTAGAGTCCGAGTTTTGAGACTTTCATTCTTTTATTGCTTTAAAGTGCTTTTCAGCTCCTGAATAGCCGTTTTCAATGCATTTAAAATGTTTCGCATTGTACTAGTTCACATCACTTTGACTTAGATTTCAGTCTAAAACAGGGCACACTGACTCAAATCAACTGGAAATCACCGAATCCATGCTACTTGACAAGATTTAGCCATTAGATTCCGAGTTTTGAGACTTTCATTCTTTTATTGCTTTAAAGTGCTTTTCAGCTCCTGAATAGCCGTTCTCGATGCATTTACAATGTTTGGCATTGTACTAGTTCACATTACTTTGACTTACATTTCAGCTTGAAAACAGGACGCACTGACTCAAATCAACTGGAAATCACCGAATCCATGCTACTTGACAGGATTTAGCCATTAGAGTCCGAGTTTGAGACTTTCATTCTTTTATTGCTTTAAAGTGCTTTTCAGCTCCTGAATAGCCGTTTTCAATGCATTTACAATGTTTGGCATTGTACTAGATCACATTACATGACTTTGACTTAGATTTCAGCTTAAAACAGGACACACTGACTCAAATCAACTGGAAGTCACCGAATCCATGCTACTTGACAAGATTTAGCCATTAGATTCAGAGTTTTCAGACTTTCATTATTTTATTGCTTTAAAGTGCTTTTCAGCTCCTGAATAGCCGTTTTCAATGCATTTACAATGTTTGGCATTATACTAGTTCACATTACATGACTTTGAATTAGATTTCAGCTTGAACACAGGCCACACTGACTCAAATCAACTGGAAATCACCGAATTTTTGCTACTTGACAAGATTTAGCCATTAGAGTCCGAGTTTTGAGACTTTCATTCTTTTATTGCTTTAAAGTGCTTTTCAGCTCCTGAATAGCCGTTTTCAATGCATTTACAATGTTTGGCATTGTACTAGATCACATTACAGGACTTTGACTTAGATTTCAGCTTGAAAACAGGACACACTGACTCAAATCAACTGGAAATCACAGAATCCATGCTACTTGACAAGATTTAGCCATTAGAGTCCGAGTTTTGAGACTTTCATTCTTTTATTGCTTTAAAGTGCTTTTCAGCTCCTGAATAGCCGTTTTCAATGCATTTAAAATGTTTCGCATTGTACTAGTTCACATCACTTTGACTTAGATTTCAGTCTAAAACAGGGCACACTGACTCAAATCAACTGGAAATCACCGAATCCATGCTACTTGACAAGATTTAGCCATTAGATTCCGAGTTTTGAGACTTTCATTCTTTTATTGCTTTAAAGTGCTTTTCAGCTCCTGAATAGCCGTTCTCGATGCATTTACAATGTTTGGCATTGTACTAGTTCACATTACATGACTTTGACTTAGATTTCAGCTTGAACACAGGCCACACTGACTCAAATCAACTGGAAATCACCGAATTTTTGCTACTTGACAAGATTTAGCCATTAGAGTCCAAGTTTTGAGACTTTCATTCTTTTATTGCTTTAAAGTGCTTTTCAGATCCTGAATAGCCATTTTCAATGCATTTACAATGTTTGGCATTGTACTAGATCACATTACAGGACTTTGACTTAGATTTCAGCTTGAAAACAGGACACACTGACTCAAATCAACTGGAAATCACCGAATCCATGCTACTTGACAAGATTTAGCAATTAGAGTCCGAGTTTTCAGACTTTCATTCTTTTATTGCTTTAAAGGGCTTTTCAACTCCTGAATAGCCGTTTTCAGTGCATTTACAATGTTTTGCATTGTACTAGTTCACATTACATGACTTTGACTTAGATTTCAGCTTGAACACAGGCCACACTGACTCAAATCAACTGGAAATCACCGAATTTTTGCTACTTGACAAGATTTAGCCATTAGAGTTCAAGTTTTGAGACTTTCATTCTTTTATTGCTTTAAAGTGCTTTTCAGCTCCTGAATAGCCGTTTTCAATGCATTTACAATGTTTGGCATTGTACTAGTTCACATCACTTTGACTTAGATTTCAGTCTGAAACAGGGCACACTGACTCAAATCAACTGGAAATCACCGAATCCATGCTACTTGACAAGATTTAGCAATTAGAGTCCGAGTTTTCAGACTTTCATTCTTTTATTGCTTTAAAGGGCTTTTCAGCTCCTGAATAGCCGTTTTCAGTGCATTTACAATGTTTTGCATTGTACCAAGTGCTCACATTACATGAATTTGACTTATATTTCAGTCTAAAACAGGCCACACTGACTCAAATCAACTGGAAGTCACCGAATCCATGCTACTTGACAAGATTTAGCCATTAGATTACGGGTTTTGAGACTTTCATTCTTTTATTGCTTTAAAGTGCTTTTCAGCTCCTGAATAGCCGTTTTCAATGCATTTACAATCTTTGGCATTATACTAGTTCACATTACATGACTTTGACTTAAATTTCAGCTTGAACACAGGCCACACTGACTCAAATCAACTGGAAATCACCGATTTTTTGCTACTTGACAAGATTTAGCCATTAGAGTCCGAGTTTTGAGACTTTCATTATTTTATTGCTTTAAAGTGCTTTTCAGCTCCTGAATAGCCGTTCTCGATGCATTTACAATGTTTGGCATTGTACTAGTTCACATTACATGACTTTGACTTAGATTTCAGCTTGAAAACAGGCCACACTGACTCAAATCAACTGGAAATCACCGAATTTTTGCTACTTGACAAGATTTAGCCATTAGAGTCCGAGTTTTGAGACTTTCATTCTTTTATTGCTTTAAAGTGCTTTTCAGCTCCTGAATAGCCGTTTTCAATGCATTTACAATGTTTGGCAATGTACTAGATCACATTACATGACTTTGACTTCAGCTTGAAAACAGGACACACTGACTCAAATCAACTGGAAATCACCGAATCCATGCTACTTGACAAGATTTAGCCATTAGATTCAAAGTTTTGAGACTCATTCTTTTATTGCTTTAAAGTGCTTTTCAGCTCCTGAATAGCCGTTCTCAATGCATTTACAATGTTTGGCATTGTACTAGTTCACATTACTTTGACTTAGATTTCATCTTGAAAACAGGATGCACTGACTCAAATCAACTGGAAATCACCGAATCCATGCTACTTGACAGGATTTAGCCATTAGAGTCCGAGTTTTGAGACTTTCATTCTTTTATTGCTCTAAAGTGATTTTCAGCACCTGAATAGCAATTTTCAATGCATTTACAATGTTTGGCATTGTACTAGTTCACATTACATGACTTTGTCATAGATTCAGCTTGAAAACAGGACACACTGACTCAAATCAACTGGAAGTCACCGAATCCATGCTATTTGACAAGATTTAGCCATTAGATTACGGTTTTGAGACTTTCATTCTTTTATTGCTTTAAAGTGCTTTTTAGCTCCTGAATAGCCGTTTTCAATGCATTTACAATGTTTGGCATTGTACTAGATCACATTACATGACTTTGACTTAGATTTCAGCTTGAAAACAGGACACACTGACTCAAATCAACTGGAAATCACCGAATCCATGCTACTTGACAGGATTTAGCCATTAGAGTCCGAGTTTTCAGACTTTCATTCTTTTATTGCTTTAAAGTGCTTTTCAGCTCCTGAATAGCCGTTTTCAATGCATTTACAATGTTTGGCATTGTACTAGATCACATTACATGACTTTGACTTAGATTTCAGCTTGAAAACAGGACACACTGACTCAAATCAACTGGAAGTCACCGAATCCATGCTACTTGACAAGATTTAGCCATTAGATTCAGAGTTTTCAGACTTTCATTATTTTATTGCTTTAAAGTGCTTTTCAGCTCCTGAATAGCCGTTTTCAATGCATTTACAATGTTTGGCATTGTACTTGTTCACATTACATGACTTTGACTTAGATTTCAGCTTAAAACAGGACACACTGACTCAAATCAACTGGAAGTCACCGAATCCATGCTACTTGACAAGATTTAGCCATTAGATTCAGAGTTTTCAGACTTTCATTATTTTATTGCTTTAAAGTGCTTTTCAGCTCCTGAATAGCCGTTTTCAATGCATTTACAATGTTTGGCATTATACTAGTTCACATTACATGACTTTGACTTAGATTTCAGCTTAAAACAGGACACACTGACTCAAATCAACTGGAAGTCACCGAATCCATGCTACTTGACAAGATTTAGCCATTAGATTCAGAGTTTTCAGACTTTCATTATTTTATTGATTTAAAGTGCTTTTCAGCTCCTGAATAGCCGTTTTCAATGCATTTACAATGTTTGGCATTATACTAGTTCACATTACATGACTTTGACTTAGATTTCAGCTTGAACACAGGCCACACTGACTCAAATCAACTGGAAATCACCGAATTTTTGCTACTTGACAAGATTTAGCCATTAGAGTCCGAGTTTTGAGACTTTCATTCTTTTATTGCTTTAAAGTGCTTTTCAGCTCCTGAATAGCCGTTTTCAATGCATTTACAATGTTTGGCATTGTACTAGATCACATTACAGGACTTTGACTTAGATTTCAGCTTGAAAACAGGACACACTGACTCAAATCAACTGGAAATCACCGAATCCATGCTACTTGACAAGATTTAGCCATTAGAGTCCGAGTTTTGAGACTTTCATTCTTTTATTGCTTTAAAGTGCTTTTCAGCTCCTGAATAGCCGTTTTCAATGCATTTAAAATGTTTCGCATTGTACTAGTTCACATCACTTTGACTTAGATTTCAGTCTAAAACAGGGCACACTGACTCAAATCAACTGGAAATCACCGAATCCATGCTACTTGACAAGATTTAGCCATTAGATTCCGAGTTTTGAGACTTTCATTCTTTTATTGCTTTAAAGTGCTTTTCAGCTCCTGAATAGCCGTTCTCGATGCATTTACAATGTTTGGCATTGTACTAGTTCACATTACTTTGACTTACATTTCAGCTTGAAAACAGGACGCACTGACTCAAATCAACTGGAAATCACCGAATCCATGCTACTTGACAGGATTTAGCCATTAGAGTCCGAGTTTTGAGACTTTCATTCTTTTATTGCTTTAAAGTGCTTTTCAGCTCCTGAATAGCCGTTTTCAATGCATTTACAATGTTTGGCATTGTACTAGATCACATTACATGACTTTGACTTAGATTTCAGCTTGAAAACAGGACACACTGACTCAAATCAACTGGAAGTCGCCGAATCCATGCTACTTGACAAGATTTAGCCATTAGATTCAGAGTTTTCAGACTTTCATTATTTTATTGCTTTAAAGTGCTTTTCAGCTCCTGAATAGCCGTTTTCAATGCATTTACAATGTTTGGCATTGTACTTGTTCACATTACATGACTTTGACTTAGATTTCAGCTTAAAACAGGACACACTGACTCAAATCAACTGGAAGTCACCGAATCCATGCTACTTGACAAGATTTAGCCATTAGATTCAGAGTTTTCAGACTTTCATTATTTTATTGATTTAAAGTGCTTTTCAGCTCCTGAATAGCCGTTTTCAATGCATTTACAATGTTTGGCATTATACTAGTTCACATTACATGACTTTGACTTAGATTTCAGCTTGAACACAGGCCACACTGACTCAAATCAACTGGAAATCACCGAATCCATGCTACTTGACAGGATTTAGCCATTAGAGTCCGAGTTTTGAGACTTTCATTCTTTTATTGCTTTAAAGTGCTTTTCAGCTCCTGAATAGCAATTTTCAATGCATTTACAATGTTTGGCATTGTACTAGTTCACATTACATGACTTTGACTTAGATTTCATCTTGAACACAGGACACACTGACCCAAATCAACTGGAAATCACCGAATCCATGCTACTTGACAAGATTTAGCAATTAGAGTCCGAGTTTTCAGACTTTCATTCTTTTATTGCTTTAAAGGGCTTTTCAGCTCCTGAATAGCCGTTTTCAGTGCATTTACAATGTTTTGCATTGTACAAAGTGATTACATGAATTTGACTTAGATTTCAGTCTAAAACAGGCCACACTGACTCAAATCAACTGGAAGTCACCGAATCCATGCTACTTGACAAGATTTAGCCATTAGATTCCGAGTTTTCAGACTTTCATTCATTTATTTTTTTTGCTACTTGACAAGATTTATCCATTAGAGTCCGAGTTTTGAGACTTTCATTCTTTTATTGCTTTAAAGTGCTTTTCAGCTCCTGAATAGCTGTTTTCAATGCATTTACAATGTTTGGCAATGTACTAGATCACATTACATGACTTTGACTTCAGCTTGAAAACAGGCCACACTGACTCAAATCAACTGGAAATCACCGAATCCATGCTACTTGACAAGATTTAGCCATTAGAGTCCGAGTTTTGAGACTTTCATTCTTTTATTGCTTTAAAGTGCTTTTCAGCTCCTGAATAGCCGTTTTCAATGCATTTAAAATGTTTCGCATTGTACTAGTTCACATCACTTTGACTTAGATTTCAGTCTAAAACAGGGCACACTGACTCAAATCAACTGGAAATCACCGAATCCATGCTACTTGACAAGATTTAGCCATTAGATTCCGAGTTTTGAGACTTTCATTCTTTTATTGCTTTAAAGTGCTTTTCAGCTCCTGAATAGCCGTTCTCGATGCATTTACAATGTTTGGCATTGTACTAGTTCACATTACTTTGACTTACATTTCAGCTTGAAAACAGGACGCACTGACTCAAATCAACTGGAAATCACCGAATCCATGCTACTTGACAGGATTTAGCCATTAGAGTCCGAGTTTTGAGACTTTCATTCTTTTATTGCTTTAAAGTGCTTTTCAGCTCCTGAATAGCCGTTTTCAATGCATTTACAATGTTTGGCATTGTACTAGATCACATTACATGACTTTGACTTAGATTTCAGCTTGAAAACAGGACACACTGACTCAAATCAACTGGAAGTCGCCGAATCCATGCTACTTGACAAGATTTAGCCATTAGATTCAGAGTTTTCAGACTTTCATTATTTTATTGCTTTAAAGTGCTTTTCAGCTCCTGAATAGCCGTTTTCAATGCATTTACAATGTTTGGCATTATACTAGTTCACATTACATGACTTTGACTTAGATTTCAGCTTAAAACAGGACACACTGACTCAAATCAACTGGAAGTCACCGAATCCATGCTACTTGACAAGATTTAGCCATTAGATTCAGAGTTTTCAGACTTTCATTATTTTATTGATTTAAAGTGCTTTTCAGCTCCTGAATAGCCGTTTTCAATGCATTTACAATGTTTGGCATTATACTAGTTCACATTACATGACTTTGACTTAGATTTCAGCTTGAACACAGGCCACACTGACTCAAATCAACTGGAAATCACCGAATTTTTGCTACTTGACAAGATTTAGCCATTAGAGTCCGAGTTTTGAGACTTTCATTCTTTTATTGCTTTAAAGTGCTTTTCAGCTCCTGAATAGCCGTTTTCAATGCATTTACAATGTTTGGCATTGTACTAGATCACATTACAGGACTTTGACTTAGATTTCAGCTTGAAAACAGGACACACTGACTCAAATCAACTGGAAATCACCGAATCCATGCTACTTGACAAGATTTAGCCATTAGAGTCCGAGTTTTGAGACTTTCATTCTTTTATTGCTTTAAAGTGCTTTTCAGCTCCTGAATAGCCGTTTTCAATGCATTTAAAATGTTTCGCATTGTACTAGTTCACATCACTTTGACTTAGATTTCAGTCTAAAACAGGGCACACTGACTCAAATCAACTGGAAATCACCGAATCCATGCTACTTGACAAGATTTAGCCATTAGATTCCGAGTTTTGAGACTTTCATTCTTTTATTGCTTTAAAGTGCTTTTCAGCTCCTGAATAGCCGTTCTCGATGCATTTACAATGTTTGGCATTGTACTAGTTCACATTACTTTGACTTACATTTCAGCTTGAAAACAGGACGCACTGACTCAAATCAACTGGAAATCACCGAATCCATGCTACTTGACAGGATTTAGCCATTAGAGTCCGAGTTTTGAGACTTTCATTCTTTTATTGCTTTAAAGTGCTTTTCAGCTCCTGAATAGCCGTTTTCAATGCATTTACAATGTTTGGCATTGTACTAGATCACATTACATGACTTTGACTTAGATTTCAGCTTGAAAACAGGACACACTGACTCAAATCAACTGGAAGTCGCCGAATCCATGCTACTTGACAAGATTTAGCGATTAGATTCAGAGTTTTCAGACTTTCATTATTTTATTGCTTTAAAGTGCTTTTCAGCTCCTGAATAGCCGTTTTCAATGCATTTACAATGTTTGGCATTGTACTTGTTCACATTACATGACTTTGACTTAGATTTCAGCTTAAAACAGGACACACTGACTCAAATCAACTGGAAGTCACCGAATCCATGCTACTTGACAAGATTTAGCCATTAGATTCAGAGTTTTCAGACTTTCATTATTTTATTGATTTAAAGTGCTTTTCAGCTCCTGAATAGCCGTTTTCAATGCATTTACAATGTTTGGCATTATACTAGTTCACATTACATGACTTTGACTTAGATTTCAGCTTGAACACAGGCCACACTGACTCAAATCAACTGGAAATCACCGAATCCATGCTACTTGACAGGATTTAGCCATTAGAGTCCGAGTTTTGAGACTTTCATTCTTTTATTGCTTTAAAGTGCTTTTCAGCTCCTGAATAGCAATTTTCAATGCATTTACAATGTTTGGCATTGTACTAGTTCACATTACATGACTTTGACTTAGATTTCATCTTGAACACAGGACACACTGACCCAAATCAACTGGAAATCACCGAATCCATGCTACTTGACAAGATTTAGCAATTAGATTCAGAGTTTTCAGACTTTCATTCTTTTATTGCTTTAAAGGGCTTTTCAGCTCCTGAATAGCCGTTTTCAGTGCATTTACAATGTTTTGCATTGTACAAAGTGATTACATGAATTTGACTTAGATTTCAGTCTAAAACAGGCCACACTGACTCAAATCAACTGGAAGTCACCGAATCCATGCTACTTGACAAGATTTAGCCATTAGATTCCGAGTTTTCAGACTTTCATTCATTTATTTTTTTGCTACTTGACAAGATTTATCCATTAGAGTCCGAGTTTTGAGACTTTCATTCTTTTATTGCTTTAAAGTGCTTTTCAGCTCCTGAATAGCTGTTTTCAATGCATTTACAATGTTTGGCAATGTACTAGATCACATTACATGACTTTGACTTCAGCTTGAAAACAGGCCACACTGACTCAAATCAACTGGAAATCACCGAATCCATGCTACTTGACAAGATTTAGCCATTAGAATCCAAGTTTTGAGTCTCATTCTTTTATTGCTTTAAAGTGCTTTTCAGCTCCTGAATAGCCGTTTTCAATGCATTTACAATGTTTGGCAATGTACTAGATCACATTACATGACTTTGACTTCAGCTTGAAAACAGGACACACTGACTCAAATCAACTGGAAGTCACCGAATCCATGCTACTTGACAAGATTTAGCCATTAGATTCCGATTTTCAGACTTTCATTCTTTTATTGCTTTAAAGGGCTTTTCAGATCCTGAATAGCCGTTCTCGATGCATTTACAATGTTTGGCATTGTACTAGTTCACATTACATGACTTTGTATTAGATTTCAGCTTGAAAACAGGCCACACTGACTCAAATCAACTGGAAGTCACCGAATCCATGCTACTTGACAAGATTTAGCCATTAGATTCCGAGTTTTCAGACTTTCATTCTTTTATTGCTTTAAAGGGCTTTTCAGCTCCTTAATAGCCGTTCTCGATGCATTTACAATGTTTGGCATTGTACTAGTTCACACTACATGACTTTGACTTAGATTTCAGCTTGAAAACAGGACACACTGACTCAAATCAACTGGAAATCACCGAATCCATGCTACCTGACAAGATTTAGCCATTAGATTCCGAGTTTTCAGACTTTCATTCTTTTATTGCTTTAAAGGGCTTTTCAGCTCCGGAATAGCCGTTTTCAAAGTATTTACAATTTTTGACATTGTACTAGTTCACATTACTTAGACTTAGATTTCAGCTTAAAACAGGACACACAAACTCAAATAAACTGGAAGTCACCGAATCCATGCTACTTGACAAGATTTAGCCATTAGATTCCGAGTTTTCAGACTTTCATTCTTTTATTGCTTTAAAGGGCTTTTCAGATCCTGAATAGCCGTTCTCGATGCATTTACAATGTTTGGCATTGTACTAGTTCACATTACATGACTTTGTCTTAGATTTCAGCTTGAAAACAGGACACAATGACTCAAATCAACTGGAAATCACCGAATCCATGCTACTTGACAAGATTTAGCCATTAGATTCCGAGTTTTGAGACTTTCATTCTATATTGCTTTAAAGTGCTTTTCAGCTCCTGAATAGCCGTTCTCGATGCATTTACAATGTTTGGCATTGTACTAGTTCACATCACTTTGACTTAGATTTCAGTCTAAAACAGGGCACACTGACTCAAATCAACTGGAAATCACCGAATCCATGCTACTTGACAAGATTTAGCCATTAGATTCCGAGTTTTCAGACTTTCATTCTTTTATTGCTTTAAAGTGCTTTTCAGCTCCTGAATAGCCGTTTTCAATGCATTTACGATGTTTGGCAATGTACTAGATCACATTACATGACTTTGACTTCAGCTTGAAAACAGGACACACTGACTCAAATCAACTGGAAATCACCGAATCCATGCTACCTGACAAGATTTAGCCATTAGATTCCGAGTTTTCAGACTTTCATTCTTTTATTGCTTTAAAGGGCTTTTCAGCTCCGGAATAGCCGTTTTCAAAGTATTTACAATTTTTGACATTGTACTAGTTCACATTACTTAGACTTAGATTTCAGCTTAAAACAGGACACACTGACTCAAATCAACTGGAAGTCACCGAATCCATGCTACTTGACAAGATTTAGCCATTAGATTCCGAGTTTTCAGACTTTCATTCTTTTATTGCTTTAAAGGGCTTTTCAGATCCTGAATAGCCGTTCTCGATGCATTTACAATGTTTGGCATTGTACTAGTTCACATTACATGACTTTGTCTTAGATTTCAGCTTGAAAACAGGACACAATGACTCAAATCAACTGGAAATCACCGAATCCATGCTACTTGACAAGATTTAGCCATTAGATTCCGAGTTTTGAGACTTTCATTCTATATTGCTTTAAAGTGCTTTTCAGCTCCTGAATAGCCGTTCTCGATGCATTTACAATGTTTGGCATTGTACTAGTTCACATCACTTTGACTTAGATTTCAGTCTAAAACAGGGCACACTGACTCAAATCAACTGGAAATCACCGAATCCATGCTACTTGACAAGATTTAGCCATTAGATCCCGAGTTTTCAGACTTTCATTCTTTTATTGCTTTAAAGTGCTTTTCAGCTCCTGAATAGCCGTTTTCAATGCATTTACGATGTTTGGCAATGTACTAGATCACATTACATGACTTTGACTTCAGCTTGAAAACAGGACACACTGACTCAAATCAACTGGAAATCACCGAATCCATGCTACTTGACAAGATTTAGCCATTAGATTCAAAGTTTTGAGACTCATTCTTTTATTGCTTTAAAGTGCTTTTCAGCTCCTGAATAGCCGTTCTCAATGCATTTACAATGTTTGGCATTGTACTAGTTCACATTACTTTGACTTAGATTTCATCTTGAAAACAGGACGCACTGACTCAAATCAACTGGAAATCACCGAATCCATGCTACTTGACAGGATTTAGCCATTAGAGTCCGAGTTTTGAGACTTTCATTCTTTTATTGCTCTAAAGTGATTTTCAGCACCTGAATAGCAATTTTCAATGCATTTACAATGTTTGGCATTGTACTAGTTCACATTACATGACTTTGTCATAGATTTCAGCTTGAAAACAGGACACACTGACTCAAATCAACTGGAAGTCACCGAATCCATGCTATTTGACAAGATTTAGCCATTAGATTATGGGTTTTGAGACTTTCATTCTTTTATTGCTTTAAAGTGCTTTTCAGCTCCTGAATAGCCGTTTTCAATGCATTTACAATGTTTGGCATTGTACTAGATCACATTACATGACTTTGACTTAGATTTCAGCTTGAAAACAGGACACACTGACTCAAATCAACTGGAAATCACCGAATCCATGCTACTTGACAGGATTTAGCCATTAGAGTCCGAGTTTTCAGACTTTCATTCTTTTATTGCTTTAAAGTGCTTTTCAGCTCCTGAATAGCCGTTTTCAATGCATTTACAATGTTTGGCATTGTACTAGATCACATGACATGACTTTGACTTAGATTTCAGCTTGAAAACAGGACACACTGACTCAAATCAACTGGAAGTCACCGAATCCATGCTACTTGACAAGATTTAGCCATTAGATTCCGATTTTCAGACTTTCATTCTTTTATTGCTTTAAAGGGCTTTTCAGATCCTGAATAGCCGTTCTCGATGCATTTACAATGTTTGGCATTGTACTAGTTCACATTACATGACTTTGTATTAGATTTCAGCTTGAAAACAGGCCACACTGACTCAAATCAACTGGAAGTCACCGAATCCATGCTACTTGACAAGATTTAGCCATTAGATTCCGAGTTTTCAGACTTTCATTCTTTTATTGCTTTAAAGGGCTTTTCAGCTCCTTAATAGCCGTTCTCGATGCATTTACAATGTTTGGCATTGTACTAGTTCACATTACATGACTTTGACTTAGATTTCAGCTTGAAAACAGGACACACTGACTCAAATCAACTGGAAATCACCGAATCCATGCTACCTGACAAGATTTAGCCATTAGATTCCGAGTTTTCAGACTTTCATTCTTTTATTGCTTTAAAGGGCTTTTCAGCTCCGGAATAGCCGTTTTCAAAGTATTTACAATTTTTGACATTGTACTAGTTCACATTACTTAGACTTAGATTTCAGCTTAAAACAGGACACACTGACTCAAATCAACTGGAAGTCACCGAATCCATGCTACTTGACAAGATTTAGCCATTAGATTCCGAGTTTTCAGACTTTCATTCTTTTATTGCTTTAAAGGGCTTTTCAGATCCTGAATAGCCGTTCTCGATGCATTTACAATGTTTGGCATTGTACTAGTTCACATTACATGACTTTGTCTTAGATTTCAGCTTGAAAACAGGACACAATGACTCAAATCAACTGGAAATCACCGAATCCATGCTACTTGACAAGATTTAGCCATTAGATTCCGAGTTTTGAGACTTTCATTCTATATTGCTTTAAAGTGCTTTTCAGCTCCTGAATAGCCGTTCTCGATGCATTTACAATGTTTGGCATTGTACTAGTTCACATCACTTTGACTTAGATTTCAGTGTAAAACAGGGCACACTGACTCAAATCAACTGGAAATCACCGAATCCATGCTACTTGACAAGATTTAGCCATTAGATTCCGAGTTTTCAGACTTTCATTCTTTTATTGCTTTAAAGTGCTTTTCAGCTCCTGAATAGCCGTTTTCAATGCATTTACAATGTTTTGCAATGTACTAGATCACATTACATGACTTTGACTTCAGCTTGAAAACAGGACACACTGACTCAAATCAACTGGAAATCACCGAATCCATGCTACTTGACAAGATTTAGCCATTAGATTCAAAGTTTTGAGACTCATTCTTTTATTGCTTTAAAGTGCTTTTCAGCTCCTGAATAGCCGTTCTCAATGCATTTACAATGTTTGGCATTGTACTAGTTCACATTACTTTGACTTAGATTTCATCTTGAAAACAGGACGCACTGACTCAAATCAACTGGAAATCACCGAATCCATGCTACTTGACAGGATTTAGCCATTAGAGTCCGAGTTTTGAGACTTTCATTCTTTTATTGCTCTAAAGTGATTTTCAGCACCTGAATAGCAATTTTCAATGCATTTACAATGTTTGGCATTGTACTAGTTCACATTACATGACTTTGTCATAGATTTCAGCTTGAAAACAGGACACACTGACTCAAATCAACTGGAAGTCACCGAATCCATGCTATTTGACAAGATTTAGCCATTAGATTACGGGTTTTGAGACTTTCATTCTTTTATTGCTTTAAAGTGCTTTTCAGCTCCTGAATAGCCATTTTCAATGCATTTACAATGTTTGGCATTGTACTAGATCACATTACATGACTTTGACTTAGATTTCAGCTTGAAAACAGGACACACTGACTCAAATCAACTGGAAATCACCGAATCCATGCTACTTGACAGGATTTAGCCATTAGAGTCCGAGTTTTCAGACTTTCATTCTTTTATTGCTTTAAAGTGCTTTTCAGCTCCTGAATAGCCGTTTTCAATGCATTTACAATGTTTGGCATTGTACTAGATCACATGACATGACTTTGACTTAGATTTCAGCTTGAAAACAGGACACACTGACTCAAATCAACTGGAAGTCACCGAATCCATGCTACTTGACAAGATTTAGCCATTAGATTCAGAGTTTTCAGACTTTCATTATTTTATTGCTTTAAAGTGCTTTTCAGCTCCTGAATAGCCGTTTTCAATGCATTTACAATGTTTGGCATTATACTAGTTCACATTACATGACTTTGACTTAGATTTCAGCTTGAACACAGGCCACACTGACTCAAATCAACTGGAAATCACCGAATTTTTTCTACTTCACAAGATTTAGCCATTAGAGTCCGAGTTTTGAGACTTTCATTCTTTTATTGCTTTAAAGTGCTTTTCAGCTTCTGAATAGCCGTTTTCAATGCATTTACAATGTTTGGCATTGTACTAGATCACATTACAGGACTTTGACTTAGATTTCAGCTTGAACACAGGACACACTGACTCAAATCAACTGGAAATCACAGAATCCATGCTACTTGACAAGATTTAGCCATTAGAGTCCGAGTTTTCAGACTTTCATTCTTTTATTGCTTTAAAGGGCTTTTCAGCTCCTGAATAGCCGTTTTCAATGCATTTAAAATGTTTCGCATTGTACTAGTTCACATCACTTTGACTTAGATTTCAGTCTAAAACAGGGCACACTGACTCAAATCAACTGGAAATCACAGAATCCATGCTACTTGACAAGATTTAGCCATTAGATTCCGAGTTTTGAGACTTTCATTCTTTTATTGCTTTAAAGTGCTTTTCAGCTCCTGAATAGCCGTTCTCGATGCATTTACAATGTTTGGCATTGTACTAGTTCACATTACTTTTACTTACATTTCAGCTTGAAAACCGGACGCACTGACTCAAATCAACTGGAAATCACCGAATCCATGCTACTTGACAGGATTTAGCCATTAGAGTCCGAGTTTTGAGACTTTCATTATTTTATTGCTTTAAAGTGCTTTTCAGCTCCTGAATAGCCGTTTTCAATGCATTTACAATGTTTGGCATTGTACTAGATCACATTACATGACTTTGACTTAGATTTCAGCTTGAAAACAGGACACACTGACTCAAATCAACTGGAAGTCACCGAATCCATGCTACTTGACAAGATTTAGCCATTAGATTCAGAGTTTTCAGACTTTCATTATTTTATTGCTTTAAAGTGCTTTTCAGCTCCTGAATAGCCGTTTTCAATGCATTTACAATGTTTGGCATTGTACTTGTTCACATTACATGACTGTGACTTAGATTTCAGCTTAAAACAGGACACACTGACTCAAATCAACTGGAAGTCACCGAATCCATGCTACTTGACAAGATTTAGCCATTAGATTCAGAGTTTTCAGACTTTCATTATTTTATTGCTTTAAAGTGCTTTTCAGCTCCTGAATAGCCGTTTTCAATGCATTTACAATGTTTGGCATTATACTAGTTCACATTACATGACTTTGAATTAGATTTCAGCTTGAACACAGACCACACTGACTCAAATCAACTGGAAATCACCGAATTTTTGCTACTTGACAAGATTTAGCCATTAGAGTCCGAGTTTTGAGACTTTCATTCTTTTATTGCTTTAAAGTGCTTTTCAGCTCCTGAATAGCCGTTTTCAATGCATTTACAATGTTTGGCATTGTACTAGATCACATTACAGGACTTTGACTTAGATTTCAGCTTGAAAACAGGACACACTGACTCAAATCAACTGGAAATCACAGAATCCATGCTACTTGACAAGATTTAGCCATTAGAGTCCGAGTTTTGAGACTTTCATTCTTTTATTGCTTTAAAGTGCTTTTCAGCTCCTGAATAGCCGTTTTCAATGCATTTAAAATGTTTCGCATTGTACTAGTTCACATCACTTTGACTTAGATTTCAGTCTAAAACAGGGCACACTGACTCAAATCAACTGGAAATCACCGAATCCATGCTACTTGACAAGATTTAGCCATTAGATTCCGAGTTTTGAGACTTTCATTCTTTTATTGCTTTAAAGTGCTTTTCAGCTCCTGAATAGCCATTCTCGATGCATTTACAATGTTTGGCATTGTACTAGTTCACATTACTTTGACTTACATTTCAGCTTGAAAACAGGACGCACTGACTCAAATCAACTGGAAATCACTGAATCCATGGTACTTGACAGGATTTAGCCATTAGAGTCCGAGTTTTGAGACTTTCATTCTTTTATTGCTTTAAAGTGCTTTTCAGCTCCTGAATAGCCGTTTTCAATGCATTTACAATGTTTGGCATTATACTAGTTCACATTACATGACTTTGAGTTAGATTTCATCTTGAACACAGGACACACTGACCCAAATCAACTGGAAATCACCGAATCCATGCTACTTGACAAGATTTAGCAATTAGAGTCCGAGTTTTCAGACTTTCATTCTTTTATTGCTTTAAAGGGCTTTTCAGCTCCTGAATAGCCGTTTTCAGTGCATTTACAATGTTTTGCATTGTACAAAGTGATTACATGAATTTGACTTAGATTTCAGTCTAAAACAGGCCACACTGACTCAAATCAACTGGAAGTCACCGAATCCATGCTACTTGACAAGATTTAGCCATTAGATTCCGAGTTTTCAGACTTTCATTCTTTTATTTTTTTGCTACTTGACAAGATTTATCCATTAGAGTCCGAGTTTTGAGACTTTCATTCTTTTATTGCTTTAAAGTGCTTTTCAGCTCCTGAATAGCAATTTTCAATGCATTTACAATGTTTGGCATTGTACTAGTTCACATTACATGACTTTGACTTAGATTTCATCTTGAACACAGGACACACTGACCCAAATCAACTGGAAATCACCGAATCCATGCTACTTGACAAGATTTAGCAATTAGAGTCCGAGTTTTCAGACTTTCATTCTTTTATTGCTTTAAAGGGCTTTTCAGCTCCTGAATAGCCGTTTTCAGTGCATTTACAATGTTTTGCATTGTACAAAGTGATTACATGAATTTGACTTAGATTTCAGTCTAAAACAGGCCACACTGACTCAAATCAACTGGAAGTCACCGAATCCATGCTACTTGACAAGATTTAGCCATTAGATTCCGAGTTTTCAGACTTTCATTCTTTTATTTTTTTGCTACTTGACAAGATTTATCCATTAGAGTCCGAGTTTTGAGACTTTCATTCTTTTATTGCTTTAAAGTGCTTTTCAGCTCCTGAATAGCTGTTTTCAATGCATTTACAATGTTTGGCAATGTACTAGATCACATTACATGACTTTGACTTCAGCTTGAAAACAGGCCACACTGACTCAAATCAACTGGAAATCACCGAATCCATGCTACTTGACAAGATTTAGCCATTAGAATCCAAGTTTTGAGTCTCATTCTTTTATTGCTTTAAAGTGCTTTTCAGCTCCTGAATAGCCGTTTTCAATGCATTTACAATGTTTGGCAATGGACTAGATCACATCACATGACTTTGACTTCAGCTTGAAAACAGGACACACTGACTCAAATCAACTGGAAGTCACCGAATCCATGCTACTTGACAAGATTTAGCCATTAGATTCCGATTTTCAGACTTTCATTCTTTTATTGCTTTAAAGGGCTTTTCAGATCCTGAATAGCCGTTCTCGATGCATTTACAATGTTTGGCATTGTACTAGTTCACATTACATGACTTTGTATTAGATTTCAGCTTGAAAACAGGCCACACTGACTCAAATCAACTGGAAGTCACCGAATCCATGCTACTTGACAAGATTTAGCCATTAGATTCCGAGTTTTCAGACTTTCATTCTTTTATTGCTTTAAAGGGCTTTTCAGCTCCTTAATAGCCGTTCTCGATGCATTTACAATGTTTGGCATTGTACTAGTTCACATTACATGACTTTGACTTAGATTTCAGCTTGAAAACAGGACACACTGACTCAAATCAACTGGAAATCACCGAATCCATGCTACCTGACAAGATTTAGCCATTAGATTCCGAGTTTTCAGACTTTCATTCTTTTATTGCTTTAAAGGGCTTTTCAGCTCCGGAATAGCCGTTTTCAAAGTATTTACAATTTTTGACATTGTACTAGTTCACATTACTTTGACTTAGATTTCAGCTTAAAACAGGACACACTGACTCAAATCAACTGGAAGTCACCGAATCCATGCTACTTGACAAGATTTAGCCATTAGATTCCGAGTTTTCAGACTTTCATTCTTTTATTGCTTTAAAGGGCTTTTCAGATCCTGAATAGCCGTTCTCGATGCATTTACAATGTTTGGCATTGTACTAGTTCACATTACATGACTTTGTCTTAGATTTCAGCTTGAAAACAGGACACAATGACTCAAATCAACTGGAAATCACCGAATCCATGCTACTTGACAAGATTTAGCCATTAGATTCCGAGTTTTGAGACTTTCATTCTATATTGCTTTAAAGTGCTTTTCAGCTCCTGAATAGCCGTTCTCGATGCATTTACAATGTTTGGCATTGTACTAGTTCACATTACTTTTACTTACATTTCAGCTTGAAAACCGGACGCACTGACTCAAATCAACTGGAAATCACCGAATCCATGCTACTTGACAGGATTTAGCCATTAGAGTCCGAGTTTTGAGACTTTCATTCTTTTATTGCTTTAAAGTGCTTTTCAGCTCCTGAATAGCCGTTTTCAATGCATTTACAATGTTTGGCATTGTACTAGATCACATTACATGACTTTGACTTAGATTTCAGCTTGAAAACAGGACACACTGACTCAAATCAACTGGAAGTCACCGAATCCATGCTACTTGACAAGATTTAGCCATTAGATTCAGAGTTTTCAGACTTTCATTATTTTATTGCTTTAAAGTGCTTTTCAGCTCCTGAATAGCCGTTTTCAATGCATTTACAATGTTTGGCATTGTACTTGTTCACATTACATGACTGTGACTTAGATTTCAGCTTAAAACAGGACACACTGACTCAAATCAACTGGAAGTCACCGAATCCATGCTACTTGACAAGATTTAGCCATTAGATTCAGAGTTTTCAGACTTTCATTATTTTATTGCTTTAAAGTGCTTTTCAGCTCCTGAATAGCCGTTTTCAATGCATTTACAATGTTTGGCATTATACTAGTTCACATTACATGACTTTGAATTAGATTTCAGCTTGAACACAGGCCACACTGACTCAAATCAACTGGAAATCACCGAATTTTTGCTACTTGACAAGATTTAGCCATTAGAGTCCGAGTTTTGAGACTTTCATTCTTTTATTGCTTTAAAGTGCTTTTCAGCTCCTGAATAGCCGTTTTCAATGCATTTACAATGTTTGGCATTGTACTAGATCACATTACAGGACTTTGACTTAGATTTCAGCTTGAAAACAGGACACACTGACTCAAATCAACTGGAAATCACAGAATCCATGCTACTTGACAAGATTTAGCCATTAGAGTCCGAGTTTTGAGACTTTCATTCTTTTTTTGCTTTAAAGTGCTTTTCAGCTCCTGAATAGCCGTTCTCAATGCATTTACAATGTTTGGCATTGTACTAGTTCACATTACTTTGACTTAGATTTCATCTTGAAAACAGGACGCACTGACTCAAATCAACTGGAAATCACCGAATCCATGCTACTTGACAGGATTTAGCCATTAGAGTCCGAGTTTTGAGACTTTCATTCTTTTATTGCTCTAAAGTGATTTTCAGCACCTGAATAGCAATTTTCAATGCATTTACAATGTTTGGCATTATACTAGTTCACATTACATGACTTTGACTTAGATTTCAGCTTGAACACAGGACACACTGACTCAAATCAACTGGAAATCACCGAATCCATGCTACTTGACAAGATTTAGCCATTAGAGTCCGAGTTTTGAGACTTTCATTCTTTTTTTGCTTTAAAGTGCTTTTCAGCTCCTGAATAGCCGTTCTCAATGCATTTACAATGTTTGGCATTGTACTAGTTCACATTACTTTGACTTAGATTTCATCTTGAAAACAGGACGCACTGACTCAAATCAACTGGAAATCACCGAATCCATGCTACTTGACAGGATTTAGCCATTAGAGTCCGAGTTTTGAGACTTTCATTCTTTTATTGCTTTAAAGGGCTTTTCAGCTCCTGAATAGCCGTTTTCAATGCATTTAAAATGTTTCGCATTGTACTAGTTCACATCACTTTGACTTAGATTTCAGTCTAAAACAGGGCACACTGACTCAAATCAACTGGAAATCACAGAATCCATGCTACTTGACAAGATTTAGCCATTAGATTCCGAGTTTTGAGACTTTCATTCTTTTATTGCTTTAAAGTGCTTTTCAGCTCCTGAATAGCCGTTCTCGATGCATTTACAATGTTTGGCATTGTACTAGTTCACATTACTTTTACTTACATTTCAGCTTGAAAACCGGACGCACTGACTCAAATCAACTGGAAATCACCGAATCCATGCTACTTGACAGGATTTAGCCATTAGAGTCCGAGTTTTGAGACTTTCATTCTTTTATTGCTTTAAAGTGCTTTTCAGCTCCTGAATAGCCGTTTTCAATGCATTTACAATGTTTGGCATTGTACTAGATCACATTACATGACTTTGACTTAGATTTCAGCTTGAAAACAGGACACACTGACTCAAATCAACTGGAAGTCACCGAATCCATGCTACTTGACAAGATTTAGCCATTAGATTCAGAGTTTTCAGACTTTCATTATTTTATTGCTTTAAAGTGCTTTTCAGCTCCTGAATAGCCGTTTTCAATGCATTTACAATGTTTGGCATTGTACTTGTTCACATTACATGACTGTGACTTAGATTTCAGCTTAAAACAGGACACACTGACTCAAATCAACTGGAAGTCACCGAATCCATGCTACTTGACAAGATTTAGCCATTAGATTCAGAGTTTTCAGACTTTCATTATTTTATTGCTTTAAAGTGCTTTTCAGCTCCTGAATAGCCGTTTTCAATGCATTTACAATGTTTGGCATTATACTAGTTCACATTACATGACTTTGAATTAGATTTCAGCTTGAACACAGGCCACACTGACTCAAATCAACTGGAAATCACCGAATTTTTGCTACTTGACAAGATTTAGCCATTAGAGTCCGAGTTTTGAGACTTTCATTCTTTTATTGCTTTAAAGTGCTTTTCAGCTCCTGAATAGCCGTTTTCAATGCATTTACAATGTTTGGCATTGTACTAGATCACATTACAGGACTTTGACTTAGATTTCAGCTTGAAAACAGGACACACTGACTCAAATCAACTGGAAATCACAGAATCCATGCTACTTGACAAGATTTAGCCATTAGAGTCCGAGTTTTGAGACTTTCATTCTTTTATTGCTTTAAAGTGCTTTTCAGCTCCTGAATAGCCGTTTTCAATGCATTTACAATGTTTGGCATTGTACTAGATCACATTACATGACTTTGACTTAGATTTCAGCTTGAAAACAGGACACACTGACTCAAATCAACTGGAAGTCACCGAATCCATGCTACTTGACAAGATTTAGCCATTAGATTCAGAGTTTTCAGACTTTCATTATTTTATTGCTTTAAAGTGCTTTTCAGCTCCTGAATAGCCGTTTTCAATGCATTTACAATGTTTGGCATTATACTAGTTCACATTACATGACTTTGACTTAGATTTCAGCTTGAACACAGGCCACACTGACTCAAATCAACTGGAAATCACCGAATTTTTTCTACTTGACAAGATTTAGCCATTAGAGTCCGAGTTTTGAGACTTTCATTCTTTTATTGCTTTAAAGTGCTTTTCAGCTTCTGAATAGCCGTTTTCAATGCATTTACAATGTTTGGCATTGTACTAGATCACATTACAGGACTTTGACTTAGATTTCAGCTTGAACACAGGACACACTGACTCAAATCAACTGGAAATCACAGAATCCATGCTACTTGACAAGATTTAGCCATTAGAGTCCGAGTTTTCAGACTTTCATTCTTTTATTGCTTTAAAGGGCTTTTCAGCTCCTGAATAGCCGTTTTCAATGCATTTAAAATGTTTCGCATTGTACTAGTTCACATCACTTTGACTTAGATTTCAGTCTAAAACAGGGCACACTGACTCAAATCAACTGGAAATCACAGAATCCATGCTACTTGACAAGATTTAGCCATTAGATTCCGAGTTTTGAGACTTTCATTCTTTTATTGCTTTAAAGTGCTTTTCAGCTCCTGAATAGCCGTTCTCGATGCATTTACAATGTTTGGCATTGTACTAGTTCACATTACTTTTACTTACATTTCAGCTTGAAAACCGGACGCACTGACTCAAATCAACTGGAAATCACCGAATCCATGCTACTTGACAGGATTTAGCCATTAGAGTCCGAGTTTTGAGACTTTCATTCTTTTATTGCTTTAAAGTGCTTTTCAGCTCCTGAATAGCCGTTTTCAATGCATTTAAAATGTTTCGCATTGTACTAGTTCACATCACTTTGACTTAGATTTCAGTCTAAAACAGGGCACACTGACTCAAATCAACTGGAAATCACCGAATCCATGCTACTTGACAAGATTTAGCCATTAGATTCCGAGTTTTGAGACTTTCATTCTTTTATTGCTTTAAAGTGCTTTTCAGCTCCTGAATAGCCGTTCTCGATGCATTTACAATGTTTGGCATTGTACTAGTTCACATTACTTTGACTTACATTTCAGCTTGAAAACAGGACGCACTGACTCAAATCAACTGGAAATCACTGAATCCATGGTACTTGACAGGATTTAGCCATTAGAGTCCGAGTTTTGAGACTTTCATTCTTTTATTGCTTTAAAGTGCTTTTCAGCTCCTGAATAGCCGTTTTCAATGCATTTACAATGTTTGGCATTATACTAGTTCACATTACATGACTTTGACTTAGATTTCATCTTGAACACAGGACACACTGACCCAAATCAACTGGAAATCACCGAATCCATGCTACTTGACAAGATTTAGCAATTAGAGTCCGAGTTTTCAGACTTTCATTCTTTTATTGCTTTAAAGGGCTTTTCAGCTCCTGAATAGCCGTTTTCAGTGCATTTACAATGTTTTGCATTGTACAAAGTGATTACATGAATTTGACTTAGATTTCAGTCTAAAACAGGCCACACTGACTCAAATCAACTGGAAGTCACCGAATCCATGCTACTTGACAAGATTTAGCCATTAGATTCCGAGTTTTCAGACTTTCATTCTTTTATTTTTTTGCTACTTGACAAGATTTATCCATTAGAGTCCGAGTTTTGTGACTTTCATTCTTTTATTGCTTTAAAGTGCTTTTCAGCTCCTGAATAGCAATTTTCAATGCATTTACAATGTTTGGCATTGTACTAGTTCACATTACATGACTTTGACTTAGATTTCATCTTGAACACAGGACACACTGACCCAAATCAACTGGAAATCACCGAATCCATGCTACTTGACAAGATTTAGCAATTAGAGTCTGAGTTTTCAGACTTTCATTCTTTTATTGCTTTAAAGGGCTTTTCAGCTCCTGAATAGCCGTTTTCAGTGCATTTACAATGTTTTGCATTGTACAAAGTGATTACATGAATTTGACTTAGATTTCAGTCTAAAACAGGCCACACTGACTCAAATCAACTGGAAGTCACCGAATCCATGCTACTTGACAAGATTTAGCCATTAGATTCCGAGTTTTCAGACTTTCATTCTTTTATTTTTTTGCTACTTGACAAGATTTATCCATTAGAGTCCGAGTTTTGAGACTTTAATTCTTTTATTGCTTTAAAGTGCTTTTCAGCTCCTGAATAGCTGTTTTCAATGCATTTACAATGTTTGGCAATGTACTAGATCACATTACATGACTTTGACTTCAGCTTGAAAACAGGCCACACTGACTCAAATCAACTGGAAATCACCGAATCCATGCTACTTGACAAGATTTAGCCATTAGAATCCAAGTTTTGAGTCTCATTCTTTTATTGCTTTAAAGTGCTTTTCAGCTCCTGAATAGCCGTTTTCAATGCATTTACAATGTTTGGCAATGGACTAGATCACATTACATGACTTTGACTTCAGCTTGAAAACAGGACACACTGACTCAAATCAACTGGAAGTCACCGAATCCATGCTACTTGACAAGATTTAGCCATTAGATTCCGATTTTCAGACTTTCATTCTTTTATTGCTTTAAAGGGCTTTTCAGATCCTGAATAGCCGTTCTCGATGCATTTACAATGTTTGGCATTGTACTAGTTCACATTACATGACTTTGTATTAGATTTCAGCTTGAAAACAGGCCACACTGACTCAAATCAACTGGAAGTCACCGAATCCATGCTACTTGACAAGATTTAGCCATTAGATTCCGAGTTTTCAGACTTTCATTCTTTTATTGCTTTAAAGGGCTTTTCAGCTCCTTAATAGCCGTTCTCGATGCATTTACAATGTTTGGCATTGTACTAGTTCACATTACATGACTTTGACTTAGATTTCAGCTTGAAAACAGGACACACTGACTCAAATCAACTGGAAATCACCGAATCCATGCTACCTGACAAGATTTAGCCATTAGATTCCGAGTTTTCAGACTTTCATTCTTTTATTGCTTTAAAGGGCTTTTCAGCTCCGGAATAGCCGTTTTCAAAGTATTTACAATTTTTGACATTGTACTAGTTCACATTACTTTGACTTAGATTTCAGCTTAAAACAGGACACACTGACTCAAATCAACTGGAAGTCACCGAATCCATGCTACTTGACAAGATTTAGCCATTAGATTCCGAGTTTTCAGACTTTCATTCTTTTAATGCTTTAAAGGGCTTTTCAGATCCTGAATAGCCGTTCTCGATGCATTTACAATGTTTGGCATTGTACTAGTTCACATTACATGACTTTGTCTTAGATTTCAGCTTGAAAACAGGACACAATGACTCAAATCAACTGGAAATCACCGAATCCATGCTACTTGACAAGATTTAGCCATTAGATTCCGAGTTGAGACTTTCATTCTTTTATTGCTTTAAAGTGCTTTTCAGCTCCTGAATAGCCGTTCTCGATGCATTTACAATGTTTGGCATTGTACTAGTTCACATCACTTTGACTTAGATTTCAGTCTAAAACAGGGCACACTGACTCAAATCAACTGGAAATCACCGAATCCATGCTACTTGACAAGATTTAGCCATTAGATTCCGAGTTTTCAGACTTTCATTCTTTTATTGCTTTAAAGTGCTTTTCAGCTCCTGAATAGCCGTTTTCAATGCATTTACAATGTTTGGCAATGTACTAGATCACATTACATGACTTTGACTTCAGCTTGAAAACAGGACACACTGACTCAAATCAACTGGAAATCACCGAATCCATGCTACTTGACAAGATTTAGCCATTAGAATCCAAGTTTTGAGTCTCATTCTTTTATTGCTTTAAAGTGCTTTTCAGCTCCTGAATAGCCGTTTTCAATGCATTTACAATGTTTGGCAATGGACTAGATCACATTACATGACTTTGACTTCAGCTTGAAAACAGGACACACTGACTCAAATCAACTGGAAGTCACCGAATCCATGCTACTTGACAAGATTTAGCCATTAGATTCCGATTTTCAGACTTTCATTCTTTTATTGCTTTAAAGGGCTTTTCAGATCCTGAATAGCCGTTCTCGATGCATTTACAATGTTTGGCATTGTACTAGTTCACATTACTTTGACTTAGATTTCAGCTTAAAACAGGACACACTGACTCAAATCAACTGGAAGTCACCGAATCCATGCTACTTGACAAGATTTAGCCATTAGATTCCGAGTTTTCAGACTTTCATTCTTTTAATGCTTTAAAGGGCTTTTCAGATCCTGAATAGCCGTTCTCGATGCATTTACAATGTTTGGCATTGTACTAGTTCACATTACATGACTTTGTCTTAGATTTCAGCTTGAAAACAGGACACAATGACTCAAATCAACTGGAAATCACCGAATCCATGCTACTTGACAAGATTTAGCCATTAGATTCCGAGTTGAGACTTTCATTCTTTTATTACTTTAAAGTGCTTTTCAGCTCCTGAATAGCCGTTCTCGATGCATTTACAATGTTTGGCATTGTACTAGTTCACATCACTTTGACTTAGATTTCAGTCTAAAACAGGGCACACTGACTCAAATCAACTGGAAATCACCGAATCCATGCTACTTGACAAGATTTAGCCATTAGATTCCGAGTTTTCAGACTTTCATTCTTTTATTGCTTTAAAGTGCTTTTCAGCTCCTGAATAGCCGTTTTCAATGCATTTACAATGTTTGGCAATGTACTAGATCACATTACATGACTTTGACTTCAGCTTGAAAACAGGACACACTGACTCAAATCAACTGGAAATCACCGAATCCATGCTACTTGACAAGATTTAGCCATTAGATTCAAAGTTTTGAGACTCATTCTTTTATTGCTTTAAAGTGCTTTTCAGCTCCTGAATAGCCGTTCTCAATGCATTTACAATGTTTGGCATTGTACTAGTTCACATTACTTTGACTTAGATTTCATCTTGAAAACAGGACGCACTGACTCAAATCAACTGGAAATCACCGAATCCATGCTACTTGACAGGATTTAGCCATTAGAGTCCGAGTTTTGAGACTTTCATTCTTTTATTGCTCTAAAGTGATTTTCAGCACCTGAATAGCAATTTTCAATGCATTTACAATGTTTGGCATTATACTAGTTCACATTACATGACTTTGACTTAGATTTCAGCTTGAACACAGGCCACACTGACTCAAATCAACTGGAAATCACCGAATTTTTGCTACTTGACAAGATTTAGCCATTAGAGTCCGAGTTTTGAGACTTTCATTCTTTTATTGCTTTAAAGTGCTTTTCAGCTTCTGAATAGCCGTTTTCAATGCATTTACAATGTTTGGCATTGTACTAGATCACATTACAGGACTTTGACTTAGATTTCAGCTTGAAAACAGGACACACTGACTCAAATCAACTGGAAATCACAGAATCCATGCTACTTGACAAGATTTAGCCATTAGATTCCGAGTTTTCAGACTTTCATTCTTTTAATGCTTTAAAGGGCTTTTCAGATCCTGAATAGCCGTTCTCGATGCATTTACAATGTTTGGCATTGTACTAGTTCACATTACATGACTTTGTCTTAGATTTCAGCTTGAAAACAGGACACAATGACTCAAATCAACTGGAAATCACCGAATCCATGCTACTTGACAAGATTTAGCCATTAGATTCCGAGTTGAGACTTTCATTCTTTTATTACTTTAAAGTGCTTTTCAGCTCCTGAATAGCCGTTCTCGATGCATTTACAATGTTTGGCATTGTACTAGTTCACATCACTTTGACTTAGATTTCAGTCTAAAACAGGGCACACTGACTCAAATCAACTGGAAATCACCGAATCCATGCTACTTGACAAGATTTAGCCATTAGATTCCGAGTTTTCAGACTTTCATTCTTTTATTGCTTTAAAGTGCTTTTCAGCTCCTGAATAGCCGTTTTCAATGCATTTACAATGTTTGGCAATGTACTAGATCACATTACATGACTTTGACTTCAGCTTGAAAACAGGACACACTGACTCAAATCAACTGGAAATCACCGAATCCATGCTACTTGACAAGATTTAGCCATTAGATTCAAAGTTTTGAGACTCATTCTTTTATTGCTTTAAAGTGCTTTTCAGCTCCTGAATAGCCGTTCTCAATGCATTTACAATGTTTGGCATTGTACTAGTTCACATTACTTTGACTTAGATTTCATCTTGAAAACAGGACGCACTGACTCAAATCAACTGGAAATCACCGAATCCATGCTACTTGACAGGATTTAGCCATTAGAGTCCGAGTTTTGAGACTTTCATTCTTTTATTGCTCTAAAGTGATTTTCAGCACCTGAATAGCAATTTTCAATGCATTTACAATGTTTGGCATTATACTAGTTCACATTACATGACTTTGACTTAGATTTCAGCTTGAACACAGGCCACACTGACTCAAATCAACTGGAAATCACCGAATTTTTGCTACTTGACAAGATTTAGCCATTAGAGTCCGAGTTTTGAGACTTTCATTCTTTTATTGCTTTAAAGTGCTTTTCAGCTTCTGAATAGCCGTTTTCAATGCATTTACAATGTTTGGCATTGTACTAGATCACATTACAGGACTTTGACTTAGATTTCAGCTTGAAAACAGGACACACTGACTCAAATCAACTGGAAATCACAGAATCCATACTACTTGACAAGATTTAGCCATTAGAGTCCGAGTTTTGAGACTTTCATTCTTTTATTGCTTTAAAGTGCTTTTCAGCTCCTGAATAGCCGTTTTCAATGCATTTAAAATGTTTCGCATTGTACTAGTTCACATCACTTTGACTAAGATTTCAGTCTAAAACAGGGCACACTGACTCAAATCAACTGGAAATCACCGAATCCATGCTACTTGACAAGATTTAGCCATTAGATTCCGAGTTTTGAGACTTTCATTCTTTTATTGCTTTAAAGTGCTTTTCAGCTCCTGAATAGCCGTTCTCGATGCATTTACAATGTTTGGCATTGTACTAGTTCACATTACTTTGACTTACATTTCAGCTTGAAAACCGGACGCACTGACTCAAATCAACTGGAAATCACCGAATCCATGCTACTTGACAATATTTAGCCATTAGAGTCCGAGTTTTGAGACTTTCATTCTTTTATTGCTTTAAAGTGCTTTTCAGCTCCTGAATAGCCGTTTTCAATGCATTTACAATGTTTGGCAATGTACTAGATCACATTACATGACTTTGACTTCAGCTTGAAAACAGGACACACTGACTCAAATCAACTGGAAGTCACCGAATCCATGCTACTTGACAAGATTTAGCCATTAGATTCAGAGTTTTCAGACTTTCATTCTATATTGCTTTAAAGTGCTTTTCAGCTCCTGAATAGCCGTTTTCAATGCATTTACAATGTTTGGCATTATACTAGTTCACATTACATGACTTTGAATTAGATTTCAGCTTGAACACAGGCCACACTGACTCAAATCAACTGGAAATCACCGAATTTTTGCTACTTGACAAGATTTAGCCATTAGAGTCCAAGTTTTGAGACTTTCATTCTTTTATTGCTTTAAAGTGCTTTTCAGCTCCTGAATAGCCGTTTTCAATGCATTTACAATGTTTGGCATTGTACTAGTTCACATCACTTTGACTTAGATTTCAGTCTGAAACAGGGCACACTGACTCAAATCAACTGGAAATCACCGAATCCATGCTACTTGACAAGATTTAGCAATTAGAGTCCGAGTTTTCAGACTTTCATTCTTTTATTGCTTTAAAGGGCTTTTCAGCTCCTGAATAGCCGTTTTCAGTGCATTTACAATGTTTTGCATTGTACCAAGTGCTCACATTACATGAATTTGACTTAGATTTCAGTCTAAAACAGGCCACACTGACTCAAATCAACTGGAAGTCACCGAATCCATGCTACTTGACAAGATTTAGCCATTAGATTCAGAGTTTTCAGACTTTCATTCTATATTGCTTTAAAGTGCTTTTCAGCTCCTGAATAGCCGTTTTCAATGCATTTACAATGTTTGGCATTATACTAGTTCACATTACATGACTTTGAATTAGATTTCAGCTTGAACACAGGCCACACTGACTCAAATCAACTGGAAATCACCGAATTTTTGCTACTTGACAAGATTTAGCCATTAGAGTCCAAGTTTTGAGACTTTCATTCTTTTATTGCTTTAAAGTGCTTTTCAGCTCCTGAATAGCCGTTTTCAATGCATTTACAATGTTTGGCATTGTACTAGTTCACATCACTTTGACTTAGATTTCAGTCTGAAACAGGGCACACTGACTCAAATCAACTGGAAATCACCGAATCCATGCTACTTGACAAGATTTAGCAATTAGAGTCCGAGTTTTCAGACTTTCATTCTTTTATTGCTTTAAAGGGCTTTTCAGCTCCTGAATAGCCGTTTTCAGTGCATTTACAATGTTTTGCATTGTACCAAGTGCTCACATTACATGAATTTGACTTAGATTTCAGTCTAAAACAGGCCACACTGACTCAAATCAACTGGAAGTCACCGAATCCATGCTACTTGACAAGATTTAGCCATTAGATTCCGAGTTTTCAGACTTTCATTCTTTTATTGCTTTAAAGTGCTTTTCAGCTCCTGAATAGCCGTTCTCAATGCATTTACAATGTTTGGCATTGTACTAGTTCACATTACTTTGACTTAGATTTCATCTTGAAAACAGGACGCACTGACTCAAATCAACTGGAAATCACCGATTCCATGCTACTTGACAGGATTTAGCCATTAGAGTCCGAGTTTTGAGACTTTCATTCTTTTATTGCTTTAAAGTGCTTTTCAGCTCCTGAATAGCCGTTTTCAATGCATTTACAATGTTTGGCATTGTACTAGTTCACATCACTTTGACTTAGATTTCAGTCTGAAACAGGGCACACTGACTCAAATCAACTGGAAATCACCGAATTTTTGCTACTTGACAAGATTTAGCCATTAGAGTCCAAGTTTTGAGACTTTCATTCTTTTATTGCTTTAAAGTGCTTTTCAGCTCCTGAATAGCCGTTTTCAATGCATTTACAATGTTTGGCATTGTACTAGTTCACATCACTTTGACTTAGATTTCAGTCTGAAACAGGGCACACTGACTCAAATCAACTGGAAATCACCGAATCCATGCTACTTGACAAGATTTAGCAATTAGAGTCCGAGTTTTCAGACTTTCATTCTTTTATTGCTTTAAAGGGCTTTTCAGCTCCTGAATAGCCGTTTTCAGTGCATTTACAATGTTTTGCATTGTACCAAGTGCTCACATTACATGAATTTGACTTAGATTTCAGTCTAAAACAGGCCACACTGACTCAAATCAACTGGAAGTCACCGAATCCATGCTACTTGACAAGATTTAGCCATTAGATTCCGAGTTTTCAGACTTTCATTCTTTTATTGCTTTAAAGTGCTTTTCAGCTCCTGAATAGCCGTTCTCGATGCATTTACAATGTTTGGCATTGTACTAGTTCACATCACTTTGACTTAGATTTCAGTCTGAAACAGGGCACACTGACTCAAATCAACTGGAAATCACCGAATCCATGCTACTTGACAAGATTTAGCAATTAGAGTCCGAGTTTTCAGACTTTCATTCTTTTATTGCTTTAAAGGGCTTTTCAGCTCCTGAATAGCCGTTTTCAGTGCATTTACAATGTTTTGCATTGTACCAAGTGCTCACATTACATGAATTTGACTTAGATTTCAGTCTAAAACAGGCCACACTGACTCAAATCAACTGGAAGTCACCGAATCCATGCTACTTGACAAGATTTAGCCATTAGATTCCGAGTTTTCAGACTTTCATTCTTTTATTGCTTTAAAGTGCTTTTCAGCTCCTGAATAGCCGTTCTCGATGCATTTACAATGTTTGGCATTGTACTAGTTCACATTACATGACTTTGACTTAGATTTCAGCTTGAAAACAGGCCACACTGACTCAAATCAACTGGAAATCACCGAATTTTTGCTACTTGACAAGATTTAGCCATTAGAGTCCGAGTTTTCAGACTTTCATTCTTTTATTGCTTTAAAGTGCTTTTCAGCTCCTGAATAGCCGTTTTCAATGCATTTACAATGTTTGGCAATGTACTAGATCACATTACATGACTTTGACTTCAGCTTGAAAACAGGACACACTGACTCAAATCAACTGGAAGTCACCGAATCCATGCTACTTGACAAGATTTAGCCATTAGATTCAGAGTTTTCAGACTTTCATTCTATATTGCTTTAAAGTGCTTTTCAGCTCCTGAATAGCCGTTTTCAATGCATTTACAATGTTTGGCATTATACTAGTTCACATTACATGACTTTGAATTAGATTTCAGCTTGAACACAGGCCACACTGACTCAAATCAACTGGAAATCACCGAATTTTTGCTACTTGACAAGATTTAGCCATTAGAGCCCGAGTTTTGAGACTTTCATTCTTTTATTGCTTTAACGTGCTTTTCAGCTCCTGAATAGTCGTTTTCAATGCATTTAAAATGTTTCGCATTGTACTAGTTCACATCACTTTGACTTAGATTTCAGTCTAAAACAGGGCACACTGACTCAAATCAACTGGAAATCACCGAATCCATGCTACTTGACAAGATTTAGCCATTAGATTCCGAGTTTTGAGACTTTCATTCTTTTATTGCTTTAAAGTGCTTTTCAGCTCCTGAATAGCCGTTCTCGATGCATTTACAATGTTTGGCATTGTACTAGTTCACATTACTTTGACTTACATTTCAGCTTGAAAACAGGACGCACTGACTCAAATCAACTGGAAATCACCGAATCCATGCTACTTGACAGGATTTAGCCATTAGAGTCCGAGTTTTGAGACTTTCATTCTTTTATTGCTTTAAAGTGCTTTTCAGCTCCTGAATAGCCGTTTTCAATGCATTTACAATGTTTGGCATTATACTAGTTCACATTACATGACTTTGACTTAGATTTCAGCTTGAACACAGGACGCACTGACTCAAATCAACTGGAAATCACCGAATCCATGCTACTTGACAGGATTTAGCCATTAGAGTCCGAGTTTTGAGACTTTCATTCTTTTATTGCTTTAAAGTGCTTTTCAGCTCCTGAATAGCAATTTTCAATGCATTTACAATGTTTGGCATTGTACTAGTTCACATTACATGACTTTGACTTAGATTTCAGTCTGAACACAGGACACACTGACCCAAATCAACTGGAAATCACCGAATCCATGCTACTTGACAAGATTTAGCAATTAGAGTCCGAGTTTTCAGACTTTCATTCTTTTATTGCTTTAAAGGGCTTTTCAGCTCCGGAATAGCCGTTTTCAAAGTATTTACAATTTTTGACATTGTACTAGTTCACATTACTTTGACTTAGATTTCAGCTTAAAACAGGACACACTGACTCAAATCAACTGGAAGTCACCGAATCCATGCTACTTGACAAGATTTAGCCATTAGATTCCGAGTTTTCAGACTTTCATTCTTTTATTGCTTTAAAGGGCTTTTCAGATCCTGAATAGCCGTTCTCGATGCATTTACAATGTTTGGCATTGTACTAGTTCACATTACATGACTTTGTCTTAGATTTCAGCTTGAAAACAGGACACAATGACTCAAATCAACTGGAAATCACCGAATCCATGCTACTTGACAAGATTTAGCCATTAGATTCCGAGTTTTGAGACTTTCATTCTATTATTGCTTTAAAGTGCTTTTCAGCTCCTGAATAGCCGTTCTCGATGCATTTACAATGTTTGGCATTGTACTAGTTCACATCACTTTGACTTAGATTTCAGTCTAAAACAGGGCACACTGACTCAAATCAACTGGAAATCACCGAATCCATGCTACTTGACAAGATTTAGCCATTAGATTCCGAGTTTTCAGACTTTCATTCTTTTATTGCTTTAAAGTGCTTTTCAGCTCCTCAATAGCCGTTTTCAATGCATTTACAATGTTTGGCAATGTACTAGATCACATTACATGACTTTGACTTCAGCTTGAAAACAGGACACAATGACTCAAATCAACTGCAAATCACCGAATCCATGCTACTTGACAAGATTTAGCCATTAGATTCCAAGTTTTTAGACTCATTCTTTTATTGCTTTAAAGTGCTTTTCAGCTCCTTAACAGCCGTTTTCAATGTATTTACAACGTTTGGCAATGGACTAGATCACATTACATGACTTTGACTTCAGCTTGAAAACAGGACACACTGACTCAAATCAACTGGAAGTCACCGAATCCATGCTACTTGACAAGATTTAGCCATTAGATTCCGATTTTCAGACTTTCATTCTTTTATTGCTTTAAAGGGCTTTTCAGATCCTGAATAGCCGTTCTCGATGCATTTACAATGTTTGGCATTGTACTAGTTCACATTACATGACTTTGTATTAGATTTCAGCTTGAAAACAGGCCACACTGACTCAAATCAACTGGAAGTCACCGAATCCATGCTACTTGACAAGATTTAGCCATTAGATTCCGAGTTTTCAGACTTTCATTCTTTTATTGCTTTAAAGGGCTTTTCAGCTCCTTAATAGCCGTTCTCGATGCATTTACAATGTTTGGCATTGTACTAGTTCACATTACATGACTTTGACTTAGATTTCAGCTTGAAAACAGGACACACTGACTCAAATCAACTGGAAATCACCGAATCCATGCTACCTGACAAGATTTAGCCATTAGATTCCGAGTTTTCAGACTTTCATTCTTTTATTGCTTTAAAGGGCTTTTCAGCTCCGGAATAGCCGTTTTCAAAGTATTTACAATTTTTGACATTGTACTAGTTCACATTACTTTGACTTAGATTTCAGCTTAAAACAGGACACACTGACTCAAATCAACTGGAAGTCACCGAATCCATGCTACTTGACAAGATTTAGCCATTAGATTCCGAGTTTTCAGACTTTCATTCTTTTAATGCTTTAAAGGGCTTTTCAGATCCTGAATAGCCGTTCTCGATGCATTTACAATGTTTGGCATTGTACTAGTTCACATTACATGACTTTGTCTTAGATTTCAGCTTGAAAACAGGACACAATGACTCAAATCAACTGGAAATCACCGAATCCATGCTACTTGACAAGATTTAGCCATTAGATTCCGAGTTGAGACTTTCATTCTTTTATTACTTTAAAGTGCTTTTCAGCTCCTGAATAGCCGTTCTCGATGCATTTACAATGTTTGGCATTGTACTAGTTCACATCACTTTGACTTAGATTTCAGTCTAAAACAGGGCACACTGACTCAAATCAACTGGAAATCACCGAATCCATGCTACTTGACAAGATTTAGCCATTAGATTCCGAGTTTTCAGACTTTCATTCTTTTATTGCTTTAAAGTGCTTTTCAGCTCCTGAATAGCCGTTTTCAATGCATTTACAATGTTTGGCAATGTACTAGATCACATTACATGACTTTGACTTCAGCTTGAAAACAGGACACACTGACTCAAATCAACTGGAAATCACCGAATCCATGCTACTTGACAAGATTTAGCCATTAGATTCAAAGTTTTGAGACTCATTCTTTTATTGCTTTAAAGTGCTTTTCAGCTCCTGAATAGCCGTTCTCAATGCATTTACAATGTTTGGCATTGTACTAGTTCACATTACTTTGACTTAGATTTCATCTTGAAAACAGGACGCACTGACTCAAATCAACTGGAAATCACCGAATCCATGCTACTTGACAATATTTAGCCATTAGAGTCCGAGTTTTGAGACTTTCATTCTTTTATTGCTCTAAAGTGATTTTCAGCACCTGAATAGCAATTTTCAATGCATTTACAATGTTTGGCATTATACTAGTTCACATTACATGACTTTGACTTAGATTTCAGCTTGAACACAGGCCACACTGACTCAAATCAACTGGAAATCACCGAATTTTTGCTACTTGACAAGATTTAGCCATTAGAGTCCGAGTTTTGAGACTTTCATTCTTTTATTGCTTTAAAGTGCTTTTCAGCTTCTGAATAGCCGTTTTCAATGCATTTACAATGTTTGGCATTGTACTAGATCACATTACAGGACTTTGACTTAGATTTCAGCTTGAAAACAGGACACACTGACTCAAATCAACTGGAAATCACAGAATCCATGCTACTTGACAAGATTTAGCCATTAGAGTCCGAGTTTTGAGACTTTCATTCTTTTATTGCTTTAAAGTGCTTTTCAGCTCCTGAATAGCCGTTTTCAATGCATTTAAAATGTTTCGCATTGTACTAGTTCACATCACTTTGACTAAGATTTCAGTCTAAAACAGGGCACACTGACTCAAATCAACTGGAAATCACCGAATCCATGCTACTTGACAAGATTTAGCCATTAGATTCCGAGTTTTGAGACTTTCATTCTTTTATTGCTTTAAAGTGCTTTTCAGCTCCTGAATAGCCGTTCTCGATGCATTTACAATGTTTGGCATTGTACTAGTTCACATTACTTTGACTTACATTTCAGCTTGAAAACCGGACGCACTGACTCAAATCAACTGGAAATCACCGAATCCATGCTACTTGACAATATTTAGCCATTAGAGTCCGAGTTTTGAGACTTTCATTCTTTTATTGCTTTAAAGTGCTTTTCAGCTCCTGAATAGCCGTTTTCAATGCATTTACAATGTTTGGCAATGTACTAGATCACATTACATGACTTTGACTTCAGCTTGAAAACAGGACACACTGACTCAAATCAACTGGAAGTCACCGAATCCATGCTACTTGACAAGATTTAGCCATTAGATTCAGAGTTTTCAGACTTTCATTCTATATTGCTTTAAAGTGCTTTTCAGCTCCTGAATAGCCGTTTTCAATGCATTTACAATGTTTGGCATTATACTAGTTCACATTACATGACTTTGAATTAGATTTCAGCTTGAACACAGGCCACACTGACTCAAATCAACTGGAAATCACCGATTTTTTGCTACTTGACAAGATTTAGCCATTAGAGTCCAAGTTTTGAGACTTTCATTCTTTTATTGCTTTAAAGTGCTTTTCAGCTCCTGAATAGCCGTTTTCAATGCATTTACAATGTTTGGCATTGTACTAGTTCACATCACTTTGACTTAGATTTCAGTCTGAAACAGGGCACACTGACTCAAATCAACTGGAAATCACCGAATCCATGCTACTTGACAAGATTTAGCAATTAGAGTCCGAGTTTTCAGACTTTCATTCTTTTATTGCTTTAAAGGGCTTTTCAGCTCCTGAATAGCCGTTTTCAGTGCATTTACAATGTTTTGCATTGTACCAAGTGCTCACATTACATGAATTTGACTTAGATTTCAGTCTAAAACAGGCCACACTGACTCAAATCAACTGGAAGTCACCGAATCCATGCTACTTGACAAGATTTAGCCATTAGATTCCGAGTTTTCAGACTTTCATTCTTTTATTGCTTTAAAGTGCTTTTCAGCTCCTGAATAGCCGTTCTCAATGCATTTACAATGTTTGGCATTGTACTAGTTCACATTACTTTGACTTAGATTTCATCTTGAAAACAGGACGCACTGACTCAAATCAACTGGAAATCACCGATTCCATGCTACTTGACAGGATTTAGCCATTAGAGTCCGAGTTTTGAGACTTTCATTCTTTTATTGCTTTAAAGTGCTTTTCAGCTCCTGAATAGCCGTTTTCAATGCATTTACAATGTTTGGCATTGTACTAGTTCACATCACTTTGACTTAGATTTCAGTCTGAAACAGGGCACACTGACTCAAATCAACTGGAAATCACCGAATCCATGCTACTTGACAAGATTTAGCAATTAGAGTCCGAGTTTTCAGACTTTCATTCTTTTATTGCTTTAAAGGGCTTTTCAGCTCCTGAATAGCCGTTTTCAGTGCATTTACAATGTTTTGCATTGTACCAAGTGCTCACATTACATGAATTTGACTTAGATTTCAGTCTAAAACAGGCCACACTGACTCAAATCAACTGGAAGTCACCGAATCCATGCTACTTGACAAGATTTAGCCATTAGATTCCGAGTTTTCAGACTTTCATTCTTTTATTGCTTTAAAGTGCTTTTCAGCTCCTGAATAGCCGTTCTCAATGCATTTACAATGTTTGGCATTGTACTAGTTCACATTACTTTGACTTAGATTTCATCTTGAAAACAGGACGCACTGACTCAAATCAACTGGAAATCACCGATTCCATGCTACTTGACAGGATTTAGCCATTAGAGTCCGAGTTTTGAGACTTTCATTCTTTTATTGCTTTAAAGTGCTTTTCAGCTCCTGAATAGCCGTTTTCAATGCATTTCAAATGTTTCGCATTGTACTAGTTCACATCACTTTGACTAAGATTTCAGTCTAAAACAGGGCACACTGACTCAAATCAACTGGAAATCACCGAATCCATGCTACTTGACAAGATTTAGCCATTAGATTCCGAGTTTTGAGACTTTCATTCTTTTATTGCTTTAAAGTGCTTTTCAGCTCCTGAATAGCCGTTCTCGATGCATTTACAATGTTTGGCATTGTACTAGTTCACATTACTTTGACTTACATTTCAGCTTGAAAACCGGACGCACTGACTCAAATCAACTGGAAATCACCGAATCCATGCTACTTGACAAGATTTAGCCATTAGAGTCCGAGTTTTGAGACTTTCATTCTTTTATTGCTTTAAAGTGCTTTTCAGCTCCTGAATAGCCGTTTTCAATGCATTTACAATGTTTGGCAATGTACTAGATCACATTACATGACTTTGACTTCAGCTTGAAAACAGGACACACTGACTCAAATCAACTGGAAGTCACCGAATCCATGCTACTTGACAAGATTTAGCCATTAGATTCAGAGTTTTCAGACTTTCATTCTATATTGCTTTAAAGTGCTTTTCAGCTCCTGAATAGCCGTTTTCAATGCATTTACAATGTTTGGCATTATACTAGTTCACATTACATGACTTTGAATTAGATTTCAGCTTGAACACAGGCCACACTGACTCAAATCAACTGGAAATCACCGAATTTTTGCTACTTGACAAGATTTAGCCATTAGAGTCCAAGTTTTGAGACTTTCATTCTTTTATTGCTTTAAAGTGCTTTTCAGCTCCTGAATAGCCGTTTTCAATGCATTTACAATGTTTGGCATTGTACTAGTTCACATCACTTTGACTTAGATTTCAGTCTGAAACAGGGCACACTGACTCAAATCAACTGGAAATCACCGAATCCATGCTACTTGACAAGATTTAGCAATTAGAGTCCGAGTTTTCAGACTTTCATTCTTTTATTGCTTTAAAGGGCTTTTCAGCTCCTGAATAGCCGTTTTCAGTGCATTTACAATGTTTTGCATTGTACCAAGTGCTCACATTACATGAATTTGACTTAGATTTCAGTCTAAAACAGGCCACACTGACTCAAATCAACTGGAAGTCACCGAATCCATGCTACTTGACAAGATTTAGCCATTAGATTCCGAGTTTTCAGACTTTCATTCTTTTATTGCTTTAAAGTGCTTTTCAGCTCCTGAATAGCCGTTCTCGATGCATTTACAATGTTTGGCATTGTACTAGTTCACATCACTTTGACTTAGATTTCAGTCTGAAACAGGGCACACTGACTCAAATCAACTGGAAATCACCGAATCCATGCTACTTGACAAGATTTAGCAATTAGAGTCCGAGTTTTCAGACTTTCATTCTTTTATTGCTTTAAAGGGCTTTTCAGCTCCTGAATAGCCGTTTTCAGTGCATTTACAATGTTTTGCATTGTACCAAGTGCTCACATTACATGAATTTGACTTAGATTTCAGTCTAAAACAGGCCACACTGACTCAAATCAACTGGAAGTCACCGAATCCATGCTACTTGACAAGATTTAGCCATTAGATTCCGAGTTTTCAGACTTTCATTCTTTTATTGCTTTAAAGTGCTTTTCAGCTCCTGAATAGCCGTTCTCGATGCATTTACAATGTTTGGCATTGTACTAGTTCACATTACATGACTTTGACTTAGATTTCAGCTTGAAAACAGGCCACACTGACTCAAATCAACTGGAAATCACCGAATTTTTGCTACTTGACAAGATTTAGCCATTAGAGTCCGAGTTTTCAGACTTTCATTCTTTTATTGCTTTAAAGTGCTTTTCAGCTCCTGAATAGCCGTTTTCAATGCATTTACAATGTTTGGCAATGTACTAGATCACATTACATGACTTTGACTTCAGCTTGAAAACAGGACACACTGACTCAAATCAACTGGAAGTCACCGAATCCATGCTACTTGACAAGATTTAGCCATTAGATTCAGAGTTTTCAGACTTTCATTCTATATTGCTTTAAAGTGCTTTTCAGCTCCTGAATAGCCGTTTTCAATGCATTTACAATGTTTGGCATTATACTAGTTCACATTACATGACTTTGAATTAGATTTCAGCTTGAACACAGGCCACACTGACTCAAATCAACTGGAAATCACCGAATTTTTGCTACTTGACAAGATTTAGCCATTAGAGCCCGAGTTTTGAGACTTTCATTCTTTTATTGCTTTAAAGTGCTTTTCAGCTCCTGAATAGTCGTTTTCAATGCATTTAAAATGTTTCGCATTGTACTAGTTCACATCACTTTGACTTAGATTTCAGTCTAAAACAGGGCACACTGACTCAAATCAACTGGAAATCACCGAATCCATGCTACTTGACAAGATTTAGCCATTAGATTCCGAGTTTTGAGACTTTCATTCTTTTATTGCTTTAAAGTGCTTTTCAGCTCCTGAATAGCCGTTCTCGATGCATTTACAATGTTTGGCATTGTACTAGTTCACATTACTTTGACTTACATTTCAGCTTGAAAACAGGACGCACTGACTCAAATCAACTGGAAATCACCGAATCCATGCTACTTGACAGGATTTAGCCATTAGAGTCCGAGTTTTGAGACTTTCATTCTTTTATTGCTTTAAAGTGCTTTTCAGCTCCTGAATAGCCGTTTTCAATGCATTTACAATGTTTGGCATTATACTAGTTCACATTACATGACTTTGACTTAGATTTCAGCTTGAACACAGGACGCACTGACTCAAATCAACTGGAAATCACCGAATCCATGCTACTTGACAGGATTTAGCCATTAGAGTCCGAGTTTTGAGACTTTCATTCTTTTATTGCTTTAAAGTGCTTTTCAGCTCCTGAATAGCAATTTTCAATGCATTTACAATGTTTGGCATTGTACTAGTTCACATTACATGACTTTGACTTAGATTTCAGTCTGAACACAGGACACACTGACCCAAATCAACTGGAAATCACCGAATCCATGCTACTTGACAAGATTTAGCAATTAGAGTCCGAGTTTTCAGACTTTCATTCTTTTATTGCTTTAAAGGGCTTTTCAGCTCCGGAATAGCCGTTTTCAAAGTATTTACAATTTTTGACATTGTACTAGTTCACATTACTTTGACTTAGATTTCAGCTTAAAACAGGACACACTGACTCAAATCAACTGGAAGTCACCGAATCCATGCTACTTGACAAGATTTAGCCATTAGATTCCGAGTTTTCAGACTTTCATTCTTTTATTGCTTTAAAGGGCTTTTCAGATCCTGAATAGCCGTTCTCGATGCATTTACAATGTTTGGCATTGTACTAGTTCACATTACATGACTTTGTCTTAGATTTCAGCTTGAAAACAGGACACAATGACTCAAATCAACTGGAAATCACCGAATCCATGCTACTTGACAAGATTTAGCCATTAGATTCCGAGTTTTGAGACTTTCATTCTATTATTGCTTTAAAGTGCTTTTCAGCTCCTGAATAGCCGTTCTCGATGCATTTACAATGTTTGGCATTGTACTAGTTCACATCACTTTGACTTAGATTTCAGTCTAAAACAGGGCACACTGACTCAAATCAACTGGAAATCACCGAATCCATGCTACTTGACAAGATTTAGCCATTAGATTCCGAGTTTTCAGACTTTCATTCTTTTATTGCTTTAAAGTGCTTTTCAGCTCCTCAATAGCCGTTTTCAATGCATTTACAATGTTTGGCAATGTACTAGATCACATTACATGACTTTGACTTCAGCTTGAAAACAGGACACACTGACTCAAATCAACTGCAAATCACCGAATCCATGCTACTTGACAAGATTTAGCCATTAGATTCCAAGTTTTTAGACTCATTCTTTTATTGCTTTAAAGTGCTTTTCAGCTCCTTAACAGCCGTTTTCAATGTATTTACAACGTTTGGCATTGTACTAGTTCACATTACTTTGACTTAGATTTCATCTTGAAAACAGGACGCACTGACTCAAATCAACTGGAAATCACCGAATCCATGCTACTTGACAGGATTTAGCCATTAGAGTCCGAGTTTTGAGACTTTCATTCTTTTATTGCTCTAAAGTGATTTTCAGCACCTGAATAGCAATTTTCAATGCATTTCCAATGTTTGGCATTATACTAGTTCACATTACATGACTTTGACTTAGATTTCAGCTTGAACACAGGACACACTGACTCAAATCAACTGGAAATCACCGAATCCATGCTACTTGACAGGATTTAGCCATTAGAGTCCGAGTTTTCAGACTTTCATTCTTTTATTGCTTTAAAGTGCTTTTCAGCTCCTGAATAGCCGTTTTCAATGCATTTACAATGTTTGGCATTGTACTAGATCACATTACATGACTTTGACTTAGATTTCAGCTTGAAAACAGGACACACTGACTCAAATCAACTGGAAGTCACCGAATCCATGCTACTTGACAAGATTTAGCCATTAGATTCAGAGTTTTCAGACTTTCATTATTTTATTGCTTTAAAGTGCTTTTCAGCTCCTGAATAGCCGTTTTCAATGCATTTACAATGTTTGGCATTATACTAGTTCACATTACATGACTTTGACTTAGATTTCAGCTTGAACACAGGCCACACTGACTCAAATCAACTGGAAATCACCGAATTTTTTCTACTTGACAAGATTTAGCCATTAGAGTCCGAGTTTTGAGACTTTCATTCTTTTATTGCTTTAAAGTGCTTTTCAGCTTCTGAATAGCCGTTTTCAATGCATTTACAATGTTTGGCATTGTACTAGATCACATTACAGGACTTTGACTTAGATTTCAGCTTGAACACAGGACACACTGACTCAAATCAACTGGAAATCACAGAATCCATGCTACTTGACAAGATTTAGCAATTAGAGTCCGAGTTTTGAGACTTTCATTCTTTTATTGCTTTAAAGTGCTTTTCAGCTCCTGAATAGCCGTTCTCGATGCATTTACAATGTTTGGCATTGTACTAGTTCACATTACTTTTACTTACATTTCAGCTTGAAAACCGGACGCACTGACTCAAATCAACTGGAAATCACCGAATCCATGCTACTTGACAGGATTTAGCCATTAGAGTCCGAGTTTTGAGACTTTCATTCTTTTATTGCTTTAAAGTGCTTTTCAGCTCCTGAATAGCCGTTTTCAATGCATTTACAATGTTTGGCATTGTACTAGATCACATTACATGACTTTGACTTAGTTTTCAGCTTGAAAACAGGACACACTGACTCAAATCAACTGGAAGTCACCGAATCCATGCTACTTGACAAGATTTAGCCATTAGATTCAGAGTTTTCAGACTTTCATTATTTTATTGCTTTAAAGTGCTTTTCAGCTCCTGAATAGCCGTTTTCAATGCATTTACAATGTTTGGCATTGTACTTGTTCACATTACATGACTGTGACTTAGATTTCAGCTTAAAACAGGACACACTGACTCAAATCAACTGGAAGTCACCGAATCCATGCTACTTGACAAGATTTAGCCATTAGATTCAGAGTTTTCAGACTTTCATTATTTTATTGCTTTAAAGTGCTTTTCAGCTCCTGAATAGCCGTTTTCAATGCATTTACAATGTTTGGCATTATACTAGTTCACATTACATGACTTTGAATTAGATTTCAGCTTGAACACAGGCCACACACTGACTCAAATCAACTGGAAATCACCGAATTTTTGCTACTTGACAAGATTTAGCCATTAGAGTCCGAGTTTTGAGACTTTCATTCTTTTATTGCTTTAAAGTGCTTTTCAGCTCCTGAATAGCCGTTTTCAATGCATTTACAATGTTTGGCATTGTACTAGATCACATTACAGGACTTTGACTTAGATTTCAGCTTGAAAACAGGACACACTGACTCAAATCAACTGGAAATCACAGAATCCATGCTACTTGACAAGATTTAGCCATTAGAGTCCGAGTTTTGAGACTTTCATTCTTTTATTGCTTTAAAGTTCTTTTCAGCTCCTGAATAGCCGTTTTCAATGCATTTAAAATGTTTCGCATTGTACTAGTTCACATCACTTTGACTTAGATTTCAGTCTAAAACAGGGCACACTGACTCAAATCAACTGGAAATCACCGAATCCATGCTACTTGACAAGATTTAGCCATTAGATTCCGAGTTTTGAGACTTTCATTCTTTTATTGCTTTAAAGTGCTTTTCAGCTCCTGAATAGCCGTTCTCGATGCATTTACAATGTTTGGCATTGTACTAGTTCACATTACTTTGACTTACATTTCAGCTTGAAAACAGGACGCACTGACTCAAATCAACTGGAAATCACTGAATCCATGGTACTTGACAGGATTTAGCCATTAGATTCCGAGTTTTGAGACTTTCATTCTTTTATTGCTTTAAAGTGCTTTTCAGCTCCTGAATAGCCGTTCTCGATGCATTTACAATGTTTGGCATTGTACTAGTTCACATTACTTTGACTTACATTTCAGCTTGAAAACAGGACGCACTGACTCAAATCAACTGGAAATCACTGAATCCATGGTACTTGACAGGATTTAGCCATTAGAGTCCGAGTTTTCAGACTTTCATTCTTTTATTTTTTTGCTACTTGACAAGATTTATCCATTAGAGTCCGAGTTTTGAGACTTTCATTCTTTTATTGCTTTAAAGTGCTTTTCAGCTCCTGAATAGCAATTTTCAATGCATTTACAATGTTTGGCATTGTACTAGTTCACATTACATGACTTTGACTTATATTTCATCTTGAACACAGGACACACTGACCCAAATCAACTGGAAATCACCGAATCCATGCTACTTGACAAGATTTAGCAATTAGAGTCCGAGTTTTCAGACTTTCATTCTTTTATTGCTTTAAAGGGCTTTTCAGCTCCTGAATAGCCGTTTTCAGTGCATTTACAATGTTTTGCATTGTACAAAGTGATTACATGAATTTGACTTAGATTTCAGTCTAAAACAGGCCACACTGACTCAAATCAACTGGAAGTCACCGAATCCATGCTACTTGACAAGATTTAGCCATTAGATTCCGAGTTTTCAGACTTTCATTCTTTTATTTTTTTGCTACTTGACAAGATTTATCCATTAGAGTCCGAGTTTTGAGACTTTCATTCTTTTATTGCTTTAAAGTGCTTTTCAGCTCCTGAATAGCTGTTTTCAATGCATTTACAATGTTTGGCAATGTACTAGATCACATTACATGACTTTGACTTCAGCTTGAAAACAGGCCACACTGACTCAAATCAACTGGAAATCACCGAATCCATGCTACTTGACAAGATTTAGCCATTAGATTCAGAGTTTTCAGACTTTCATTCTTTTATTTTTTTGCTACTTGACAAGATTTATCCATTAGAGTCCGAGTTTTGAGACTTTCATTCTTTTATTGCTTTAAAGTGCTTTTCAGCTCCTGAATAGCAATTTTCAATGCATTTACAATGTTTGGCATTGTACTAGTTCACATTACATGACTTTGACTTATATTTCATCTTGAACACAGGACACACTGACCCAAATCAACTGGAAATCACCGAATCCATGCTACTTGACAAGATTTAGCAATTAGAGTCCGAGTTTTCAGACTTTCATTCTTTTATTGCTTTAAAGGGCTTTTCAGCTCCTGAATAGCCGTTTTCAGTGCATTTACAATGTTTTGCATTGTACAAAGTGATTACATGAATTTGACTTAGATTTCAGTCTAAAACAGGCCACACTGACTCAAATCAACTGGAAGTCACCGAATCCATGCTACTTGACAAGATTTAGCCATTAAATTCCGAGTTTTCAGACTTTCATTCTTTTATTTTTTTGCTACTTGACAAGATTTATCCATTAGAGTCCGAGTTTTGAGACTTTCATTCTTTTATTGCTTTAAAGTGCTTTTCAGCTCCTGAATAGCTGTTTTCAATGCATTTACAATGTTTGGCAATGTACTAGATCACATTACATGACTTTGACTTCAGCTTGAAAACAGGCCACACTGACTCAAATCAACTGGAAATCACCGAATCCATGCTACTTGACAAGATTTAGCCATTAGAATCCAAGTTTTGAGTCTCATTCTTTTATTGCTTTAAAGTGCTTTTCAGCTCCTGAATAGCCGTTTTCAATGCATTTACAATGTTTGGCAATGGACTAGATCACATTACATGACTTTGACTTCAGCTTGAAAACAGGACACACTGACTCAAATCAACTGGAAGTCACCGAATCCATGCTACTTGACAAGATTTAGCCATTAGATTCCGATTTTCAGACTTTCATTCTTTTATTGCTTTAAAGGGCTTTTCAGATCCTGAATAGCCGTTCTCGATGCATTTACAATGTTTGGCATTGTACTAGTTCACATTACATGACTTTGACTTAGATTTCAGCTTGAAAACAGGACACACTGACTCAAATCAACTGGAAATCACCGAATCCATGCTACCTGACAAGATTTAGCCATTAGATTCCGAGTTTTCAGACTTTCATTCTTTTATTGCTTTAAAGGGCTTTTCAGCTCCGGAATAGCCGTTTTCAAAGTATTTACAATTTTTGACATTGTACTAGTTCACATTACTTTGACTTAGATTTCAGCTTAAAACAGGACACACTGACTCAAATCAACTGGAAGTCACCGAATCCATGCTACTTGACAAGATTTAGCCATTAGATTCCGAGTTTTCAGACTTTCATTCTTTTATTGCTTTAAAGGGCTTTTCAGATCCTGAATAGCCGTTCTCGATGCATTTACAATGTTTGGCATTGTACTAGTTCACATTACATGACTTTGTCTTAGATTTCAGCTTGAAAACAGGACACAATGACTCAAATCAACTGGAAATCACCGAATCCATGCTACTTGACAAGATTTAGCCATTAGATTCCGAGTTTTGAGACTTTCATTCTATTATTGCTTTAAAGTGCTTTTCAGCTCCTGAATAGCCGTTCTCGATGCATTTACAATGTTTGGCATTGTACTAGTTCACATCACTTTGACTTAGATTTCAGTCTAAAACAGGGCACACTGACTCAAATCAACTGGAAATCACCGAATCCATGCTACTTGACAAGATTTAGCCATTAGATTCCGAGTTTTCAGACTTTCATTCTTTTATTGCTTTAAAGTGCTTTTCAGCTCCTCAATAGCCGTTTTCAATGCATTTACAATGTTTGGCAATGTACTAGATCACATTACATGACTTTGACTTCAGCTTGAAAACAGGACACACTGACTCAAATCAACTGCAAATCACCGAATCCATGCTACTTGACAAGATTTAGCCATTAGATTCCAAGTTTTTAGACTCATTCTTTTATTGCTTTAAAGTGCTTTTCAGCTCCTTAACAGCCGTTTTCAATGTATTTACAACGTTTGGCATTGTACTAGTTCACATTACTTTGACTTAGATTTCATCTTGAAAACAGGACGCACTGACTCAAATCAACTGGAAATCACCGAATCCATGCTACTTGACAGGATTTAGCCATTAGAGTCCGAGTTTTGAGACTTTCATTCTTTTATTGCTCTAAAGTGATTTTCAGCAACTGAATAGCAATTTTCAATGCATTTACAATGTTTGGCATTATACTAGTTCACATTACATGACTTTGACTTAGATTTCAGCTTGAACACAGGACACACTGACTCAAATCAACTGGAAATCACCGAATCCATGCTACTTGACAGGATTTAGCCATTAGAGTCCGAGTTTTCAGACTTTCATTCTTTTATTGCTTTAAAGTGCTTTTCAGCTCCTGAATAGCCGTTTTCAATGCATTTACAATGTTTGGCATTGTACTAGATCACATTACATGACTTTGACTTAGATTTCAGCTTGAAAACAGGACACACTGACTCAAATCAACTGGAAGTCACCGAATCCATGCTACTTGACAAGATTTAGCCATTAGATTCAGAGTTTTCAGACTTTCATTATTTTATTGCTTTAAAGTGCTTTTCAGCTCCTGAATAGCCGTTTTCAATGCATTTACAATGTTTGGCATTATACTAGTTCACATTACATGACTTTGACTTAGATTTCAGCTTGAACACAGGCCACACTGACTCAAATCAACTGGAAATCACCGAATTTTTTCTACTTGACAAGATTTAGCCATTAGAGTCCGAGTTTTGAGACTTTCATTCTTTTATTGCTTTAAAGTGCTTTTCAGCTTCTGAATAGCCGTTTTCAATGCATTTACAATGTTTGGCATTGTACTAGATCACATTACAGGACTTTGACTTAGATTTCAGCTTGAACACAGGACACACTGACTCAAATCAACTGGAAATCACAGAATCCATGCTACTTGACAAGATTTAGCAATTAGAGTCCGAGTTTTGAGACTTTCATTCTTTTATTGCTTTAAAGTGCTTTTCAGCTCCTGAATAGCCGTTCTCGATGCATTTACAATGTTTGGCATTGTACTAGTTCACATTACTTTTACTTACATTTCAGCTTGAAAACCGGACGCACTGACTCAAATCAACTGGAAATCACCGAATCCATGCTACTTGACAGGATTTAGCCATTAGAGTCCGAGTTTTGAGACTTTCATTCTTTTATTGCTTTAAAGTGCTTTTCAGCTCCTGAATAGCCGTTTTCAATGCATTTACAATGTTTGGCATTGTACTAGATCACATTACATGACTTTGACTTAGATTTCAGCTTGAAAACAGGACACACTGACTCAAATCAACTGGAAGTCACCGAATCCATGCTACTTGACAAGATTTAGCCATTAGATTCAGAGTTTTCAGACTTTCATTATTTTATTGCTTTAAAGTGCTTTTCAGCTCCTGAATAGCCGTTTTCAATGCATTTACAATGTTTGGCATTGTACTTGTTCACATTACATGACTGTGACTTAGATTTCAGCTTGAAAACAGGCCACACTGACTCAAATCAACTGGAAGTCACCGAATCCATGCTACTTGACAAGATTTAGCCATTAGATTCCGAGTTTTCAGACTTTCATTCTTTTATTGCTTTAAAGGGCTTTTCAGCTCCTTAATAGCCGTTCTCGATGCATTTACAATGTTTGGCATTGTACTAGTTCACATTACATGACTTTGACTTAGATTTCAGCTTGAAAACAGGACACACTGACTCAAATCAACTGGAAATCACCGAATCCATGCTACCTGACAAGATTTAGCCATTAGATTCCGAGTTTTCAGACTTTCATTCTTTTATTGCTTTAAAGGGCTTTTCAGCTCCGGAATAGCCGTTTTCAAAGTATTTACAATTTTTGACATTGTACTAGTTCACATTACTTTGACTTAGATTTCAGCTTAAAACAGGACACACTGACTCAAATCAACTGGAAGTCACCGAATCCATGCTACTTGACAAGATTTAGCCATTAGATTCCGAGTTTTCAGACTTTCATTCTTTTATTGCTTTAAAGGGCTTTTCAGATCCTGAATAGCCGTTCTCGATGCATTTACAATGTTTGGCATTGTACTAGTTCACATTACATGACTTTGTCTTAGATTTCAGCTTGAAAACAGGACACAATGACTCAAATCAACTGGAAATCACCGAATCCATGCTACTTGACAAGATTTAGCCATTAGATTCCGAGTTGAGACTTTCATTCTATATTGCTTTAAAGTGCTTTTCAGCTCCTGAATAGCCGTTCTCGATGCATTTACAATGTTTGGCATTGTACTAGTTCACATCACTTTGACTTAGATTTCAGTCTAAAACAGGGCACACTGACTCAAATCAACTGGAAATCACCGAATCCATGCTACTTGACAAGATTTAGCCATTAGATTCCGAGTTTTCAGACTTTCATTCTTTTATTGCTTTAAAGTGCTTTTCAGCTCCTGAATAGCCGTTTTCAATGCATTTACAATGTTTGGCAATGTACTAGATCACATTACATGACTTTGACTTCAGCTTGAAAACAGGACACACTGACTCAAATCAACTGGAAATCACCGAATCCATGCTACTTGACAAGATTTAGCCATTAGATTCATAGTTTTGAGACTCATTCTTTTATTGCTTTAAAGTGCTTTTCAGCTCCTGAATAGCCGTTCTCAATGCATTTACAATGTTTGGCATTGTACTAGTTCACATTACTTTGACTTAGATTTCATCTTGAAAACAGGACGCACTGACTCAAATCAACTGGAAATCACCGAATCCATGCTACTTGACAGGATTTAGCCATTAGAGTCCGAGTTTTGAGACTTTCATTCTTTTATTGCTCTAAAGTGATTTTCAGCACCTGAATAGCAATTTTCAATGCATTTACAATGTTTGGCATTATACTAGTTCACATTACATGACTTTGACTTAGATTTCAGCTTGAACACAGGCCACACTGACTCAAATCAACTGGAAATCACCGAATTTTTGCTACTTGACAAGATTTAGCCATTAGAGTCCGAGTTTTGAGACTTTCATTCTTTTATTGCTTTAAAGTGCTTTTCAGCTTCTGAATAGCCGTTTTCAATGCATTTACAATGTTTGGCATTGTACTAGATCACATTACAGGACTTTGACTTAGATTTCAGCTTGAAAACAGGACACACTGACTCAAATCAACTGGAAATCACAGAATCCATGCTACTTGACAAGATTTAGCCATTAGAGTCCGAGTTTTGAGACTTTCATTCTTTTATTGCTTTAAAGTGCTTTTCAGCTCCTGAATAGCCGTTTTCAATGCATTTAAAATGTTTCGCATTGTACTAGTTCACATCACTTTGACTAAGATTTCAGTCTAAAACAGGGCACACTGACTCAAATCAACTGGAAATCACCGAATCCATGCTACTTGACAAGATTTAGCCATTAGATTCCGAGTTTTGAGACTTTCATTCTTTTATTGCTTTAAAGTGCTTTTCAGCTCCTGAATAGCCGTTCTCGATGCTTTTACAATGTTTGGCATTGTACTAGTTCACATTACTTTGACTTACATTTCAGCTTGAAAACCGGACGCACTGACTCAAATCAACTGGAAATCACCGAATCCATGCTACTTGACAAGATTTAGCCATTAGAGTCCGAGTTTTGAGACTTTCATTCTTTTATTGCTTTAAAGTGCTTTTCAGCTCCTGAATAGCCGTTTTCAATGCATTTACAATGTTTGGCATTGTACTAGATCACATTACATTACTTTGACTTAGATTTCAGCTTGAACACAGGCCACACTGACTCAAATCAACTGGAAATCACCGAATTTTTGCTACTTGACAAGATTTAGCCATTAGAGTCCAAGTTTTGAGACTTTCATTCTTTTATTGCTTTAAAGTGCTTTTCAGCTCCTGAATAGCCGTTTTCAATGCATTTACAATGTTTGGCATTGTACTAGTTCACATCACTTTGACTTAGATTTCAGTCTGAAACAGGGCACACTGACTCAAATCAACTGGAAATCACCGAATCCATGCTACTTGACAAGATTTAGCAATTAGAGTCCGAGTTTTCAGACTTTCATTCTTTTATTGCTTTAAAGGGCTTTTCAGCTCCTGAATAGCCGTTTTCAGTGCATTTACAATGTTTTGCATTGTACCAAGTGCTCACATTACATGAATTTGACTTAGATTTCAGTCTAAAACAGGCCACACTGACTCAAATCAACTGGAAGTCACCGAATCCATGCTACTTGACAAGATTTAGCCATTAGATTCCGAGTTTTCAGACTTTCATTCTTTTATTGCTTTAAAGTGCTTTTCAGCTCCTGAATAGCCGTTCTCGATGCATTTACAATGTTTGGCATTGTACTAGTTCACATTACATGACTTTGACTTAGATTTCAGCTTGAAAACAGGCCACACTGACTCAAATCAACTGGAAATCACCGAATTTTTGCTACTTGACAAGATTTAGCCATTAGAGTCCGAGTTTTGAGACTTTCATTCTTTTATTGCTTTAAAGTGCTTTTCAGCTCCTGAATAGCCGTTTTCAATGCATTTACAATGTTTGGCAATGTACTAGATCACATTACATGACTTTGACTTCAGCTTGAAAACAGGACACACTGACTCAAATCAACTGGAAGTCACCGAATCCATGCTACTTGACAAGATTTAGCCATTAGATTCAGAGTTTTCAGACTTTCATTCTATATTGCTTTAAAGTGCTTTTCAGCTCCTGAATAGCCGTTTTCAATGCATTTACAATGTTTGGCATTATACTAGTTCACATTACATGACTTTGAATTAGATTTCAGCTTGAACACAGGCCACACTGACTCAAATCAACTGGAAATCACCGAATTTTTGCTACTTGACAAGATTTAGCCATTAGAGTCCAAGTTTTGAGACTTTCATTCTTTTATTGCTTTAAAGTGCTTTTCAGCTCCTGAATAGACGTTTTCAATGCATTTACAATGTTAGGCATTGTACTAGTTCACATCACTTTGACTTAGATTTCAGTCTGAAACAGGGCACACTGACTCAAATCAACTGGAAATCACCGAATCCATGCTACTTGACAATATTTAGCAATTAGAGTCCGAGTTTTCAGACTTTCATTCTTTTATTGCTTTAAAGGGCTTTTCAGCTCCTGAATAGCCGTTTTCAGTGCAATTACAATGTTTTGCATTGTACCAAGTGCTCACATTACATGAATTTGACTTAGATTTCAGTCTAAAACAGGCCACACTGACTCAAATCAACTGGAAGTCACCGAATCCATGCTACTTGACAAGATTTAGCCATTAGATTCCGAGTTTTCAGACTTTCATTCTTTTATTGCTTTAAAGTGCTTTTCAGCTCCTGAATAGCCGTTCTCGATGCATTTACAATGTTTGGCATTGTACTAGTTCACATTACATGACTTTGACTTAGATTTCAGCTTGAAAACAGGCCACACTGACTCAAATCAACTGGAAATCACCGAATTTTTGCTACTTGACAAGATTTAGCCATTAGAGTCCGAGTTTTCAGACTTTCATTCTTTTATTGCTTTAAAGTGCTTTTCAGCTCCTGAATAGCCGTTTTCAATGCATTTACAATGTTTGGCAATGTACTAGATCACATTACATGACTTTGACTTCAGCTTGAAAACAGGACACACTGACTCAAATCAACTGGAAGTCACCGAATCCATGCTACTTGACAAGATTTAGCCATTAGATTCAGAGTTTTCAGACTTTCATTCTATATTGCTTTAAAGTGCTTTTCAGCTCCTGAATAGCCGTTTTCAATGCATTTACAATGTTTGGCATTATACTAGTTCACATTACATGACTTTGAATTAGATTTCAGCTTGAACACAGGCCACACTGACTCAAATCAACTGGAAATCACCGAATTTTTGCTACTTGACAAGATTTAGCCATTAGAGTCCGAGTTTTGAGACTTTCATTCTTTTATTGCTTTAAAGTGCTTTTCAGCTCCTGAATAGCCGTTTTCAATGCATTTAAAATGTTTCGCATTGTACTAGTTCACATCACTTTGACTTAGATTTCAGTCTAAAACAGGGCACACTGACTCAAATCAACTGGAAATCACCGAATCCATGCTACTTGACAAGATTTAGCCATTAGATTCCGAGTTTTGAGACTTTCATTCTTTTATTGCTTTAAAGTGCTTTTCAGCTCCTGAATAGCCGTTCTCGATGCATTTACAATGTTTGGCATTGTACTAGTTCACATTACTTTGACTTACATTTCAGCTTGAAAACAGGACGCACTGACTCAAATCAACTGGAAATCACCGAATCCATGCTACTTGACAGGATTTAGCCATTAGAGTCCGAGTTTTGAGACTTTCATTCTTTTATTGCTTTAAAGTGCTTTTCAGCTCCTGAATAGCTGTTTTCAATGCATTTACAATGTTTGGCATTATACTAGTTCACATTACATGACTTTGACTTAGATTTCAGCTTGAACACAGGACGCACTGACTCAAATCAACTGGAAATCACCGAATCCATGCTACTTGACAGGATTTAGCCATTAGAGTCCGAGTTTTGAGACTTTCATTCTTTTATTGCTTTAAAGTGCTTTTCAGCTCCTGAATAGCAATTTTCAATGCATTTACAATGTTTGGCATTGTACTAGTTCACATTACATGACTTTGACTTAGATTTCAGTCTGAACACAGGACACACTGACCCAAATCAACTGGAAATCACCGAATCCATGCTACTTGACAAGATTTAGCAATTAGAGTCCGAGTTTTCAGACTTTCATTCTTTTATTGCTTTAAAGGGCTTTTCAGCTCCTGAATAGCCGTTTTCAGTGCATTTACAATGTTTTGCATTGTACAAAGTGATTACATGAATTTGACTTAGATTTCAGTCTAAAACAGGCCACACTGACTCAAATCAACTGGAAGTCACCGAATCCATGCTACTTGACAAGATTTAGCCATTAAATTCCGAGTTTTCAGACTTTCATTCTTTTATTTTTTTGCTACTTGACAAGATTTATCCATTAGAGTCCGAGTTTTGAGACTTTCATTCTTTTATTGCTTTAAAGTGCTTTTCAGCTCCTGAATAGCAATTTTCAATGCATTTACAATGTTTGGCATTGTACTAGTTCACATTACATGACTTTGACTTAGATTTCATCTTGAACACAGGACACACTGACCCAAATCAACTGGAAATCACCGAATCCATGCTACTTGACAAGATTTAGCAATTAGAGTCCGAGTTTTCAGACTTTCATTCTTTTATTGCTTTAAAGGGCTTTTCAGCTCCTGAATAGCCGTTTTCAGTGCATTTACAATGTTTTGCATTGTACAAAGTGATTACATGAATTTGACTTAGATTTCAGTCTAAAACAGGCCACACTGACTCAAATCAACTGGAAGTCACCGAATCCATGCTACTTGACAAGATTTAGCCATTAGATTCCGAGTTTTCAGACTTTCATTCTTTTATTTTTTTGCTACTTGACAAGATTTATCCATTAGAGTCCGAGTTTTGAGACTTTCATTCTTTTATTGCTTTAAAGTGCTTTTCAGCTCCTGAATAGCTGTTTTCAATGCATTTACAATGTTTGGCAATGTACTAGATCACATTACATGACTTTGACTTCAGCTTGAAAACAGGCCACACTGACTCAAATCAACTGGAAATCACCGAATCCATGCTACTTGACAAGATTTAGCCATTAGAATCCAAGTTTTGAGTCTCATTCTTTTATTGCTTTAAAGTGCTTTTCAGCTCCTGAATAGCCGTTTTCAATGCATTTACAATGTTTGGCAATGGACTAGATCACATTACATGACTTTGACTTCAGCTTGAAAACAGGACACACTGACTCAAATCAACTGGAAGTCACCGAATCCATGCTACTTGACAAGATTTAGCCATTAGATTCCGATTTTCAGACTTTCATTCTTTTATTGCTTTAAAGGGCTTTTCAGATCCTGAATAGCCGTTTTCAATGCATTTAAAATGTTTCGCATTGTACTAGTTCACATCACTTTGACTTAGATTTCAGTCTAAAACAGGGCACACTGACTCAAATCAACTGGAAATCACCGAATCCATGCTACTTGACAAGATTTAGCCATTAGATTCCGAGTTTTGAGACTTTCATTCTTTTATTGCTTTAAAGTGCTTTTCAGCTCCTGAATAGCCGTTCTCGATGCATTTACAATGTTTGGCATTGTACTAGTTCACATTACTTTGACTTACATTTCAGCTTGAAAACAGGACGCACTGACTCAAATCAACTGGAAATCACCGAATCCATGCTACTTGACAGGATTTAGCCATTAGAGTCCGAGTTTTGAGACTTTCATTCTTTTATTGCTTTAAAGTGCTTTTCAGCTCCTGAATAGCCGTTTTCAATGCATTTACAATGTTTGGCATTATACTAGTTCACATTACATGACTTTGACTTAGATTTCAGCTTGAACACAGGACGCACTGACTCAAATCAACTGGAAATCACCGAATCCATGCTACTTGACAGGATTTAGCCATTAGAGTCCGAGTTTTGAGACTTTCATTCTTTTATTGCTTTAAAGTGCTTTTCAGCTCCTGAATAGCAATTTTCAATGCATTTACAATGTTTGGCATTGTACTAGTTCACATTACATGACTTTGACTTAGATTTCAGTCTGAACACAGGACACACTGACCCAAATCAACTGGAAATCACCGAATCCATGCTACTTGACAAGATTTAGCAATTAGAGTCCGAGTTTTCAGACTTTCATTCTTTTATTGCTTTAAAGGGCTTTTCAGCTCCTGAATAGCCGTTTTCAGTGCATTTACAATGTTTTGCATTGTACAAAGTGATTACATGAATTTGACTTAGATTTCAGTCTAAAACAGGCCACACTGACTCAAATCAACTGGAAGTCACCGAATCCATGCTACTTGACAAGATTTAGCCATTAAATTCCGAGTTTTCAGACTTTCATTCTTTTATTTTTTTGCTACTTGACAAGATTTATCCATTAGAGTCCGAGTTTTGAGACTTTCATTCTTTTATTGCTTTAAAGTGCTTTTCAGCTCCTGAATAGCAATTTTCAATGCATTTACAATGTTTGGCATTGTACTAGTTCACATTACATGACTTTGACTTAGATTTCATCTTGAACACAGGACACACTGACCCAAATCAACTGGAAATCACCGAATCCATGCTACTTGACAAGATTTAGCAATTAGAGTCCGAGTTTTCAGACTTTCATTCTTTTATTGCTTTAAAGGGCTTTTCAGCTCCTGAATAGCCGTTTTCAGTGCATTTACAATGTTTTGCATTGTACAAAGTGATTACATGAATTTGACTTAGATTTCAGTCTAAAACAGGCCACACTGACTCAAATCAACTGGAAGTCACCGAATCCATGCTACTTGACAAGATTTAGCCATTAGATTCCGAGTTTTCAGACTTTCATTCTTTTATTTTTTTGCTACTTGACAAGATTTATCCATTAGAGTCCGAGTTTTGAGACTTTCATTCTTTTATTGCTTTAAAGTGCTTTTCAGCTCCTGAATAGCTGTTTTCAATGCATTTACAATGTTTGGCAATGTACTAGATCACATTACATGACTTTGACTTCAGCTTGAAAACAGGCCACACTGACTCAAATCAACTGGAAATCACCGAATCCATGCTACTTGACAAGATTTAGCCATTAGAATCCAAGTTTTGAGTCTCATTCTTTTATTGCTTTAAAGTGCTTTTCAGCTCCTGAATAGCCGTTTTCAATGCATTTACAATGTTTGGCAATGGACTAGATCACATTACATGACTTTGACTTCAGCTTGAAAACAGGACACACTGACTCAAATCAACTGGAAGTCACCGAATCCATGCTACTTGACAAGATTTAGCCATTAGATTCCGATTTTCAGACTTTCATTCTTTTATTGCTTTAAAGGGCTTTTCAGATCCTGAATAGCCGTTTTCAATGCATTTAAAATGTTTCGCATTGTACTAGTTCACATCACTTTGACTTAGATTTCAGTCTAAAACAGGGCACACTGACTCAAATCAACTGGAAATCACCGAATCCATGCTACTTGACAAGATTTAGCCATTAGATTCCGAGTTTTGAGACTTTCATTCTTTTATTGCTTTAAAGTGCTTTTCAGCTCCTGAATAGCCGTTCTCGATGCATTTACAATGTTTGGCATTGTACTAGTTCACATTACTTTGACTTACATTTCAGCTTGAAAACAGGACGCACTGACTCAAATCAACTGGAAATCACCGAATCCATGCTACTTGACAGGATTTAGCCATTAGAGTCCGAGTTTTGAGACTTTCATTCTTTTATTGCTTTAAAGTGCTTTTCAGCTCCTGAATAGCAATTTTCAATGCATTTACAATGTTTGGCATTGTACTAGTTCACATTACATGACTTTGACTTAGATTTCAGTCTGAACACAGGACACACTGACCCAAATCAACTGGAAATCACCGAATCCATGCTACTTGACAAGATTTAGCAATTAGAGTCCGAGTTTTCAGACTTTCATTCTTTTATTGCTTTAAAGGGCTTTTCAGCTCCTGAATAGCCGTTTTCAGTGCATTTACAATGTTTTGCATTGTACAAAGTGATTACATGAATTTGACTTAGATTTCAGTCTAAAACAGGCCACACTGACTCAAATCAACTGGAAGTCACCGAATCCATGCTACTTGACAAGATTTAGCCATTAAATTCCGAGTTTTCAGACTTTCATTCTTTTATTTTTTTGCTACTTGACAAGATTTATCCATTAGAGTCCGAGTTTTGAGACTTTCATTCTTTTATTGCTTTAAAGTGCTTTTCAGCTCCTGAATAGCAATTTTCAATGCATTTACAATGTTTGGCATTGTACTAGTTCACATTACATGACTTTGACTTAGATTTCATCTTGAACACAGGACACACTGACCCAAATCAACTGGAAATCACCGAATCCATGCTACTTGACAAGATTTAGCAATTAGAGTCCGAGTTTTCAGACTTTCATTCTTTTATTGCTTTAAAGGGCTTTTCAGCTCCTGAATAGCCGTTTTCAGTGCATTTACAATGTTTTGCATTGTACAAAGTGATTACATGAATTTGACTTAGATTTCAGTCTAAAACAGGCCACACTGACTCAAATCAACTGGAAGTCACCGAATCCATGCTACTTGACAAGATTTAGCCATTAGATTCCGAGTTTTCAGACTTTCATTCTTTTATTTTTTTGCTACTTGACAAGATTTATCCATTAGAGTCCGAGTTTTGAGACTTTCATTCTTTTATTGCTTTAAAGTGCTTTTCAGCTCCTGAATAGCTGTTTTCAATGCATTTACAATGTTTGGCAATGTACTAGATCACATTACATGACTTTGACTTCAGCTTGAAAACAGGCCACACTGACTCAAATCAACTGGAAATCACCGAATCCATGCTACTTGACAAGATTTAGCCATTAGAATCCAAGTTTTGAGTCTCATTCTTTTATTGCTTTAAAGTGCTTTTCAGCTCCTGAATAGCCGTTTTCAATGCATTTACAATGTTTGGCAATGGACTAGATCACATTACATGACTTTGACTTCAGCTTGAAAACAGGACACACTGACTCAAATCAACTGGAAGTCACCGAATCCATGCTACTTGACAAGATTTAGCCATTAGATTCCGATTTTCAGACTTTCATTCTTTTATTGCTTTAAAGGGCTTTTCAGATCCTGAATAGCCGTTTTCAATGCATTTAAAATGTTTCGCATTGTACTAGTTCACATCACTTTGACTTAGATTTCAGTCTAAAACAGGGCACACTGACTCAAATCAACTGGAAATCACCGAATCCATGCTACTTGACAAGATTTAGCCATTAGATTCCGAGTTTTGAGACTTTCATTCTTTTATTGCTTTAAAGTGCTTTTCAGCTCCTGAATAGCCGTTCTCGATGCATTTACAATGTTTGGCATTGTACTAGTTCACATTACTTTGACTTACATTTCAGCTTGAAAACAGGACGCACTGACTCAAATCAACTGGAAATCACCGAATCCATGCTACTTGACAGGATTTAGCCATTAGAGTCCGAGTTTTGAGACTTTCATTCTTTTATTGCTTTAAAGTGCTTTTCAGCTCCTGAATAGCCGTTTTCAATGCATTTACAATGTTTGGCATTATACTAGTTCACATTACATGACTTTGACTTAGATTTCAGCTTGAACACAGGACGCACTGACTCAAATCAACTGGAAATCACCGAATCCATGCTACTTGACAGGATTTAGCCATTAGAGTCCGAGTTTTGAGACTTTCATTCTTTTATTGCTTTAAAGTGCTTTTCAGCTCCTGAATAGCAATTTTCAATGCATTTACAATGTTTGGCATTGTACTAGTTCACATTACATGACTTTGACTTAGATTTCAGTCTGAACACAGGACACACTGACCCAAATCAACTGGAAATCACCGAATCCATGCTACTTGACAAGATTTAGCAATTAGAGTCCGAGTTTTCAGACTTTCATTCTTTTATTGCTTTAAAGGGCTTTTCAGCTCCTGAATAGCCGTTTTCAGTGCATTTACAATGTTTTGCATTGTACAAAGTGATTACATGAATTTGACTTAGATTTCAGTCTAAAACAGGCCACACTGACTCAAATCAACTGGAAGTCACCGAATCCATGCTACTTGACAAGATTTAGCCATTAAATTCCGAGTTTTCAGACTTTCATTCTTTTATTTTTTTGCTACTTGACAAGATTTATCCATTAGAGTCCGAGTTTTGAGACTTTCATTCTTTTATTGCTTTAAAGTGCTTTTCAGCTCCTGAATAGCAATTTTCAATGCATTTACAATGTTTGGCATTGTACTAGTTCACATTACATGACTTTGACTTAGATTTCATCTTGAACACAGGACACACTGACCCAAATCAACTGGAAATCACCGAATCCATGCTACTTGACAAGATTTAGCAATTAGAGTCCGAGTTTTCAGACTTTCATTCTTTTATTGCTTTAAAGGGCTTTTCAGCTCCTGAATAGCCGTTTTCAGTGCATTTACAATGTTTTGCATTGTACAAAGTGATTACATGAATTTGACTTAGATTTCAGTCTAAAACAGGCCACACTGACTCAAATCAACTGGAAGTCACCGAATCCATGCTACTTGACAAGATTTAGCCATTAGATTCCGAGTTTTCAGACTTTCATTCTTTTATTTTTTTGCTACTTGACAAGATTTATCCATTAGAGTCCGAGTTTTGAGACTTTCATTCTTTTATTGCTTTAAAGTGCTTTTCAGCTCCTGAATAGCTGTTTTCAATGCATTTACAATGTTTGGCAATGTACTAGATCACATTACATGACTTTGACTTCAGCTTGAAAACAGGCCACACTGACTCAAATCAACTGGAAATCACCGAATCCATGCTACTTGACAAGATTTAGCCATTAGAATCCAAGTTTTGAGTCTCATTCTTTTATTGCTTTAAAGTGCTTTTCAGCTCCTGAATAGCCGTTTTCAATGCATTTACAATGTTTGGCAATGGACTAGATCACATTACATGACTTTGACTTCAGCTTGAAAACAGGACACACTGACTCAAATCAACTGGAAGTCACCGAATCCATGCTACTTGACAAGATTTAGCCATTAGATTCCGATTTTCAGACTTTCATTCTTTTATTGCTTTAAAGGGCTTTTCAGATCCTGAATAGCCGTTTTCAATGCATTTAAAATGTTTCGCATTGTACTAGTTCACATCACTTTGACTTAGATTTCAGTCTAAAACAGGGCACACTGACTCAAATCAACTGGAAATCACCGAATCCATGCTACTTGACAAGATTTAGCCATTAGATTCCGAGTTTTGAGACTTTCATTCTTTTATTGCTTTAAAGTGCTTTTCAGCTCCTGAATAGCCGTTCTCGATGCATTTACAATGTTTGGCATTGTACTAGTTCACATTACTTTGACTTACATTTCAGCTTGAAAACAGGACGCACTGACTCAAATCAACTGGAAATCACCGAATCCATGCTACTTGACAGGATTTAGCCATTAGAGTCCGAGTTTTGAGACTTTCATTCTTTTATTGCTTTAAAGTGCTTTTCAGCTCCTGAATAGCCGTTTTCAATGCATTTACAATGTTTGGCATTATACTAGTTCACATTACATGACTTTGACTTAGATTTCAGCTTGAACACAGGACGCACTGACTCAAATCAACTGGAAATCACCGAATCCATGCTACTTGACAGGATTTAGCCATTAGAGTCCGAGTTTTGAGACTTTCATTCTTTTATTGCTTTAAAGTGCTTTTCAGCTCCTGAATAGCAATTTTCAATGCATTTACAATGTTTGGCATTGTACTAGTTCACATTACATGACTTTGACTTAGATTTCAGTCTGAACACAGGACACACTGACCCAAATCAACTGGAAATCACCGAATCCATTCTACTTGACAAGATTTAGCAATTAGAGTCCGAGTTTTCAGACTTTCATTCTTTTATTGCTTTAAAGGGCTTTTCAGCTCCTGAATAGCCGTTTTCAGTGCATTTACAATGTTTTGCATTGTACAAAGTGATTACATGAATTTGACTTAGATTTCAGTCTAAAACAGGCCACACTGACTCAAATCAACTGGAAGTCACCGAATCCATGCTACTTGACAAGATTTAGCCATTAAATTCCGAGTTTTCAGACTTTCATTCTTTTATTTTTTTGCTACTTGACAAGATTTATCCATTAGAGTCCGAGTTTTGAGACTTTCATTCTTTTATTGCTTTAAAGTGCTTTTCAGCTCCTGAATAGCAATTTTCAATGCATTTACAATGTTTGGCATTGTACTAGTTCACATTACATGACTTTGACTTAGATTTCATCTTGAACACAGGACACACTGACCCAAATCAACTGGAAATCACCGAATCCATGCTACTTGACAAGATTTAGCAATTAGAGTCCGAGTTTTCAGACTTTCATTCTTTTATTGCTTTAAAGGGCTTTTCAGCTCCTGAATAGCCGTTTTCAGTGCATTTACAATGTTTTGCATTGTACAAAGTGATTACATGAATTTGACTTAGATTTCAGTCTAAAACAGGCCACACTGACTCAAATCAACTGGAAGTCACCGAATCCATGCTACTTGACAAGATTTAGCCATTAGATTCCGAGTTTTCAGACTTTCATTCTTTTATTTTTTTGCTACTTGACAAGATTTATCCATTAGAGTCCGAGTTTTGAGACTTTCATTCTTTTATTGCTTTAAAGTGCTTTTCAGCTCCTGAATAGCTGTTTTCAATGCATTTACAATGTTTGGCAATGTACTAGATCACATTACATGACTTTGACTTCAGCTTGAAAACAGGCCACACTGACTCAAATCAACTGGAAATCACCGAATCCATGCTACTTGACAAGATTTAGCCATTAGAATCCAAGTTTTGAGTCTCATTCTTTTATTGCTTTAAAGTGCTTTTCAGCTCCTGAATAGCCGTTTTCAATGCATTTACAATGTTTGGCAATGGACTAGATCACATTACATGACTTTGACTTCAGCTTGAAAACAGGACACACTGACTCAAATCAACTGGAAGTCACCGAATCCATGCTACTTGACAAGATTTAGCCATTAGATTCCGATTTTCAGACTTTCATTCTTTTATTGCTTTAAAGGGCTTTTCAGATCCTGAATAGCAATTTTCAATGCATTTACAATGTTTGGCATTGTACTAGTTCACATTACATGACTTTGACTTAGATTTCATCTTGAACACAGGACACACTGACCCAAATCAACTGGAAATCACCGAATCCATGCTACTTGACAAGATTTAGCAATTAGAGTCCGAGTTTTCAGACTTTCATTCTTTTATTGCTTTAAAGGGCTTTTCAGCTCCTGAATAGCCGTTTTCAGTGCATTTACAATGTTTTGCATTGTACAAAGTGATTACATGAATTTGACTTAGATTTCAGTCTAAAACAGGCCACACTGACTCAAATCAACTGGAAGTCACCGAATCCATGCTACTTGACAAGATTTAGCCATTAGATTCCGAGTTTTCAGACTTTCATTCTTTTATTTTTTTGCTACTTGACAAGATTTATCCATTAGAGTCCGAGTTTTGAGACTTTCATTCTTTTATTGCTTTAAAGTGCTTTTCAGCTCCTGAATAGCTGTTTTCAATGCATTTACAATGTTTGGCAATGTACTAGATCACATTACATGACTTTGACTTCAGCTTGAAAACAGGCCACACTGACTCAAATCAACTGGAAATCACCGAATCCATGCTACTTGACAAGATTTAGCCATTAGAATCCAAGTTTTGAGTCTCATTCTTTTATTGCTTTAAAGTGCTTTTCAGCTCCTGAATAGCCGTTTTCAATGCATTTACAATGTTTGGCAATGGACTAGATCACATTACATGACTTTGACTTCAGCTTGAAAACAGGACACACTGACTCAAATCAACTGGAAGTCACCGAATCCATGCTACTTGACAAGATTTAGCCATTAGATTCCGATTTTCAGACTTTCATTCTTTTATTGCTTTAAAGGGCTTTTCAGATCCTGAATAGCCGTTCTCGATGCATTTACAATGTTTGGCATTGTACTAGTTCACATTACATGACTTTGACTTAGATTTCAGCTTGAAAACAGGACACACTGACTCAAATCAACTGGAAATCACCGAATCCATGCTACCTGACAAGATTTAGCCATTAGATTCCGAGTTTTCAGACTTTCATTCTTTTATTGCTTTAAAGGGCTTTTCAGCTCCGGAATAGCCGTTTTCAAAGTATTTACAATTTTTGACATTGTACTAGTTCACATTACTTTGACTTAGATTTCAGCTTAAAACAGGACACACTGACTCAAATCAACTGGAAGTCACCGAATCCATGCTACTTGACAAGATTTAGCCATTAGATTCCGAGTTTTCAGACTTTCATTCTTTTATTGCTTTAAAGGGCTTTTCAGATCCTGAATAGCCGTTCTCGATGCATTTACAATGTTTGGCATTGTACTAGTTCACATTACATGACTTTGTCTTAGATTTCAGCTTGAAAACAGGACACAATGACTCAAATCAACTGGAAATCACCGAATCCATGCTACTTGACAAGATTTAGCCATTAGATTCCGAGTTTTGAGACTTTCATTCTATTATTGCTTTAAAGTGCTTTTCAGCTCCTGAATAGCCGTTCTCGATGCATTTACAATGTTTGGCATTGTACTAGTTCACATCACTTTGACTTAGATTTCAGTCTAAAACAGGGCACACTGACTCAAATCAACTGGAAATCACCGAATCCATGCTACTTGACAAGATTTAGCCATTAGATTCCGAGTTTTCAGACTTTCATTCTTTTATTGCTTTAAAGTGCTTTTCAGCTCCTCAATAGCCGTTTTCAATGCATTTACAATGTTTGGCAATGTACTAGATCACATTACATGACTTTGACTTCAGCTTGAAAACAGGACACACTGACTCAAATCAACTGCAAATCACCGAATCCATGCTACTTGACAACATTTAGCCATTAGATTCCAAGTTTTTAGACTCATTCTTTTATTGCTTTAAAGTGCTTTTCAGCTCCTTAACAGCCGTTTTCAATGTATTTACAACGTTTGGCATTGTACTAGTTCACATTACTTTGACTTAGATTTGCCTAAAACAGGCCACACTGACTCAAATCAACTGGAAGTCACCGAATCCATGCTACTTGACAAGATTTAGCCATTAGATTCCGATTTTCAGACTTTCATTCTTTTATTGCTTTAAAGGGCTTTTCAGATCCTGAATAGCCGTTCTCGATGCATTTACAATGTTTGGCATTGTACTAGTTCACATTACATGACTTTGACTTAGATTTCAGCTTGAAAACAGGACACACTGACTCAAATCAACTGGAAATCACCGAATCCATGCTACCTGACAAGATTTAGCCATTAGATTCCGAGTTTTCAGACTTTCATTCTTTTATTGCTTTAAAGGGCTTTTCAGCTCCGGAATAGCCGTTTTCAAAGTATTTACAATTTTTGACATTGTACTAGTTCACATTACTTTGACTTAGATTTCAGCTTAAAACAGGACACACTGACTCAAATCAACTGGAAGTCACCGAATCCATGCTACTTGACAAGATTTAGCCATTAGATTCCGAGTTTTCAGACTTTCATTCTTTTATTGCTTTAAAGGGCTTTTCAGATCCTGAATAGCCGTTCTCGATGCATTTACAATGTTTGGCATTGTACTAGTTCACATTACATGACTTTGTCTTAGATTTCAGCTTGAAAACAGGACACAATGACTCAAATCAACTGGAAATCACCGAATCCATGCTACTTGACAAGATTTAGCCATTAGATTCCGAGTTTTGAGACTTTCATTCTATTATTGCTTTAAAGTGCTTTTCAGCTCCTGAATAGCCGTTCTCGATGCATTTACAATGTTTGGCATTGTACTAGTTCACATCACTTTGACTTAGATTTCAGTCTAAAACAGGGCACACTGACTCAAATCAACTGGAAATCACCGAATCCATGCTACTTGACAAGATTTAGCCATTAGATTCCGAGTTTTCAGACTTTCATTCTTTTATTGCTTTAAAGTGCTTTTCAGCTCCTCAATAGCCGTTTTCAATGCATTTACAATGTTTGGCAATGTACTAGATCACATTACATGACTTTGACTTCAGCTTGAAAACAGGACACACTGACTCAAATCAACTGCAAATCACCGAATCCATGCTACTTGACAAGATTTAGCCATTAGATTCCAAGTTTTTAGACTCATTCTTTTATTGCTTTAAAGTGCTTTTCAGCTCCTTAACAGCCGTTTTCAATGTATTTACAACGTTTGGCATTGTACTAGTTCACATTACTTTGACTTAGATTTGCCTAAAACAGGCCACACTGACTCAAATCAACTGGAAATCACCGAATCCATGCTACTTGACAAGATTTAGCCATTAGATTCCAAGTTTTGAGACTCATTCTTTTATTGCTTTAAAGTGCTTTTCAGCTTCTGAATAGCCGTTTTCAATGCATTTACAATGTTTGGCATTGTACTTGTTCACATTACATGACTTTGACTTAGATTTCAGCTTGAACACAGGCCACACTGACTCAAATCAACTGGAAATCACCGAATTTTTGCTACTTGACAAGATTTTAGCCATTAGAGTCCGAGTTTTGAGACTTTCATTCTTTTATTGCTTTAAAGTGCTTTTCAGCTCCCGAACAGCCGTTTTCAATGCATTTACAATGTTTTGCATTGTGCTAGTTCACATTACATGACTTTGACTTAGATTTCAGCTTGAACACAGGCCACACTGACTCAAATCAACTGGAAATCACCGAATTTTTGCTACTTGACAAGATTTAGCCATTAGAGTCCAAGTTTTGAGACTTTCATTCTTTTATTGCTTTAAAGTGCTTTTCAGATCCTGAATAGCCATTTTCAATGCATTTACAATGTTTGGCATTGTACTAGATCACATTACAGGACTTTGACTTAGATTTCAGCTTGAAAACAGGACACACTGACTCAAATCAACTGGAAATCACCGAATCCATGCTACTTGACAAGATTTAGCAATTAGAGTCCGAGTTTTCAGACTTTCATTCTTTTATTGCTTTAAAGTGCTTTTCAGCTCCTGAATAGCCGTTTTCAATGCATTTACAATGTTTGGCATTGTACTAGTTCACATCACTTTGACTTAGATTTCAGTCTGAAACAGGGCACACTGACTCAAATCAACTGGAAATCACCGAATCCATGCTACTTGACAAGATTTAGCAATTAGAGTCCGAGTTTTCAGACTTTCATTCTTTTATTGCTTTAAAGGGCTTTTCAGCTCCTGAATAGCCGTTTTCAGTGCATTTACAATGTTTTGCATTGTACCAAGTGCTCACATTACATGAATTTGACTTAGATTTCAGTCTAAAACAGGCCACACTGACTCAAATCAACTGGAAGTCACCGAATCCATGCTACTTGACAAGATTTAGCCATTAGATTCCGAGTTTTCAGACTTTCATTCTTTTATTGCTTTAAAGTGCTTTTCAGCTCCTGAATAGCCGTTCTCGATGCATTTACAATGTTTGGCATTGTACTAGTTCACATTACATGACTTTGACTTAGATTTCAGCTTGAAAACAGGCCACACTGACTCAAATCAACTGGAAATCACCGAATTTTTGCTACTTGACAAGATTTAGCCATTAGAGTCCGAGTTTTGAGACTTTCATTCTTTTATTGCTTTAAAGTGCTTTTCAGCTCCTGAATAGCCGTTTTCAATGCATTTACAATGTTTGGCAATGTACTAGATCACATTACATGACTTTGACTTCAGCTTGAAAACAGGACACACTGACTCAAATCAACTGGAAATCACTGAATCCATGCTACTTGACAGGATTTAGCCATTAGAGTCCGAGTTTTGAGACTTTCATTCTTTTATTGCTTTAAAGTGCTTTTCAGCTCCTGAATAGCCGTTCTCAATGCATTTACAATGTTTGGCATTGTACTAGTTCACATTACATGACTTTGTATTAGATTTCAGCTTGAAAACAGGCCACACTGACTCAAATCAACTGGAAGTCACCGAATCCATGCTACTTGACAAGATTTAGCCATTAGATTCCGAGTTTTCAGACTTTCATTCTTTTATTGCTTTAAAGGGCTTTTCAGCTCCTTAATAGCCGTTCTCGATGCATTTACAATGTTTGGCATTGTACTAGTTCACATTACATGACTTTGACTTAGATTTCAGCTTGAAAACAGAACACACTGACTCAAATCAACTGGAAATCACCGAATCCATGCTACCTGACAAGATTTAGCCATTAGATTCCGAGTTTTCAGACTTTCATTCTTTTATTGCTTTAAAGGGCTTTTCAGCTCCGGAATAGCCGTTTTCAAAGTATTTACAATTTTTGACATTGTACTAGTTCACATTACTTTGACTTAGATTTCAGCTTAAAACAGGACACACTGACTCAAATCAACTGGAAGTCACCGAATCCATGCTACTTGACAAGATTTAGCCATTAGATTCCGAGTTTTCAGACTTTCAATCTTTTATTGCTTTAAAGGGCTTTTCAGATCCTGAATAGCCGTTCTCGATGCATTTACAATGTTTGGCATTGTACTAGTTCACATTACATGACTTTGTCTTAGATTTCAGCTTGAAAACAGGACACAATGACTCAAATCAACTGGAAATCACCGAATCCATGCTACTTGACAAGATTTAGCCATTAGATTCCGAGTTTTGAGACTTTCATTCTATTATTGCTTTAAAGTGCTTTTCAGCTCCTGAATAGCCGTTCTCGATGCATTTACAATGTTTGGCATTGTACTAGTTCACATCACTTTGACTTAGATTTCAGTCTAAAACAGGGCACACTGACTCAAATCAACTGGAAATCACCGAATCCATGCTACTTGACAAGATTTAGCCATTAGATTCCGAGTTTTCAGACTTTCATTCTTTTATTGCTTTAAAGTGCTTTTCAGCTCCTCAATAGCCGTTTTCAATGCATTTACAATGTTTGGCAATGTACTAGATCACATTACATGACTTAGACTTCAGCTTGAAAACAGGACACACTGACTCAAATCAATTGCAAATCACCGAATCCATGCTACTTGACAAGATTTAGCCATTAGAGTCCAAGTTTTTAGACTCATTCTTTTATTGCTTTAAAGTGCTTTTCAGCTCCTTAACAGCCGTTTTCAATGTATTTACAACGTTTGGCATTGTACTAGTTCACATTACTTTGACTTAGATTTGCCTAAAACAGGCCACACTGACTCAAATCAACTGGAAATCACCGAATCCATGCTACTTGACAAGATTTAGCCATTAGATTCCAAGTTTTGAGACTCATTCTTTTATTGCTTTAAAGTGCTTTTCAGCTTCTGAATAGCCGTTTTCAATGCATTTACAATGTTTGGCATTGTACTTGTTCACATTACATGACTTTGACTTAGATTTCAGCTTGAACACAGGCCACACTGACTCAAATCAACTGGAAATCACTGAATTTTTGCTACTTGACAAGATTTTAGCCATTAGAGTCCGAGTTTTGAGACTTTCATTCTTTTATTGCTTTAAAGTGCTTTTCAGCTCCCGAACAGCCGTTTTCAATGCATTTACAATGTTTTGCATTGTACTAGTTCACATTACATGACTTTGACTTAGATTTCAGCTTGAACACAGGCCACACTGACTCAAATCAACTGGAAATCACCGAATTTTTGCTACTTGACAAGATTTAGCCATTAGAGTCCAAGTTTTGAGACTTTCATTCTTTTATTGCTTTAAAGGGCTTTTCAGATCCTGAATAGCCATTTTCAATGCATTTACAATGTTTGGCATTGTACTAGTTCACATTACATGACTTTGACTTAGATTTCAGCTTGAACACAGGCCACACTGACTCAAATCAACTGGAAATCACCGAATTGTTGCTACTTGACAAGATTTAGCCATTAGAGTCCAAGTTTTGAGACTTTCATTCTTTTATTGCTTTAAAGTGCTTTTCAGCTCCTGAATAGCCGTTTTCAATGCATTTACAATGTTTGGCATTGTACTAGTTCACATCACTTTGACTTAGATTTCAGTCTGAAACAGGGCACACTGACTCAAATCAACTGGAAATCACCGAATCCATGCTACTTGACAAGATTTAGCAATTAGAGTCCGAGTTTTCAGACTTTCATTCTTTTATTGCTTTAAAGGGCTTTTCAGCTCCTGAATAGCCGTTTTCAGTGCATTTACAATGTTTTGCATTGTACCAAGTGCTCACATTACATGAATTTGACTTAGATTTCAGTCTAAAACAGGCCACACTGACTCAAATCAACTGGAAGTCACCGAATCCATGCTACTTGACAAGATTTAGCCATTAGATTCCGAGTTTTCAGACTTTCATTCTTTTATTGCTTTAAAGTGCTTTTCAGCTCCTGAATAGCCGTTCTCGATGCATTTACAATGTTTGGCATTGTACTAGTTCACATTACATGACTTTGACTTAGATTTCAGCTTGAAAACAGGCCACACTGACTCAAATCAACTGGAAATCACCGAATTTTTGCTACTTGACAAGATTTAGCCATTAGAGTCCGAGTTTTGAGACTTTCATTCTTTTATTGCTTTAAAGTGCTTTTCAGCTCCTGAATAGCCGTTTTCAATGCATTTACAATGTTTGGCAATGTACTAGATCACATTACATGACTTTGACTTCAGCTTGAAAACAGGACACACTGACTCAAATCAACTGGAAATCACCGAATCCATGCTACTTGACAGGATTTAGCCATTAGAGTCCGAGTTTTGAGACTTTCATTCTTTTATTGCTTTAAAGTGCTTTTCAGCTCCTGAATAGCCGTTCTCAATGCATTTACAATGTTTGGCATTGTACTAGTTCACATTACATGACTTTGACTTAGATTTCAGCTTGAAAACAGGCCACACTGACTCAAATCAACTGGAAATCACCGAATCCATGCTACTTGACAAGATTCAGCCATTAGATTCCGAGTTTTCAGACTTTCATTCTTTTATTGCTTTAAAGGGCTTTTCAGCTCCTGAATAGCCGTTCTCGATGCATTTACAATGTTTGGCATTGTACTAGTTCACATTACATGACTTTGTCTTAGATTTCAGCTTGAAAACAGGACACACTGACTCAAATCAACTGGAAATCACCGAATCCATGCTACTTGACAAGATTTAGCCATTAGATTCCGAGTTTTCAGACTTTCATTATTTTATTGCTTTAAAATGCTTTTCAGCTCCTGAATAGCCGTTCTCGATGCATTTACAATGTTTGGCATTGTACTAGTTCACATTACATGACTTTGACTTAGATTTCAGCTTGAAAACAGGCCACACTGACTCAAATCAACTGGAAGTCACCGAATCCATGCTACTTGACAAGATTTAGCCATTAGATTCCGAGTTTTCAGACTTTCATTCTTTTATTGCTTTAAAGGGCTTTTCAGATCCTGAATAGCCGTTCTCGATGCATTTACAATGTTTGGCATTGTACTAGTTCACATTACATGACTTTGTCTTAGATTTCAGCTTGAAAACAGGACACAATGACTCAAATCAACTGGAAATCACCGAATCCATGCTACTTGACAAGATTTAGCCATTAGATTCCGAGTTTTGAGACTTTCATTCTATTATTGCTTTAAAGTGCTTTTCAGCTCCTGAATAGCCGTTCTCGATGCATTTACAATGTTTGGCATTGTACTAGTTCACATCACTTTGACTTAGATTTCAGTCTAAAACAGGGCACACTGACTCAAATCAACTGGAAATCACCGAATCCATGCTACTTGACAAGATTTAGCCATTAGATTCCAAGTTTTTAGACTCATTCTTTTATTGCTTTAAAGTGCTTTTCAGCTCCTTAACAGCCGTTTTCAATGTATTTACAACGTTTGGCATTGTACTAGTTCACATTACTTTGACTTAGATTTGCCTAAAACAGGCCACACTGACTCAAATCAACTGGAAATCACCGAATCCATGCTACTTGACAAGATTTAGCCATTAGATTCCAAGTTTTGAGACTCATTCTTTTATTGCTTTAAAGTGCTTTTCAGCTTCTGAATAGCCGTTTTCAATGCATTTACAATGTTTGGCATTGTACTTGTTCACATTACATGACTTTGACTTAGATTTCAGCTTGAACACAGGCCACACTGACTCAAATCAACTGGAAATCACCGAATTTTTGCTACTTGACAAGATTTTAGCGATTAGAGTCTGAGTTTTGAGACTTTCATTCTATTATTGCTTTAAAGTGCTTTTCAGCTCCTGAATAGCCGTTCTCGATGCATTTACAATGTTTGGCATTGTACTAGTTCACATCACTTTGACTTAGATTTCAGTCTAAAACAGGGCACACTGACTCAAATCAACTGGAAATCACCGAATCCATGCTACTTGACAAGATTTAGCCATTAGATTCCGAGTTTTCAGACTTTCATTCTTTTATTGCTTTAAAGTGCTTTTCAGCTCCTCAATAGCCGTTTTCAATGCATTTACAATGTTTGGCAATGTACTAGATCACATTACATGACTTTGACTTCAGCTTGAAAACAGGACACACTGACTCAAATCAACTGCAAATCACCGAATCCATGCTACTTGACAAGATTTAGCCATTAGAGTCCAAGTTTTTAGACTCATTCTTTTATTGCTTTAAAGTGCTTTTCAGCTCCTTAACAGCCGTTTTCAATGTATTTACAACGTTTGGCATTGTACTAGTTCACATTACTTTGACTTAGATTTGCCTAAAACAGGCCACACTGACTCAAATAGACTGGAAATC